>NC_137623.1:36345935-36663435 GCF_963280865.1 Gymnoscopelus braueri
GTAGAGCAACGCGCGCGTGCACACACACACACACACATACACATACACAGAGGACAGGACAGGACAGTCAGACAGACGTAAACACCCACGAACAGACACTCGAATACCCAGGCGTCACGAGAGGAGGCGCTGCACACTCTCGCACGTGTCTCGTCGTCTAGAGAGGAGGACGAGGAGACAGAGACAGAGACAGAGAGAAGCAAAAAGAAGGCTAATGGGCGTCTCTGGTGACTGCGGTGGGACACAGGTAACGCACAGGGCTCTAGTCTCCACCACAGGTCCAGTCAGAGCTGTCTGCCTGTGTTTGTCTGTGCAAGTTTTAGCCTTCTATAAATGTGCGTGTGTGTGTGTGTGTGTGTGTGTGTGTGTGTGTGTGTGTGTGTGTGTGTGTGTGCGTGTGTGTGTGTGTGTGTGTGTGTGTGCGTGTGCGTGTGCGTGTGCGTGCGTGTGTGTGTGTGTGTGGTACATAGAGATACAGACTACAAAACAATGAATGTGCTAATATATGTCTGTTTTTGGGTTGGGGGAGGTGTGTTTAACACCTACACACCTACCCTGTTTGTCAACACAAGTTGCATAGTCTGCCTTTAATTAATATGTTGAAGCATGCAATGTTCCCCCACAGACGGCTTAGTTTCCATGGAAATTTGGTTGTATTGACACATTATTATATCACCACACTGAATTTGATTGCCTTTGATAGGACTTTGACACTATAGTCATTTTACATAGATTTCTGAGACAGTCAAAGCTTTGTTTACATGTGTACTGTAAGTGAGGCCTGGAGTGAATTAGACCTGCATTGATTGATAGTGTTACAGGAATGTTACTACAAGTAAAAACTCTAAAATGTGTTAATGGTTGGTGAATAGTGCCACATTGTTATTCGTGCGGCAGCCATTTTGCTCTCATGTCATTACTCAGCGGCCGGCATGTGAAATATGCTAATTTAGAAAGTAAACAAAAAGAAAATCATGTCATATTGTTTGAGATAACAAAAACGTTTACAAAAAAATAACACCTGAAATACCAGGTGCTGGGCAAAAGAACACAATCCTCACACACGTAACACATATTAAACAGAAAAATGAAATCCTTATACTGGGATTATGCTCCACAGACTGTCAAAAAGCTAGACACTCCAAATGTTACATCAATATATATCCATGGGAGGATGATCCACTGTACTATTCTTCTGTTTGTTTGTTTTTTTTGTTTGTTGAGAAAGCGACTGGCTTTTAGAATAGGAATTATCACCCAGGAGTGACGTACGCAGGACAGTGATTCTCAACCTTTTTAATTTCAAGGACCTTGGTCAAACATTGGCCAAATTGTCAAATAATATAAGAAAGAGGCAAAACTTGGGAAAATAGCCGATCTACAAGCTCACAACGCCTCGCGTTGAGAGGCGTTGTGAGCTTGTAGATCTGCTATTTTCACAATATTTATCTGTGGAACCGAGTCAAACGAAATTGAATGACTCCTACATTACAAGTGCTTATCAGGGTGGGGGGTCCCCTGTTCAAATATGATTATTTTGGGGGGTCATGGTCATTGAGAACCAGTGATCTAGGAGATGGTTCTAATGATCTGATTGCATTACTAAGTCGAAGAGACCCCATTCCAGGAATCCAAGGTCTGTTTTGAATAAGCTCATTCATAAGTAAACAGCGAGGCTGGATGTGAACGATCTCCGTGGCTGAGGAATACATTGATCCATAATTCATACCATCTTTTTTACACAGTTCTGTCATAATCTGGCATCATTCAATGTTTTTCCTTTGGAATCCTTCCTGATTATTAAACACTTTCGAGCGGCAATAGCCGATACGACGTGTTGTTAGCTTGTAGAATAGAGCCTGCTATTTCTGGAATATTCTGGGAATTTCCAGAAATGTCATTAAAATAAGAAATCTTCATTCATAATGATGTGGCCAAAATAGGGACACCAGGGTTAAAGTGTGGTTCATTTTGTTTTCATTTTCATGTAGCTTATATATAGTGTGCGTGCGTGCATTAACCATATCAGTGCTGCTCAAACTTTTTCATTTCAAGGACCCCCCAAATTATATGTATTTGGCTGCGGACCCCCCCCATCTCAAAATATTGAGTTCCAGGGACCCCCATAAGCAAAGATTTGAGTTACAAATGGTTGCTTTAAAATTTGCAAAAAAAATCATGATTAATAGGTTGTGCGTGCGTTCGTGCATTATGCGTGCATGCGTGCCTTATGCGTGCATTATGCATGCATTATGTGTGCGTGCATTATGCACACATGCATTTTACAGTGGGATCCTAGGGCCCCTGGTGCCATATGTCAGCTGGGGTGTTGTGAAGCGGACCCTGGGGCATGCTCCAGACTGGCTAAGCCCATTTCTGATCCAAGAGCCTCCTTCCTCCAGAACAGACACGTTTATTTACTGCTCAGCTGCTCACGTCACCCCCGCCTAGGGGAGAGGGGAAGGGGTCCAGCTGCTGCTGCCTGTGTGTGTGTGTGTGTGTGTGTGTGTGTGTGTGTGTGTGTGTGTGTGTGTGTGTGTGTGTGTGTGTGTGTGTGTGTGTGTGTGTGTGTGTGTGTGTGTGTGTGTGTGTGTGTGTGTGTGTGTGTGTGTGTGTGTGTGTGTGTGTGTGTGTTTGTGTTACTATACTTGTGAGGGCCAAAGGTTCCCTGGTCCTCACAAGATAAATGGTTTTATGGTTTAAAAAAAAGATTATACGCTTACATTTAGGAAAAGATTCAGGTTGGTTAGGCTACAGGATTAGGCATTTACAGGTCAGGTTTAGAGATCGGGGAATCGAGTTTTCCCTATTTATTTATAAATTGTTTGCACGGCTATTTTCAGCTATTTTCAATGGCATCCTAAAATCTTGATGTCCTCGCGTGTATAGTAATACAAAACGTATGTGTGTTCTACTCAAGTAGAGTGTTTTTCCAATTTCACGTGTGTCCTGGTTAGCGAGACAGTTTAGCCACGGCGTCTCATCACATCTCATGTGTTTATTGCTGAGGTCTTCAACAGGGTGTCCGTGACCCCCTAGGGGGTCCTCAGAGTTACTACAGGCTGGCCGCCAAATCTTTGTGTGATAGAATTTCTTTTTTTCCTT
This sequence comes from Gymnoscopelus braueri, assembly GCF_963280865.1. Lineage (NCBI taxonomy): Eukaryota > Metazoa > Chordata > Actinopteri > Myctophiformes > Myctophidae > Gymnoscopelus > Gymnoscopelus braueri. The sequence goes on from NC_137623.1 coordinate 36,349,041, forward strand.
TTTTTTTACATTAACCACTCAAACCCTAGCATCCCTATTCGGAGGGGAACATTAGCCTTATAAATATATATAAATTATATAAATTGTATTATAATAAATATGACAATATCGATCAATATGAAAAAATAAATGCCATTTCGCCTAGCCCTACTAAAAAGGACGATATATATATATATTAATATACATAAATTAATTTAATTCAATCTCCCCCCCCCCCAAGAAAATGGGAGAGGGATGGGAATATAGCCAATCTACAAGCTCACAACGCCTTGCCCTGCAAGGTGTTGAGAGCTTGCAAATCGCCTATTTTCGGCAAAGTGGTTTGGTGTACAGGGAAAAAGGAGCAAAGCAAGTACAGAGCCAACGGTCATGTTAACTAAGTAAAAAAGTTTAATCTGCCACACTAATTTATACATTAGTGGGGGGTCCCTGCTTCATCTCTTTCTCAGCTAAGGGGTCTTTGGCCTGAAAAACTTTGAAAACCTCAAATGAATGAAGAGAGACGCCCTGTCTTCAAACGGGACACCTTCAGCCCACACAAAGCACTCCAGCACTGTTGTATTTGGCAAGAGGAATGTTGTGGCGTCGTGTGTGACAGCTTTGTACAGTACGTCACAACAATCTGAGATAAAACAAGAAACCTGGCAGTGATCGGTCCAGCAGTTTGCAAGACTAGGCTGGATGGACACACGCACATGCACACGCACACGCACACACACACACACACACACACACACACACACACACACACACACACACACACACACACACACACACACACACACACACACACTCACAAGTGTGAGCTTGTAGATCGGGCTATTTTTCCGGTGTATGACATCGCAGCACGACTATTTATAAAATCATTTTTTATGATTTAAAAACTCCAACCCCTAAACCTAACCTCTACGTGCCTAATCCTAACCCTAAACCTAACCTCTACCTTCATTTGAACTGCTGTTTGTGTTATGAGTTCATGAGTGCGATTATAACAAGGCGATGATGATGTGGCGTAAATATTTTTCGAAACAAGTTCGAATTTTTCACCACCAATGAAACCATCAACCTATATGAATGCATGACCAAAATACCAAAAAAATATGTGAAATAATCGTGACGCATTTTTGCATCTTTTATTCACGTCGCTCCTTTTGTGAAATGGCCGTACTTTCCCCAATCATATGTAACCTTAAAACAAGCAATTTTCCCTTGTGAGGAGCAGGAAATGGTCCTCACAATGTCGATTGCTTTAATTCAGATTTCTCGAATACTGGTCCTCACACGTATAGTACACATACACACACACAGACTGACTCTCTTATAGACGGCTAGCCCCGGCTAGCAGCCCGTAAAAAGGTCGAGAGGAGAGGCAACACGATGTGAGTGTTGCCTAGCAACAAGCCACCTGTGATGGATAGACCGCAGCCAGTCACAGAATATTGCAGAAATAATAAAGAAAAACACATAATAAATTCTCTTTCATCGACGCAAAGGCAGACCACGTGGCTACTGTATAGAAATGCTGAAGTATGGAAAGACATTACAGCGTTGGTCCCTTATGTGCCAAAAGAGATAAGAACATTGCAGAGGAGCAGGGCAGTTGTGCAGCGTTGCCATGTCTGCTTATTACAAGCGATTTTGGGCTTGTTTTTCTGTTAAGTTGCTTGTAAATATTGGTTGTTTGCGGATTGTGGTTTTGTGGGCTTGTTTCTAAAGTGTTGTTGCTTATTTGGGCTTGTTTCCTAATGTTGTTTAAACCAGTGGTTCTCAAACATTTTCAAATCATGGACTCCCCAAATGAATATGCATTTGTCCCCGGATTTGTGTTGTTAAAATGTTTCAAAATGATTTATTTTAAATTTTTTAAAATAGCAGATCTACAAGCTCACAACGCGTCGCAACACAACACGTTGTGAGATCGGCTATTTTCACATATCCGATGCATATATGATGTAGGCTTGCCTATGTAGCCTAGTTGCTTCTTTGGGGCTTGTTTTCATAGGCCTTATTTCTCTCGCAAAATCTGGCAACACTGCCGTTGCGCTGAGGCGGTCCAGCAGTACAGGGTTTTGTGTCGGCTCTGCAGGAATGAGGCGGAGCAGCAGTAATAGATAGACCTCCGTGGAGCACCATCAGGCCATGGTGATGCAGTACGATAGCTGCTCTTGTGTATACGACATGCTATGAAATATGACCACTGCAATGGTGTGTCTTCATCGATAACACCCTCCCTTTCTCTCTCTCTCTCTCTCTCTCTCTCTCTCTCTCTCTCTCTCTCTCTCAATTTAATTCAAAGGGGCTTTATTGGCATGAGAAAACATACATTTATAATGTACATTTAAAAGGGAATAAATAAAGGTGCAAACAGAGCTGTGGTGCATTGCAACTTAGAGAAAATGTGCTTACAAAACCATAAGAATTGGGCATTTGTTCTCAGAAATAGTTATATATAAACGTAGGTGAGGTTAGCTTGGGATACATGTGGAACAATTAGCAGCCATTTAAAAAAAAAGTTTTCCTCTCTCTCTCTCTCTCTCTCTCTCTCTCTCTCTCTCTCACTCACTCACTTAAAGGTGTTCCCATTTTCAACATTATCTTCATTTAATTGGTCCTCACTAATGCTCATTATAGGAGGTACAATTGACTCACTCTGCGTCTCATTGGTGGGCTATGGACAGTTCAGAAACCTGCCTACTAATCACATAATCGATGTGGATTCCAAGCTAATAGAAACTATACAGTCTTTCTCTTCCTTGAAAGTTAGCATGCTAAAATATAAGCTTTTCAGCTTTAAAAAAATAAATATAAAATGTATACCTTGTTGTAAAATGACCAAACCTGACTACCGCTGATGTCTCGGGTAGCCTATATATCAAGTTTAAGAACTACTGATTTAGAAGGCATTTGTAGAATTAGACTCAGGTCTTGAGTCTTGAATGGGTTATACGAAGACAAGGTTGACAATGGCTGAAGTGCTCCTTTCACAAGGTTTCCCTCCTCTTCTGATATCTTCAAATAGCTGATGTGTACAGTATATAGGTTTAAAGTGCTCATGGGGCCTAAGTCGCTTCTTTTGGGCTTGTTTTCATAGACCTGGCTCCCCCTCCATTTCGGCCTTGCTCACCTCACCATGGCATCGGCTCCATTGATCTCTGTCAGGCTGCACTCAGACTCGCCCCGGTCGAAAAGCGGTCGATGCCTTTCGACAGAGGCGACGCTGATTAACTTAGTGGTGTAATGGCTCAGTGATCTTATTTTTGCTCTGTGGTATCAAATGGAAGCAGGGCTTCGGTCCATTTGCTGCTACAGACTAGACTAGAGTCTGCATCAAGACGGAGTGTGTAGTGCACAACGCCTTGTTCCAAGGTCACTATAGTTACGGTAGCTAAAACTAACAAAATGACAATGTTGTAGTTCATGGAAATAAAAAATAAAACAAGGCTTTACAAATAAACGAGAAATAAATTAAACTGTGTTTTATGTTTAGAAAATGAACAAACAAAACAAACTAAAATCATACATCAGCCTACTAGTGTTTTTGGTGGATATGAAATCTATCTCCTCTATGAAATCTATCCTATGTTGCAGCCGTGCCAGTTTTAACCACTTAAGCCCGGTTGTCAAAAATGCTCACCTATGGCGCCACCTTGAAAGTGGTTAACTGTGAAAAAATTATAATAATAATTACAACTAAACTGAAATTGAAAACAGTCAACATTTCAAAAATGAAGTAAAAAGGGAAATAAAAATAAAAAACACCAACAAAAAATTGGTAAATAACCTTGCCCTGTTCAACGCCATGTTATTGTAAATGTCATTTTGTGATGAATTAGCTTCACTTTCCTTTTCAATGTCATCTCTTATACCCTGCATACCCACTGTATACGCTGCATCTTTTACACCTGCCACCCGCTCAGTGTGCTGTGCTATACAGTCACAGTTTTATCCTTTTTACAATTACCAAATTCCCCAAAGTGCTGCCGTTGCAAAGAGTCAGCACTGGGCTATTACTAAAGCACAGTGCAGTAAATGTTTCATACCAACAAAACTTGAACAGTGCTTCCCAAACCTCTACATGCCAACATCCGCAGCCTCCGGTTGTGGACCCCCTATTGTGAAATGGCTTTTTAGAATGGGAAAAAAAGCTGATTTACAAGCTCACAAGTCACGAAGGGTTGCTATTTTCACTATTTTAAAATGTTTTTTTTAAATAGTATAACTAAAAAAAGGTTTTGGACATACAAGGTTTCCACCGTACAACAAAAGTATACTATGCATATTTAATTTATGTATTTATTTTTCATTTTCCTCTCCCGTGCACTAGTCTGAACAGCGTAACTTGGTCATCCATTGCCCCGACTGAAGTTTAACCTTGGTGTTTGCGTTTCTCTCTCTTTAGCTGATCAGCGATGGCAGTGTGGTGTACGCCGAGGCCCTATGGGACCACGTCACCATGGACGACCAGGAGCTGGGCTTCAAGGCGGGGGACGTCATCGAAGTAGTGGACGCCAGCAACAAGGAGTGGTGGTGGGGCCGCATCCTGGACAGCGAGGGCTGGTTCCCGGCCAGCTTTGTGCGGGTGAGTGGTAAACACTTCTCCCAGTGATGGAAGAACATGTTTGACTTGAGTAGAAGTATCAATAAGTCCCGTATTCAAAATATACCAAAAGTCAAAGTACTCATTGTGCAGAATGTCCCATTTCACAAGTTATCATATGTCTATAATGTATACAAATCGCAGAGCTTGTAGATTTGATATTTTCTAATAGCTGAAGGGCTGAAGTGGTTAATATATGTGTTGTAATAATAATCAAAATCAACAAAGTAACAAAAGTTTTCAAATAATTGTAGTGGAGTAAAAAGTACAATATTTGCCTCTGAGATGTAATGGAGTAGAAGTCCAAGTATTGAAGATTCGAAATACTCCAGTAAATTAAAGGTACCCTTACCTCGTACAGTACTTGAGTAAATGTACTTAGTTACTTTTACACTTCTCTCCCCCCCCCTCTCTCTCTCTCTCTCTCTCTCTCTCTCTCTCTCTCTCTCTCTCTCTCTCTCTCTCTCTCTTCCTCTCTCCCTCCCTCTTTGCCTCTTTGGGGAGCTGAGATAGACAGAAATTCTTGGGCCACCTTGCACTTTAATTGCCAGTGATGATTAATGACGGCAGCTGCTGTAATACTGGCAGAGAGTGGGTAGTGTGAAAGATTGGCCCGTTTCAAAGACATGTTTCCCATCACCTGCAAAAATTAGGGCTCTATCAGTCTTTAATAAGTCATCATTGGCCTGCGTGTGTGTTCTAGTTCCTTTGTTTGTGAATGGCTGGGCGGGGTTTGGGTTTGCCAAAACATTTACAATTCATGTCCATTACTGCATGACAAAGGCTTGTACAAAACAAAGGCTTTGTATGATAAATGTTAGGGGAAGTATACAAAATGTGAACATTAGAATGTTTCATCATCAAATCAGAGCTGCTGTAGAAAGCCAGCTCTAGATGTTTAGCAGTGGTTCTCAACCTACGCGTCGGGACCCTACATGAAAATGGTGGGGGGGGGTCCCCAGATGACAGTAAAGTGACAATTTAAGGACTTTTAACTCTCTCAGTGCCACGCCCCGAGATATCCCGAGTTTTTCCCGAGTACCCTCCCTGCCAGCACGAGAAATCCCGAGTTTTTACTTTTGACTGTGGTCGCGCTATTCTGTTTATTTTTCATGATCACTTTCACTTCCTGACTCCTTCAGACTCAATGGGTTCCGGTTTCATGACGCAGATTCCGTTTCTCATTTTTTTCCCGCGGTCATTTTCGGCCAGAATAGGGAAAGTCATGGTTTTTCACACGGTATAAAAAACGAACGGAGAGGTCCACGTCTACTCTCTTTGGTCTGGGTGACGATCAGTCATCGTAGTTGTGTATCACATCGTAATTTAGCCCGATCAACGATTGTCAAAAATGTCAACATCCGGTTATGATCGGATGTGACGTGAGCCTGTTTGGGAGGGGGCGAGTGAGCCAGCGAGGTCATCAATGTGTCGATTTGTTGCTCTCTACTGGTAGAACTGTATTATGGGTTTAAAAACCCAATCAGATAATTCATTTGAATGAAAAATTACAAAATTAAAAAAATAAAAAAAACGCAAATTTCTGGCACTGGGGGAGTACTTTATGAAAATACTCTAAAGAGTTAAGACCTTTTTAACACCCACCCCCCCCCCAAAAAGAAAAAAAAACATTTTCAAATAATATAAGGAAGAGGCAAAAATTGTGAAAAGGCTATTTTCACGATATTTATCTGTGGCACAGAGTCAAACTAAATGTGATGCCTCAACTCCTACAATTCCAAGTGCTTGTCAGGGTGGGGGGTCCCCAGTTCAAATGTGATTATTTCCGGGGGGCCGGGGCCTGAAAAGGTTGAGAACCACTGGTCTAGAGGAGGTGCCGTGTATACTAACAGTGGCCTCTGACCCGTCACCTCAGCTCCGCGTGAACCAGGACGAGCCCATGGAGGAGTACTTGGCCCAGCTGGAGGAGACGCAGGCCGGGGCGGAGGACCGAGAGGGCCGCCTGGGGCTCCTCCTGGGCCCCGGCCTGCCCTGCAAGGAGCAGATGAGAACCAACGTCATCAACGAGATCATGAGCACCGAGCGAGACTACATCAAGCACCTCAAAGACATCTGTGAGGTCAGTTTAACTGCTGTTTTACTAGTTCATCACCGATACAAGCAGTCCGTTTAGAGTCCGTTTGAGAAAGGAGAATGTTGCAAGTGGGTGTTTTTTGTTTCCGCAAACACAAAAAAAAGATCAACAGCAAAAAAAAGTAAATCACCAGAGGTATAGTAAAGAGTCTACTGCAGTGTTTCCCACACGGTCAGGGTGAGGGTGCATACCACATGGGCTCTAATGCCTCACAGCGAGTCCCTTGTTCGATTCCCGGCCGGCTGGAGCATTTGCTAATGAAAAATGTCACTCCCCTACTCTCTCTCCGTGTATCCCATCTCCCTATATTGTACATGCCTTTCAAAATCTCAGAAAAAGCCCCAAAAAATTAAGTCACATCACGGCTCATGATGTGATGTGATGTGATGAAAGCTCATAGTGCGGCACCGAGTGCCGCGCTATGAGCTTGTAGATCTGCTATTTTTTTTTAAATATATTTTTTAAATCGAACATTTGTAAAATATTTTGTTCCAGGGACCTCCAGAGGCAAAGATTTGAGTTACAAATGTTCGCTTTAAAAATATATATTTTCAATGGTTTGCTCAAAATGTCAAGATTTTTCAAAAAATAGCAGATCTACAAGCTCATAGAGCGGCACTCGGTGCTGCGCTATGAGCTTGTATATCTGCTATTTTTGAATAGCCATAGAACTTTATAAATGACACTCGTGCTGCGTTCCCGGTCTTAATGGGTCAATTTGGACATAGTAAATAAGAATAAACATTTATAGAGTTATAAGAGTGACAACACGTGCTATAATAGAGGCTATTTTGCACAGACATAAATTCTGTACAGGCGTGCCTTGATATTCTGACTTACCCTATGGTGTGCCTTGGACACGAGAGGTTTTTAAAACCACTGGTCTGCTGTATGCGTAACGAGGTGCGTTTCTTTGGTCTTTACCCTAACGCAGGGTTACATCAAGCAGTGTCGCAAGAGGACGGACATGTTCAACGAGGAGCAGCTACGCACAATTTTTGGAAACATCGAGGACATCTACCGCTTCCAAAGGAAGTTCCTCAAAGGTCTCGAGAAGAGGTTCAACAAGGAGCAGCCGCACCTCAGTGAGATCGGCTGCTGCTTCCTGGAACATGTGAGCATACTTTGAAAAGTTCTTAAAGAGGAATATTGCAGATTTTTATATTGGAATAATTCTAAACTGTTGTTCTAACTCGTCGCAGTTCATCATGTGGGCCAATAGCTCGTTTTCTTATGACTGGAAAATCTCCTCCAGCCTGTGTAACATTATGTATTTTGTTGTGTTGTCTGCTTTTCACATGGTCTCGTCTCAATTAAATGGTAGAATTAGCATAAAATACAGACAAAGTTCCCCTTTGAGACAGTAGCGCTCAATAGTAATTCTCATGAAAGCTGATATTGACCATTTTGCTAACTATTCTTATTAACTGCCTAAAACAAATTGGTTTTCTTTACATTTTGTCCAAAGTCATTAAAATGCTACCGAACTTACGTGAATAATTGAGTCAATGTTCGCTTAACAAAACTGCGTGGCTAATAAGTCATGTATAGATGAGTTCTGTTTACCAAAAAAAATCTCCAGGGACTGTTTTCAGCTTGACTTTTCAAATCAATCCACACAAATGATAATATAACTTTGACATGCAATAACAGCTCAGTATCGTTTTGTGTGCTGGATTACCCACTGTATCTCAAGTATGTCCCTGCAAGCGGATTTTCAACACTGTAATGAATGGAAAATATTGGCTTCCCCAAAGACCAATCAAACCACAATATGCTTCGAAAAATGGTTGGCATTAATGTCAAAGAAAATGTTAAAGTATACAGAGAGTCGTTGTCAATAAACCAAACATCCCACACCACCAGTATAGCCCTATATATGGCCCATCATACAACAAAGTATAACATTGGGCTTAAATGGTTAAAACCCTTTGTCACTGACTGTCTGCCCCCCCCTTCCCCCCCACCTCCATCCAGCAAACAGATTTCCAGATCTACTCGGAGTACTGCAACAACCACCCCAACGCCTGCGTCCAGCTCTCCAAGCTCATGAAGGTCAACAAGTACGTGTTCTTCTTCGAGGCGTGCCGGCTGCTCCAGAAGATGATCGACATCTCGCTGGACGGCTTCCTGCTCACCCCCGTCCAGAAGATCTGCAAGTACCCGCTGCAGCTCGCCGAGTTGCTCAAATACACCAACCCGCAGCACAGGTGAGTCTCGTGGATTCAAGTTCTCAGTGGATTCCATAGAAGTCAGTCATGTCTTCTATGGAAGCATGTTGCGCAGCGAAAGTAGACTATATCTATTAGCTCTCAATGCATCTGCGACGCATTGAGAGCTTGTAGATAGGCTACTTTTGGGTATTATTTCAAGATTAGAGCATTTAAAGAGGTCAAACTAGCAAATTATGTTCAGAAGCATCTTCCATGAAACCCTAATGGTTTCATCAAAGCAAAGGTTAAAGCCTCAATCTTATTTCTTCACCTGGTTGGCGGAAGGAACAATATTACTAAAACATCATTTGTGTTGAAATCCCCATTTGGGAATCTTAGATGTTCCAAACATAAGCACACCACCCTGGAGTTTTTGTCAGGGGGGTGGCTCTGCATCGTTTATGATATTCATTCATATTTGATACAGCCTGTTTCTGGCGAAAATAGAATTAATTCTGCCTTAAAAGTCTTAAGAACTACTACTTCCGGGTCTGATATCACTGTCCCTACAGCAGCCGCGTTCATGGGAAATGTAGTCTTTGGGTTGTTTGACTCGTTTCTAGTGTTTATATTGTGTTACTTTTTGGGTAAATGTGTACATTTACACCTTCAGTCGATTCTTCATATCCATATGAGTAAAATCGCCAGGGTGGTGTGTTTATTTTTGGAACACAGTTCTTATATGAAGCGATCTAAGATTCCCCAATGAGGATATCAACACAAAAAGTAAAGCCACGAACCTGCGGAAAAGCGCCCTCTACTGGCAGTGACGTCAGGACTTCGGTGCTCTATTCTGTTAATTGTTTAGGAAACCCCTACACAATGACTGCTTTGCCTTTTTGTTTTGATATGGTCGAACTATATGGAACTTTATAGACTATGCCCCAAAGGTCACAGGTTGGCCGTTCTCTGTATTCCTACAATTCCCATGATGCAGTTCATCTAGCCTGGGATCAATACCAGTTTCGGTGTGGAGAAAATGTTAGCCCTACAACACATTTACTGTAATGTGTATATGCATGAAGTGCTTGGTTTTTCAAAGGATTATAGGTCTTGTAAATGACTGTATACAGTACTGTCTGTTACAATTGGCAGTTACATGATGAAACATCCTTACCTTCAATCACAAATTAGCTATCAAAAAGTATTTTATTTGAACCAACCTCTGCACCAAACGTATTCATAATGCTCAGACAATACATAGTCGTCTCTCCTCTGTGTTCTCTAGGGATTACAAGGATGTGGAGGCTGCATTAAATGCCATGAAGAACGTCGCCAGGCTCATCAACGAAAGGAAACGGCGCCTGGAGAACATTGACAAGATCGCCCAGTGGCAGAGCGCCATAGAGGACTGGGAGGTAAGCAGCCGGTGCTTCGCGTCGGAAGATGTGGCCTCAGCTCACACAGGAAGATTGTGCTGTGCATGGTAGATTGGGTAGATTGGGTGTTGGACACTTTTGATTGATTGATTGAATACTTTATTTGTCAGAAATGTAAACATCAGGTACAGTCAGGCATTAGGTCTAAAAGGATAACACAAAAAAGTCCTGGGGAGTGTTGTGGTCCTAGGGGTGTGCCGATATATCGTCCCGCGATATATCGCGATACGTTTTCGTGACGATATGTATTGTTTTGGCGTTTTAAAAAAAAACTAAAAAGGGGGATTTTTTTTGTATTGTTTTTTTTTTTTTTTTTTTGCAATGATAATAATGCAAAAACAGAAGTATTTGTTTGCATTTGCCCCCCCCCCCCCCCCCCATATATTTTCATAAGCTTTCCCCCCCCCCTATATATTTTCATAATAAAAAAGTGCCATATATCGTATCGTATCGATATCGTGAGCCCAATATCGTGTATCGTATCGTGAAATTAGTGTATCGGCACACCCCTAGGTCCTATGTATTCAATTCATCAACATAGCATAAAAGAAATTACACAAAAATACATGACATCAACAAATACAAAACACTTTATGTACAAAGGAGAAAAAAGAAAAACGGCGGCAGTGAATGACACCTCCTTTCAATCGGCATTTGCAATTACCTCCCCTTGTGGTCTCCTGATTTTTGATGATTTTTCAGGCCCGTTTTGAAAGAAATCAGTGATTCACATCTTTTAATGGATGGTGGATTCCACGTTTTGGTGGCAACACCCCAGTTGATCCGGGACGGATGTCTAATTGAGGACAAAGTTTGTGTCCACAGTTTCCACCAGGTTAGGGTTAGGCTACTATACTGCTACTAATATGTCGAGGCCAGCTAATGGTAGCTTGAGCCATCTTCCTTTCAATCTTTCCCAGACTCCCTATGCCAACATATGGTCCACAATGTCCAGTGAGCTTCAGTCGAGGGTCTAGTACAGAGCAGATCCGATTGAGGATCATTTTGTTGTAGGTTTTCATGGTGAGGGAGCGAGGCTTATTACAGCATAGTTGTCCATTTATGTGAGGTCATCAGACTTGGGTACCAGGATGATGTTAAGGGGGTTAAGCATGTATCTGTTGGTAAGGTAAAGGTGAGGCATGTACCTGTTAAGACAACCGTGTGTGTGTGTGTGTGTGTGTGTGTGTGTGTGTGTGTGTGTGTGTGTGTGTGTGTGTGTGTGTGCGTGTGCGCGTGTGCGTGCGCACACAGGGTGAAGACGTGCTGAGTAAGAGCTCTGACCTGATCTTCTCTGGGGAGTTGACCAAGCTCTCCCAGCCTCAAGGCAAGAGTCAGCAGCGAATGTTCTTCCTCTTTGACCATCAGATGGTCTACTGCAAAAAGGTGAGTCAAAATGCTTTATATTCAGCTGCCAGTGTTGGCCAAGTTCAAATCAAATCAAACTTTATTTGTAAAGCACATTTACATCAGCCCAAAGCTGACCAAAGTGCTGAACATGGTTAAAAACAAAGCAATTCAAAGCATTGATACAAACATCAACAATTAATATGCATTGACACAGAACAAAATATGCAGACGAGAGTTGAAGTACTAAACTTACTTTACACTATTGCTGTCTGTGTAATAATGTGGCACTTACACTGCGTTTATGTTACTTCCACAAAAAATAACTGAGGCAGTATGACTAGGCATTTTGAAATGGAAGAGGGATATGTTCCATAGCAGGTAATCTAAGCACAGCATCTCACATTTATTACAGTATATTATATCGATGCTGCATTCTTCTTGTACAATATGAAGGTAGGTATTAGTAATGTGTTGTATTACTTTGTTACCTTTAAAAGTCATTTACTGCAACTGTGTTACTTTTGTAACACTGGTAGAAGCAACACTGTAATAACATCATGTCTTCAAATACTTATTAAAAATATATCTTAAACAAAATATTAATGAGGGTGACCACACAATTGTTTTTGTACATGAAAAAACATGTTCCTATATTGTTATCTAATTATCATTGCCATTTTTATAGTGTAACTTAGGTTTAGTTGTTGTTTTTATGAATATTATTATACTGGGGTCATATAATAATATATGACCCCAGGGCCTCCCTCACACAGTTAAAACAATTATTTTATGGCTGCCTTATGCCTTACGTGAAGCATAAGGCCATTTCAATTAATTTCACGACGTGTTTTGATAAAGCTGACTTGCCTCGCTGCTCTCTGGCTTTACCCCCCCCCCCCCCCATCTCCTAAGGCAAGTCAGCTTTATCAAAACACGTGACTTCCATAGGGAATGAATTGAAACGGCCTTATGCCTCACGTAAGGCATAAGGCAGCCATAAAACAATTTTTAACTGTGAGGGAGGCCTAGGAAGACTAGTGACCGTGGCAGCGGAATCTAATGGGGATCTGATAGCTAAGAAAATCTTGAGTCTTAAATACTCAGTTAAAGTTACCGTGACGCGGAACCTAATATGAGAAGAGAATACGTAGTTCAATAAATTGGTTTATTCAGATAATTCTGAAGAACACAGGAAGTGCAACAGTTTACATACAGTCAGTAAGTCACTCCCCTCAAGGGAGAGAGAGAGAGAGCTTGGTACATCATTATAGAGAAAGGAGCCCTGTGTTCTGACCTTATCTTTCTGTACCAGGCACCTGGGCAGCACAAGGTTGCAATAATAATGATCTCATCTCATGTTGATAAACACAGATTTAAGGTCATACTGATTGGAAACTCAAATAAGATAATGAACTCTTAAAAGACAAGACAATTGTTTTTTCACTTGTGTTTTCACTTCGTGCCGTGATGCAAGCTTGTAGATCTGCTATTGTTGTAAAAAAAAGGTGTGAGAACTACTGATTTAGAATCGGCATTTGTAGAATCGGCCTCAGGTCTTAATGGGTTAATCCATGGGTCTCCCATCTGCCATCGCAGGACCTTCTGAGGCGGGACATGCTGTACTACAAGGGCCGCGTGGACATGAGCCAGATGGAGGTGGTCGACGTGGAGGACGGCAAGGAGAGAGACTTCAATGTCAGCGTGAAAAACGCCCTGAAGCTGCGCTCGCCGGCCGGCGACGAGGTGCACCTGCTGTGCGCCAAGAAACCCGAGCAGAAGCAGCGCTGGCTGAGGGCCTTCTCTGACGAGAGGAGGCAGGTCCAGCACGACCACGAGACAGGTCAGATCATGTCACGAATGGCCGCACCGGCCGTGGTTCAAATCACATTTTCAATTGTTTCAGCTTTAGGATTTAGGAGAAGTTGAGGATTTTGTGTTAAAAGTGTATCAAATGTAATTTTGTTATATTTATATATTATATCAAAATTATTTAAGCTCTATCATGTAAATTATTTTAGTGAATACAATGTTATTTTGTCCCTTTTGTATGGCAGAGTATGTTGATACAATATAACTGATACAATTTGGTCTCCCTGCTCTTCTATTGAGACATTTAGGTTTGACATGAATTTTTACTTGAAAGTAGCTCAGTGGTCAAAATCTCAGCTCTTGCATAAGAGACCCGGGTTCAACTCCGGGATTGAAGTACAAATAATAATAGTAATAGTAATAGTAATAAAAAAAAAACACTTCAACAAATTGTGCTGAGGAGATAAAAAATGTATAAACAAATTTGTATTATTGAAATACAATTTATTCATTTACATTATTAAACCTGTGTTCAGAATTGGCATCTTAGTAAATTAGGTTGCAAAAATATGAATTGCGTCATAAAGGAAGTGTAGAGGAACACGTGACAGGATAGAGACATGCAGTCTCAAATATCGATGTTCGATCCATTATGTCATGTTGACACTTTGAAGTTACATGGCCCACCTCTAGTGTGCAGCGTTCGGTTTCTTGCTGAAGGACATGCAGATAAGGACATGTTGATGGACAGATTGGCAAGCACAGGATCAGTGATCTTCCGTTCATCAGGCGATCTCATTTACCACCTGCTACCAAAACCACAGGGATTCTGTTAGAAAGGAAAAAAAGAGAGAAATGCGAGCCTTTCTCCTTGATAGTCCTTTGTCTACATCTGTATTATTAGTTAAATACTCTGAGCTGCTAACGGGTCGGTGAATTATTAGGTTCATGTGCTTGGCTGCAGTTAAATGGATCTGAGTGAAAGTCCTTACACACCAGGAAGCGGGACGAATAAACAATACGGAAATTGCTGGAGTATTTCTATTTCATATCGCTGATGCTTCATTCATACAGGTTTCGCAGTGAAAATTTGACCTTGTTCCGGATAAAACTTGCATTGCTTTATCTTTGCATATATATATTTTTTTGTGTGGATGCACGCCCACGGCATGTATGACCCTTGACACTGATTCAATGGATAAACAGGTGCAATACCCATACTTAAAGCCCGCCTCCTGTTCCTAGCTCCAAGCCACAACTACAGTATATGCAAAAATAAATAGAGTGAGAGTCACATTTAGAATATTTATAACTATTTTGGTGATGCTTTTTAGGATTTCAGTACAATACACAATGAAGGGTACAAGATTGAGATCTTAATGACATATTTTATCCTACTGTATATTTATTATAAGGATGCCCCAGGTGTTCGTATTTGGCCCCCCTCCCTTTTTCCATCTTCTCTGAAAATAGCCGTTGGGACTCAATGTGAACGTAGATCAGCTGTTTTCGCAGAATGCTTGGCTATTATGACATGCCCAGAATAGGGACATTATTAGGTTCATGTGCTTGAAGGCAGAACAACTAGAAATAACATGTTTTTCAGTTTGCTGCACGCTGATTCATTTCTAAAATTGTCATTTCAGGCTTCTCTCTCACTGAAGTCCAAAAGAAGCAGGCCATGCTGAACGCATGCAAAAGACACCCTGCTGGAAAACCCAAAGGTATGCACAAGTTTAACACACAAGTGCCCTGGAAAGTGACATAATGGGATTGCACTGACCATGATCATTTAGTAGTAGCTCAGTGGGGTAGAGTGCTCGCCTTTGAATCGCATGTTTCTGGGTTCTATTCTGGGGCATGGCTAAGAAGATGCTGTAAGTACTTGGAGCTGAAGGTACAGTATGTGTAGTGCTCCATCTCAGCAATCCATCTCCCATCGGTCTAGTTCTCTGGTTCCCAAACCTTTTAGCTTGAGACGCAAAAGAGACCCAAAAGAGACCCAGGACCCAAACTAGTAATGTAGTTTTCACTACTTCTTAAAATGCTGTTTTTCCCCCCCTTTTTTTCTTCTAATTTATAGAATTTAATTGATGTTTTAATTTGTAGGCTATATGAAATTATTTTGAAAAATGTTTGAATTTGTTTTTAATCTATGAAATATTTAGATTGTATTATTAATTTTTTGGACATTTTCAAAAGATTTTCAATCTTATGAAAAACTAAATGTAGGAAACATCAAATAAAGGGATATTTACTCCCGACCCAAAACAGTGGTCTAGTTCGTTGTAGACGGGATAGATGCAGACATTGATGCTGCTTTGCGCAGCAGCCATTCATTGTAGCAGCTATTCTGTGAACTATCAAAGATCACTAGCTGTTTTCTGCTCTGTATTTTGGTTCCTTTGCATCCACATAAACTCCAGCATCTCCTCAGTCCTGAATTCTATCAAATCATCCGCAGAAACTGAGCTTAAGAATAAAAATATATACAAATATATTTGTATAACGCCCTCATCCATGGCAAATAAATGCTGGGTAAGTGATAAAATATAATAGTGATGTGGAGTAATGGTACACATGATAGATTGCTAGACTACGTATATTCATCATTGTTGAGGTCATTGACTGTCCGTGGCGCTAGTGTAAAAATGTCCATGCCTTTCTACACTCTCCGAGGTAAATGAACACTCTGGGCTCTCTTTCCATTCCTGGGCTTTGACCACTCAACTATGAATAATGCAGAGATATTGTTCTATAATGCATGAGCCAGCGCTTTTCATTTCTTTTTCTCGGGGCTTAAAGGGGAAATCCACCCATTTTCAATATTTAACTATGTCATTAATATAGCATAAAGGAGTTGTGTGGAAATAAGAAAAAATTAAAAAAAAAATTAACATTGCAAAAAAATGTAACATTGCAAAAAAATTAACATTGCAAATTACACTGTGATGACTCATCATGGTGTAATTTGCAATGTTAATTTTTTTGCAATGTTACATTTTTTTGCAATGTTAATTTTTTTTTTAATTTTTTCTTATTTCCACACAACTCCTTTATGCTATATTAATGACATAGTTAAATATTGAAAATGGGTGGATTTCCCCTTTAAGCATTAGCATTGGTTTGCATTTTTAATCCATTTCTGCCTAACATTTTGTCCTCAGCGGTGACCAGGCCCTACTACGACTTCCTGCTCCGTCAGAAGCACCCGTCTCTGCCCAGCGCGCTGCCCCAACAGCAGGTCTTCATGCTGGCCGAGCCCAAGCGCAAGACCTCCACCTTTTGGCACAACATCGGCAGACTGACACCGTTCAAGAAGTAGAACGACAGAAAAAAAAACGACAAAACGCAAGAGGAGGAGGGGGTGAAGGGGGAGGGGTAGAAGACCCATCTGCTCGTGCCTGAACTGGTTGTTTTTTACGTCTCCCTCTTTTCATTCCTGCCCGCGCCGTTTACCCTAATATACTGATATATTGTAAAGATGAAGATGACGATGATGATGGAGGAGGAGAAGGAGTGGGGATTTTTTTTTTCTTTGAGAAAGCACTTTATAGGTTGGTTAACAATCACACTTGAGAATGGTCTCCTGGAGACGTGTAATGCGTAATTTATGCTCCATCATGCGATGGTGTCGTGCAAAAGATAGCCTATTTTCGCACGACACCGTTGTACGAACAAGTATAAATCAGGATTAAAACGTTTGGGGAGAACGGACTATTGAATACCTACTACTACTACAACTACTACTACTACTACTACTACTACTACACCTTCAATCAAGCGTCGATTGGTACTAATCTACTACTGTACTGCTGCGAGCGACCACAGGACTGACGACTGTGCTGCCTCCGTGAAAAAGACGTTGCCTGTCGACAAAAATGTGTTGTTCTTGTTTTTTTGTTGTTGTTCTTTTTTTTCTCCACTGTTCTTTCGATTTATGTTTTGCCAACTGTTCACAGTGCCAGATGAGTTGAGTTTTTGTCCTTTTTTTTCCTTTTCTCTTTTTCGTACAGTATTTGTTTATTCCGTGTCCACTTGTGATTAAAAAAAAAGGGAACAAAATCAAGGAGAGGATGGGATGAAGCTTCCTCCTGTACGTCTCTCTTCGCAAGATAGTGTCGATAATCTCACCCTTTGAGTTTGCGGTTTCAATGTCGTGTTTTGTTTTCTTTTCCACATGGATTATAATTTCCTTTTTTGTACATAATGAGGTCATGTGCAGGACATGCGCAGTATTGGAAGCCGAATGGAACCCAAAGAAGATTTGACTCATCGCAGGTCTTTTTTTCCTCCCCAACACACTACCTACAGTACACACCCCTGCAGCACACATTCCACGAGTCTGATCCTCGACTCTCCCTTCTCTGCTTGTCCTCTCTGTGAAAGCAAGACAACTCTGTTTTTTTTAAAGTGCCATTTGAAGTGTGTAACCCATGGAAGTGTTAAGAGAACATGCATGGATGTGTCGAAAATAGCTCTGAAGAATTCTTTTTTTAATTTTTTTATTTATTTTTTGAAGCACCCCTGCTATATTTAACCAGATTCTTCATCGGAACAAAGATTTCAATGTCCTACTGGGCTGAACACCACTGAACACACATTATACAAAACCTTACCTGCCTGTAATTGTCATGTTGCAAGTCTTATTCTCTATGTATTTGGTCTGAAATACTCTGATTTTTAAAGGCCAGATGTGACACAGTAGTTACGCAAGTGCATTCTGTGAAATTTACTCCTCAACTATTTTGTTTAACTGTTATTAGCTTATAAAGGTAAAAAAAAAAAAAATGACCAAGCTGACAAAATGTGGCCATCAGCTGGGGTGGTCAGTATTTTCTTTTACTGCTTATTAAGTGTTGCAAATATTCAGCAAACAACAGTAGAAGGAGGGCTTGCCAACTGTGACGCATTACTGTATGCGGTGCCATCTTGCTCTGTGCATTCAGAGTTCTGTTCTAGAAATGCTACATTTGGGTAAAATGCTACTATAGCTATACTGTATTATTATTGTTATTTCAGCTGTGATCTTCAGCTGAAATTCATCAATTTGATATGTGTAAAGCATCGAGGATCTTGGCTGTAAAATTGCTATCGCTGTGGTACTTGAAAAGTGCCACAATCTGATTTCATTTGTGCTTAGAATTATTATTATTGTTTCCTTTGTAAAACTGGGTCTCATCTTTTCAAATTGAAAAGGTGGTATATAGGAATTATTACCGAATTTATGCTCCGTCGTTCAATGATGTCGTGCACCGAAGCTCGGCTATTTCCGGCACTCGACACCGCCATACGACGGTAGTATAAATGACGCTCAAAGTATCCACAATCTACCATCTCCCCAGAGAGCTGAGAAACAGCACGTCTCCGAGTCCTGACACACCTTTCATCTGGCGCTGCATATTAACGATGGTAATGTGAGAAAGAGGCTGTTTGTAGTGACAAAAATGTGTCTTTGTACTTCCAGCAAGACAGCAGCACTCGAGGGAACGTGAGGAGTATTGTAGGCCAAAGCCCCATGGGGCCTCGACAGCGTGTCTGTCCCCGCTCTTTGATGTGAGTTAGATTCCCGATTTGATGCCGCGGGCAAGAAATGTTCAATTCATCGCATATCAACACTTCGTCTCTATTCGACAGTGATTTATTGCCCTGGACACCTCATAGTACTGTACAACACTGTGGATTATAACAACCTAACATCATCACAGGCTGTTTCTCACACTCCCCTTTACTGGTGAGACAAACAAACAACATTGAGTGCGTACATGTGTGTACGTAGGTACTGTAGTCTAAGTGTGAGTTTGCATGAGAGAGATAGAATAAACTGATAAGGACCATACCAGCCGAGCCCGTTTTTTTTTTCCGGTGAAAAAGTACTAATTTATCCAGCACGATTATAAAAGAAAATTCTCCAAACACATGTGATATCAGGACTTCGGGACTCTATTAGATATTGATTTTACAGCTGGTCATAAAAAAATATATTTTTGGATGAAGGTGGTCTGGGGTACAGGGCTGAATACTTCCTGATTTCTCATGAACTTAACAAGTTCATACATTTTCGGTTCCAAATATAAAAAAACATGACACCCCAGCATCTACCCAGCAGCATGACCGCAACTGATTGTTATTCCAGTGTTTGCATTTTCATCACTAGGCCTAATTTGTTTTCATAATTTCATCAGAGTTTAAATTAGATAATAACAGAGTTCATCATGTGTAACCATCTGACTCATTCCCCCCTTTCCTTTTGGTGCCCCACAACAATAATGTCCTACTTGAGGAAGATACAGTAACCAAACTATTTTGCCCTTTGAATTGAAATTGAGTATTGTCAGAGAGAAAGTTAAACGTGTGTTTTGGCATCCATATCTTTGGGTTGAGTTGCACACTTGTGTAAAGTTTTACTAATTTTTGTTTTAATTAAAAGAAAAAAGACAGTGTTTGAATATTATATTTGTGTATGGTTGTTTACATATGCACTCAAAAACTATGGGAAAATAAAATAATTTAAAGTGAGTCTAGAGGTATTTTTTTGTGCTAAACTGCTGGTTTTGTGATCCAAGGTGTGGTCCTGCAGAGTGCAAAGAACTACATGTGAAGAGTGGAATCATCCACAGTAAGACCATCAGTGTACATTTAAAGGGTGTGTGTTATTGTCTCTGCCAGCCGCCAGGCCGAAGGCGTGGCCAAGACTACGTTGTGCACCCTGTCTGTCCGTCCGTGTGTGTGTGTGTACGCGTGCGCGCGTGCTTGCACATTTTGTTATATATATTTTTGAGGGTTCGAGGCCTATAGGCTCAAAGCCTCTTTGCATCTCTTGGCTTTCACTATTATTATTCCGCCGTTTTCGCAGTTCTGGCATAACCGTGTGGTCACTTTTTACGAAAATTTGCAATATGGTAGAGGGCTATGCCAAACAGCCACGGCACGAAACTCACAACCATTGGCCAAAGGGTGGCACTATAGCACTCAATTTAAAAATGCCAACTTTGAACAGGTAGAACTCATGCCCTGTTTGACCTACAGACATGACTTCGATACACACATGCGTCTCCTCATGCCTGACAACTTTCGTTGTCTGACTTTTGACCTCTGACCTTTAGATCTCCCACCATTTTGAATTATATGAAAAGCAGTTAAAATCAAACTCCTGGGATTTTTGAGCAATCTGCACGAAACTTTTTACACATGTACTTTAGACCTATGCCGACAGAATTATTCGTCTGCCCCTAACACATACATGCAGACACACATTTGTTTGAAACTTTGCAGTAATGTAGAGGGTCGTTCCAAATATCACTGGAACCAATCTTACTCCAATTGGCCAAACGGGGGCGCTATAGCAATTTCTTGAACATGCAAACTTTAAACAGGCCTACGTCATGCCTCGTTTGGCCGACAGCCATGAAACTTGGCTCATGTAGAACACATCTATCCCTTTGACCAGTAAGCTCCGCCCTTAGATTGTCCGCAATTTTGAGCAGTTTGATAAACACTTAAACCCAGGATTTCTGAGCAATTTGTGTGAAACTGTGTCATGTGAGCTCCTTTTTCACCAATTCAGGTCTGTTGGTATAATGGCTTGATTGCTAGAGCATCTGCCTCTCAACCACAGGGTCGCCGGTTCAAGTCTCACCTCATGCAGACTTCATTTCAATTGCATTGCATACTAGCTAGGCGGAATTATGCCGTTTTCAATACACGATAGTGCACTTGGTGATACAAGCGCGAAATTTGGCACATATGACCTTCATATGACCCTAATTGATAATCAACCTCTGGCCACGCAGAATTCCTAAGATTTCAAGATGGCCACCACCAGTTTTCAAAATGGCTGCAACTGGGCCAATGTGTTGGACTATATCGCTTTGCTGGGGCTTATTTTTATATAAGAGAATGTGTTCTGGAGGTATTCCTACCAAGTAAGATAAAAAATAACATTAGGTTCCAAAATGGCGGCATATTTTCCAATATGGCTGCCGATAAATTGCAGAAATGTAATATTTTCTGGTCATTAGTGCCTCTGTTTTGAAGCCTAGTTACTGTTACCGGTCTTGTCTTACCAGTCCTGTGATATTGTCAGTGTTTCCACCTGTGTCCTCTTAGTCCCCCAGCCTATCCCAGTGTTGATTGTCTGTTGAGTTCACCTGTATCCTGTTAATCCCTGTCTATTTAAGCCCTGTGTTTGCTCTGTGTTCTTCTTGGTCCGTAGACATCCTAACCCATAGCAATGGACACACCGACAGAAATGCTCTCGTCTTCGGCCCAGGAAGACAGTACAACTAGTACTACCGATTGGAATTCATGCTGTTTGTGTCACGATGTGAGACAAGTGTTTGGACCCAAGTACAGAACCAGGCAGGCAGGCAGGCAGATCAAGTTCAATGGTGATTTATTATCAAACTTGCAATATAAGTTGTCAATACAGCAGGACATACAAGGCAGGACACAACATGACAACAACTATAATCTGACAAGGGAACACTGAACACAGGGAGGTTTAAATAGACACAGGACTAACAAGACACAGGTGAACTCAAAGACAATCAACACAGGGATTGGCTGGGAGACTAACAGGACACAGGTGGAGAAACGAGTAGTCACAGGGAGGAGAGACAAGACAGGTAGCAAACACTAGGGCAGACAGGAAACACTAGGAACATAACTACACAATAAGAGTACAAGGAGACAGATCCTGACAGTACCCCCCCTCAAGGGATGGATTCCAGACATCCAAAAAAAACAATGTCAGAACACCTAGCAGGGTGGGTGGAGGGAGGTCGGAAAGGAGGGGCTCAAAACCAAAAACTGGACTGGCAGGACCAAGTCAGGACAAAAACATTGGACTGGCATTGGGCAAGGCAAGAAAACAATGCTAAACATAGGCGGACACAAAACTAACAGACTAACTGATTGGGAGACACACAGACATACATGCAGACAAGCACATAGACAAACAGACAGGCACAAGATGAGACAAACCAAGAGACAAACATACTAACTGACAGACAGACAGACAAGCGGACAAACAGGCGGTCTGACATAACAGGTAGTTGAACAGGATAGAAGGGGAACTAAAGGACTGGGGAGTAGACAGACGCACAAGAAGACTGGCATACAAACTAGCAGACATACAGACAGAGAGACAGGCAGACAGACAAATTGGAAGAGCAGTCAACGAACTGGCCTGTGGACCAACTGAACCTCTTGCAGAGGGGCATGGAGCTCTAGAGCCGAGCAGAGGGGGCTGGGGAGAGGTAACAGTCTGTGGAAACTGGGGCCCTGAGACCCGGGGAACAAAAGGGCTGATAAGCGGTGGGACTGGGGGCGAAGACTGACCTCTGGAGTGCCGGTGGAAGTTCATAATGTTCAGATTGGTCAGGTTTGTCAGCTGAGAAAGCTGACAGGGGTTCAGGTGGAGCAGAAGGCGGTAGCGGGGCCTCAGTGGCAGTGAGCTGCTGTAGCGGAGCCTCTGTAGTGCTGAGCTGCGACGGCGGAGCTTTAGTGGCGGCACGCTGCGGCGGCGCCTCTATGGTGCTGAGCTTCGACGGCGGAGCCTTAGTGGCGGCGAGCTGCTGCGACGTGGCCTCTTTGGCGCTGAGCTGCGGCGGCGTGGCCTCTGTGACGCAGAGCTGCGGCGGCAAAGCCTCTGCGGCAATGAGCTGCGGCGGCGGGACCTCTGCGGCGCTGAGCTGCGGCGGCGGGACCTCTGCGGCGCTGAGCTGCGTCGGCGAAGCCTCTGCGGCGCTGAGCTGCGTCGGCGGGACCTCTGCGGCGCTGAGCTGCGTCGGCAAAGCCTCTGCGGCGCTGAGCTGCGTCGGCGAAGCCTCTGCGGCGCTGAGCTGCGGCGGCGAAGCCTCTGCGGCGCTGAGCTGCGGCGGCGAAGCCTCTGCGGCGCTGAGCTGCGGCGGCGAAGCCTCTGCGGCGCTGAGCTGCGGCGGCGAAGCCTCTGCGGCGCTGAGCTGCGGCGGCGAAGCCTCTGCGGCGCTGAGCTGCGGCGGCGAAGCCTCTGCTGCGCTGAGCTGCAGCGGCGAAGCCTCTGTAACGCTGCTGGGCGGCGGCTGAGCCTCTGTGACGCTGCTGGGCGGCGGCTGAGCCTCTCTGGCGCTGGGCAGTAGCAGCGTCTCGTCATCGCTGGGCGGGGGTGACTCTGTATCGCTGGGCAATTGGGTGCGCCGGTGGCGACGGGAGCGGCGGCGACCAGACCTCTTACGAGGCTTCAACTGGGCACTGGCAGAATTGGAAACACGACCCAGGACGATGTTCTGGTCACCTACCCCACTTGGACCTCCCAGAGCCAGGCTGGTGCCTAGGTATGGGTCATCATCTGAATCTGGGTCAGAATAAACAGGGACTTTGACCCTGCTCTGGATATAGCTCATCAAGTCCATGGGCTGGATCTTCTGTGGGGCAGAATTGGGGCTGGCAGGTTGCAGGTTCAGGGCCCCGATCCTGACAGGAGGAGCAGGCTGGGAAGCAGGGGAGACAGAGCTGGACTGGAGATAGGCCTTTAGCCTTTCCTGGACAATGTTCAAATGAGGAACAAAATGGCTGACCCAAGGTCTCTGGCTGAACCATTGCTTCTGATCCGAAATGCTCCGTTCCATTTCAGCATGCTGGTTGGGAGGAGAAGTAATGAGGCAGGCCACCACACGGTCAAACTCCTCCACTCTTTGCTGAAAAAGTCTCTGTTCTGCTGGGTCCATTTGGTCAGATTATACTGTCACGATGTGAGACAAGTGTTTGGACCCAAGTACAGAACCAGGCAGGCAGGCAGGCAGATCAAGTTCAATGGTGATTTATTATCAAACTTGCAATATAAGTTGTCAATACAGCAGGACATACAAGGCAGGACACAACATGACAACAACTATAATCTGACAAGGGAACACTGAACACAGGGAGGTTTAAATAGACACAGGACTAACAAGACACAGGTGAACTCAAAGACAATCAACACAGGGATTGGCTGGGAGACTAACAGGACACAGGTGGAGAAACGAGTAGTCACAGGGAGGAGAGACAAGACAGGTAGCAAACACTAGGGCAGACAGGAAACACTAGGAACATAACTACACAATAAGAGTACAAGGAGACAGATCCCGACAGTTTGTGCCAACATAACATGGGTGAAAAGTTAGTTGATGCCACTAGCAGTGGTTATGTGACATTGGCTACCAATATTCCCCAGTTCCACAAAATGAACTGCATGCCAATTCCTTTTAACCCAAAGCGACTCGATGACGGTGATGGAATTCAGTTGACACTTGAGAGGAACAAAGCCAAATATCACACATCATGCTCAATAACGTTTAAATCATCTAAATTGGGAAGAAAAAGGAAGTTCATGTCCACATCAGAGAAGTGTGGATGTAAAAAAGCATGTTCTGGACACTGCAAATGCTTTAAGTTTGGACTTATCTGCACACCCCTCTGTGGTTGCAGTTGCTAGTACACTGGCCTGTCACTTGCCCAGCCACCATTATAAATGAGAATGTGTTTATAATGACTTAATAACAAAACAAAAAGTAAGCACTAAGCTTTACCAAGCTAATAAATCACTTTCAAATGTTCCATAAATGGATTCTGTGTATGGTAATTAATACAAATACATGTACTACAAGCTCATATGGATAAACCATAAGCAAATGAACATTTCTGCAATTTATCGGCAGCCATATTGGAAAATATGCCGCCATATTGGAACCTAATGTTATTTTTTATCTTACTTGGTAGGAATACCTCCAGAACATATTCTCTTACATTAAAATAAGCCCCAGCAAAGCGATATAGCCCAACACATTGGCCCAGTTGCAGCCACTTTGAAAACTGGTGGTGGCCATCTTGAAATCTTAGGAATTCCGCGTGGCCAGAGGTTGATTATCAATTAGGGTCATATGAAGGTCATCTGTGCCAAATTTCGCGCTTGTATCACCAAGTGCACTATGGTATCAATTTTCCGCCTAGCTATACAACATGACTGAATAAATTAATATGCGTGCAATTGTTAAAGATAACATGAAATGCTTATTTGAGAGTAGTTATTTTCAATGTATGACATACTTCATTGTGAAAATAGCAATAATACAATCTCACAACTTTTTGGATAGCAACGCTTTGTGAGCTTGTAGATCGGCTACTTTCACTAGTTTTGGTACCAAGGAGACATCACATTTCTCTATTGGTAAATGCTTTGTGAACCACTGATCTTAGTGTTAGTGATACACGGGCTCGGTTCATGGCAGAAGGCAAGAGTCTATTCCCACGTCCCCCCATGTCCATTGCCGCATTGACAAATGACAATGCATTGGGCGCTTAAAGTTAAATATTTCCAAAACTACAAATGATTTCAAAGAAAGAATCTCAAGCATGCATGTCCACAGTAAGGTGGAATTTTAAAATTGTGAATCAAGTTTATAGGTTAAAGTATGAAGGAACAGCGAGGTGCCAAAGTTTTCAGATATACGTTTTAAAAGTTAAATATCTCAAAAACTACAAAACATTTCAAAGTAAAAAGTTCAAGCATGTGTGTCCACATTAAGCTGAATTATAAAAAGTGTGAATTGGCCATTTAAATGCAAAAAAAGTTATTGGACCCATGGGAGCCAGATTGCTTAGATGCCGAGGTGCCTGTGCTGGGAATCGATCCCATGACCTTGTGGTCTGTAGTCAAGAGCTCTTCCGACAGAGCAAACCAAGCACACCGACTTCCGTACATTGACATTACATGAACGTGATGGGTCATTCCACCAAATTAATTAAAGGCATTTGGCTCATGCACTTTACAAGTGGGCTTATTGTCAGCAACAGCCAAGAACACAGGAGTCTATCCCTATTACAGCACTAGACCCCAGGGAGACAGACACATGCTGATTTGCCATTTCCAGGATTCGATCATATTCGACCTTGTTGTTCAGAGTCAAGAGCTCATGTAATGTCAATGTACAAAGGTCAGTGTGCTTGGTTAGCTCTTTCAGAAGAGCTCTTGTCTTCAGACCACAAGGTCATGGGATCGTATCCCAGCACATCTGAGTAATCTGTCTCCCACGGGTCTAATAACCTTTTTCTATTTATATTTTTTACTAACTATTTAACTATTAGGAAATGCTGAAACGTGATTGCACATTAGGTATCCAGACTATCCCTCTCCCGGCAGACCTAAATCACTAATGTGACAGCCTGTGAGTCCGAAGGTTGAGAGTTCGATTCCTGTCTATGGCCATGGGTTAAAGTGTCCATGAGTAATGTTCTTAACCCTGGGGCCTGTTCCTCAAAAGGTGAATTAAAAAAGCCTGGCCTTAAGCCAAATCCAGGCTTGACAAAGTCGGGTCCGAAAAGCCTCGTTTATTCCGTTCCTCAGACGCCAAGCCAGGCTGAAAAGGAGCAACTTTGTCGAGCTAGGCTATGTCAAGCCAGGCTGTGTCCAGCCAGGGGGCCGTGACGGGATGAGTGGGGGGGACGGGACGGGACGAGACACGCAATAAATAACCCCACATTTGCAAGACCACTTTGGTAGAGGTTTGGGTTGTGTAGTTACCTTGCCATCATGATGTAACTCCAAAGGTGGACAAGAAATAAAAAATAATTTCTCCATTGACTAGAAATTGATAATTTAAAATATGCTCCTCATTGACTTACAAAGAGGCTCCTTTAAACCCATAACTAATAATTTATATATAATAATAATAATAATAATAATAATTTATATAATTATATATATATATATATATATATATATATATATATATATATATATATATATATATATATATATATATATAAATGATTAGTTACGGGTATATGTTTTTTATAATATTTAAAAAAAAATGTAATATATTATCAAACATCTAACAACAAGATGAACTATAGTGTTAACTATAACAGAGTGACAATTACATATCACATGAGTCATTGTGAAACAATTATGATTATGATTCATGGTCACACACTATTTCAGTAATTAATTTGATTATATCTTATTGTATTTATTTCATTTTATTTGAATGCAGGGTCATTAAAATGAGTCCATATACAAACACATGTTTTGAATTAACTGTGGAAAAACTTGAAGAACAAGGCACTAGATTAAGTAAGCTTGGCTGTTAGCCTGCTCCTGACCAGGCTAACTTCACAGCTAAATTGCCATGGTAACTAAGCTAGGCTTGCTTCAATTCTCTTTTGAGGAATCGGATAAGGCTAAACTTAGCCAGGGTGAACTGGCTAAACTAATCTTCAAGATAATTCACCATTTGAGGAACCGACTCAGCTCTAATCCTGGCTAAATTAAGCCAGGCTAGGTGGAAAAGCCAGGCTTTAGCTCTAATTCACCTTTTGAGGAACAGGCCCCAGGATTGCTAGCCACAATCCCTCAGCTGTTGCTCATTTTATTGTTAGTTGCATGGGCTGCTTTGTCTCCAAGTCCAATCTATTCTGTTTCTACGTCTTATTGTGCTATTGTTGCATATCGCTTTTTGCCTTTCATGCCTCGAACCCGTTTATCGCTGCTTGCAGCTTTAATTTGAATTGATATTAAGCCTACAGATTTTTTCCAAACAGCACGTAAATCGGTACACAGTATCTCTATAGTCGTGTGATCAAGACCGATCTGTCCAATTTTCCATATTCCATCCCGATTGGCTAAGATTGGCTTCCAAAGGTTGCAGAATTAGTCCATTTTGAACAAAATGCCTCAAATCATGAACGCAGCATGCAATTTCCATGAAATGCTGCACGCACATTCCCACAAGGCCGAGGAAGAAATGCCACCCTTTTCACATTGGCCTGTTATAGCGCCACCGGCAGGTCGATTTTTGCGTATGTAATTTTAGTATGTCCGAATTTAAACCCTACTGCTTAGTAGATACTAAATAGTATGCTGAAAATAGCATAGTGTGTAGTATGTACATTAGTACTGTATGTGGTTTCGGACGCAGCTGAGGTTGTGTGTTCAAGTATTTGTTTGTTTGCTTGCTTTCTTTTTTGTTTGTTTCTTCTTTGTGTGTGTGTGTGTGTGTGTGTGTGTGTGTGTGTGTGTGTGTGTGTGTGTGTGTGTGTGTGTGTGTGTGTGTGTGTGTGTGTGTGTGTGTGTTTTGTTGTTTTCGTTGCCAATTATTCATGTGTGCAGCGTGTCACCGTTGGAAACGTCACCTGTCAATACATTAATACACCATGTGTTACAGTACCTCCACTCTGTCCCTGAAGCCACATAAGGCCTACTTGCGGTACTAGCTCCATCTTCTGGTGGGCATGCGTGACAGAAGCAGAGACGTCTCACATTGCTTCTCTCACACACACACACACGCACACGCA
Source organism: Gymnoscopelus braueri (assembly GCF_963280865.1). Lineage (NCBI taxonomy): Eukaryota > Metazoa > Chordata > Actinopteri > Myctophiformes > Myctophidae > Gymnoscopelus > Gymnoscopelus braueri. The sequence continues at coordinate 36,377,796 of NC_137623.1, forward strand.
CACGCACACGCACAGTGTGCACATTGCTTTGGTTTTCAATAACTACTGTCGCTATAACTTGTCCACTGTTACCATGTAGCCTATATTTCAGAAAATGTTAAGTTAAAAGACCATACAGGCATTAAAGGCCTACATGTCAATATTTTCGAAACATTTGAATGGAAACCCAGTTACTGTCTATTCACAGGTTCAGCCTTACATAGGCCATTTCCGGGCTTTCTCTTTTGTTTAAATTTTCTCCAAAGTCAGAGAGACCCTGGAGATTGTCTCGTGCTCCCAAGTCCCAACTCTACTAACCAATTCAACACATTCTGTGTTGAACAATTATTATGACCATATTTCATTTGTCACCCTGGAAGAAAACATCTCACATATAAAATCCTCCTCCTGTCCTTTAGATATCATCCCCACCACCACATTCATGAAGGAGGTATTGCAGACACTTGGCCCAAATATTTTACCCATTACAAACTGCTCTCTATCCGCTGGCTTGTTTCCCTCTATAGCCTTAAAAGTACCCTGGTTCAACCGTTACTGGAGCCCCTGTTTTTTTAATAATTTAGACCGATTTGTAAGCTTACATCTTTTCTTCCATTCGTACGCTTTAAAATTTTGAAAAGATTGTCTACACTCAAATGATTTCCTTTATGAATTTTAATACCGTTTTGGAGGACTTTAATCTGACTTTCGGGCATTCCAAAGTTTTGTGACCTTTGTTAAAGGTCACAAATGATGTATTACTGGCTGCAGATTCTGGTGACTGGGCAATTTTAATCATCATTGATGTTAGCTCCGCTTATGACACTGCTGACCATTCCATTTAAGTACACTGTTTGGAATAATAGGTTGGTATTGGGAATCGGCCACTACTAGTGCCACTACTTACAGTCGCTTACTACTTAGTCTGGTTAGGATTTAGATGTGAAAATGTTCAATAGTGGATTCCAACCAGGAACTTTATGTATATAACGTGGCATATCTCTCATTCTATAGAGGCATGGGAGATGTTAAAGGGATATTTCACTTTCAAAAATATTGTCATTTTATCGTCTACTCTGGCTTTTGTGAGCCCCCCAGACAGTTTTTAAGTTGCTTGATTCAGTATTTAGATATTTGTTAAAAATGGAGTTTGAAGTTACAATGGGTTTGTATAGGTAGGGGGCGTGTCTGATAAAATGAATATCAAATATCTAAATACTGAATCAAGCAACTTAAAAACTTTTTTTTTTTTAAAGTTTTTTTAAAAGTGAAATATCCCTTTAAGGATATTTTAATACTTACATACTGTAGTTTGTGAAAAAGGTCCAAAAGCCAAATTTGAACCAACAACCTTGTGTTAATGAAACAACAATTCATCTCCTGCCTCCGAGACAGTTGTGACAAATACCTACCTCCATCGGTCGGTCAGTCGGTCGGTCGGTCTGTCTGTCTGTCTTCCTTCGGCAGTCCGGCCTGGTGGAGACAATAACATCTGCATTATAAGATCAACACAAGGGACATGCACTTGCACATCATGCCCAGCAGACGGTGATACAATCTCTACACCTCTGACTTCCACTTCAACTCTGGAACCTGCCCTCTACAGAAATGTGCAGAAGACACCTCCATTGCTGCATCACGGATGACAACATGGAGGAGTACAGAGCTGAGGAGTAACTCTCACAAAATATAAGTGCATTCTGACGTGGAATTTCAAAATAAAATCCTTCTAAAGTGTCACAATAGTATATAAATTTTGTATCTATATATTGTAACTATCTTTATTTTGGTAATTAATGTCCTACTTGATCATACTAAAGCGTCACACGAAGACATCAAAAGTGGCAGATCTGCAAGCTTGAGCTTGTAGATCTGCAACCTTTGCTATGTTTTGCACTTGAATCCTGAAAAGTAACAGTTTTGGACATAATGAGGTTTCCACCCGACAGAGAAAACATAAACAATGTATTTAGTATTTAAAGTGAAGAGGTACCACTTTCCATACAGTATTTATCGACATGTTCTTTCCAATTACAAGTCACTCTTTTCTGTGATATTTCAGCTCATCATCATGGGGTGACTGTCTGCTTCATGGCTGTGACTGAAAGCAAGAACTGATTTGTGCTGCAGAGTTCTCACATTGTGTTGATGATTGGAGAACATTGTTGATGGCCTGTCATAGTAATGATTATTATTTGCATTTCAAGCCACTGCAGAACATTAACCCATTGAGACCTGAAGCCAATTCTACATGTCTCCTAAATCTCAACAGTTTTCTGAAAAACGTATGTTTCTATATCAGTGGTGCTCAATCTTTTTCATGTCAAGGACCCCCAAAATTATATGTATTTGGCCGCAGACCCCCATCAAAATGTTTTGTTCCAGAGACCCCCAGAAGCAAAGATTTGAGTTAAAAATGTTCGCTTTAAAAAAATATGTATTCAAAGATTTGCACACATTTTCACGATTTTTCAAAAATAGTAGATCTACAAGCTCGTAGCGCGGCACTCGGAGGTATTTTGATTAGTATTATGTTCTAGTGGTGTTTTGATTAATATTATGTTAGAGATGCTTTACTATTCAAAGTGTCGCTTATCAGGATGTTCTCTGTCTCTCTGTCTTTTACTCTCCTTTGCCAGTCTCTCCAAAATACATTTGGAGAGATTGTATTACATTTACATACAGGATTGTGAAAATCGAAGCTGCCAGGAAAATGAACACATCGAATGAATCCTCTGTCGTCACCACCATTAACATCGTAGACATCACCAGCACAACAATCAACCTGGTCCTGGGAGTCCCCATCAACAGCTGGGTTCTGTGGCTGGTATTAACCGGACCAGCTGGTGCAATAGCCTCAAACATCTTCACACTCAATCTGAGTGTATGTGAGATCATCTTCAGCTTGTTACATCTTCCCCTTGTTATCAAGAAAATTCCCCTCTTTAAATTATTCACTGATGGATTCATGTTCACTGGACGTCCGCTCTTCCAGAGCTGTATCTGCGTAGAGAGATTCATGGCAGTGGTTCACCCAGTGCTCTTCCTCAAGTCCAAACCCCTCAGGTACCGGGTGGCTTGCTCTGCGTTGGCCTGGTTGGTCAGCATTGGGGTTTCACTATTGTACATGCTGTTGGGTCGTAGTATGATATTGTTTTATGTTCATTTGGGTAAATGCCTATTTTTCATGTCAGTCATGCTGTTCTGCAGCCTCGCCATTCTCAGGGTTCTGAAACAGCCCATGCCAGGGGAGATGGGGAGGGAGAGGGACAACAGCATGAAGAGAAGAGCCTTCATTATCATCTGCATGATCATGGTGTCATTTTTGGGATCTTATTTTATTTGGTGCATTATTGTCACTTTTTTTAGTCGAGGACACTTCACGTCAGATGAAATGGATTCAGTTGAAGATTTATGCTTTTTCGTCAATGTGGTCACTGGGTTGGTTCAGCCACTGCTGTACCTCTGCCATAAGACTGGAAAACTGCCCTGTGTCAAACCTATACAAGATACATAGTTAATCACACACAGAGGCCCCTATTCCATCGGGGTTGAACCGGTTCAGAGTGTTTTCACTGAAAATGAATTGGTTCAGAACCCTAAGTTTGTTCGGAACTGGGAACTAAAGTGGGCGTGTCACTATTCTACAGGTTGGAATATGCAGATGATATAAACAATGGCAAAAGCAAGTGAAAAATCATCATTTTAAAAAAATAAAAGGGAAACTGTAACTGGCATTGACGATAGTATTTCCCCCGTTAAATGGACATTTTGACCGGTCATATTCGACACATTGCTGGAACCAAACCTGGGGCAACTGGGTACACCTGCCCCTAATTACAATGGTGCTTTAAACTGATGGAAACACAAGCCGGTTTTGCGTCCGGTTCCGTGAAAGAGCCAAGGTTCCAAGACTCTATAGAACAGAACCAGTTCTAGAACAAAAGTTATTTTGGTGGAAAAGGGGCCTACAGTGAATAATTATGAGTTACAGTATATTATTTCATTCAAGTACAGGGAAGGGTCATGGCTAGTAGAAGGTGACCCTATTTAATGTTACATAATGATATCCTATATTCTGTTTTATTGTCTATTCTTATTATTGTATCTATGTATCTCATATCTCTACAGTATGTTTCTTGTCTTGGTCTGCTGTAATGTTATCTTGTTTAGCAAAGCACTTTGTTTCAAAAAGTACTATGTGAATATAAATATAGTTCAATATTGTTAACAAATAATCCACATACTGTCATTGTGACCACTAGATGTGTGAAGGTGGGTTTTCATGCACCAGTTGTGTTGTTTCACCAACTGTTCCAGTACATTGCTAAGCTTCAGTAAAGTGGCTACGGCTAGTCTCTTGAGAAATACGTTTTTAAGTATTTATGTGTTGGTTTCCACAAACAAACAATATAAAAAAAAACTCTTTTACAAGTAAAAGGCCTGTGTTAAAATGTTACTTGAGTAAAAGTACATAAGTATTGGCATCAAAATGTACTCAAAGTACCAAAAGTAAAAGGTACTAAAATGTTTGAAAATAGCAGATCTACAAGCTCATAACACGTTGTGACGCGTTGTGAGCTTGTAGATCTGCCATTTTCAAATAGCCTATGTGTAAATTAGGGATGAAGTAGTTAATGTATGTTTTATAATATAATGTATATATATCTGCAAAGTAACTAGTTACTTTACTTTAACGAAGTAAAAGTACAATATTTGCCTCTGAGATAGTGGAGTGAAGTAAAAGTACTGGAAATTGGAAATACTCTAGTAAAGTAAAAAATACCTCAAATATTTACTTAAGTACAGCACTTGAGTAAATTTACTTTGTTACTTTACACCACTGGAAACAATTAATAGTAATTATTATCATTATACAAAGGCAGGATTCTGTCTCATTGTAAAGAGGTCCAGTTTTACCACGGTTCTCCGTTTACTACTCACTATGGGATATCAGCGCCCTCAGGCGATGAGACAGAGCAACACACACGCTACCGGTGCCAATACTGATTGGCTAAGGGTATGTCACGAGTCCGGAAGACCCGGGAGTATAAAGCTCCCTCGTGACGTAGGCTCTTCCTCTTTTCTCCACTCTGCAAGCGAATGCGCAGAAATTCACACACAAGAAGCAAGACATTTTACAACTTAACCCAAAGCGGGAATACAGAGTATATCCCCACGGGAAAATCCTTGCAAATAAGTTTTCTCCCGGAACTTATTATTAAGTATTTATTTATTACCTATCCTCTCAGTTTTCCTTAATTCTTGGTCTGTTCTGGAAAAGCCGGTTAGCTGAAAAAGCCGGTTAGCTGCTAACACCGGTTAGCAGCTACTAGCTCATTCATTCATTCAGTGGCTAGGCTAATATTAGCAGCTACTAGGCTACGCTACTGGCTAGGCTTTAGCCTGTTGTTTTCCCAGACTGAGGACCAAGATGGAACCACCGAGGTCCTGCGGACGACCGAGCTGTAGCCTCCTCGTCGCCGCAGACGACCCCCACCGCGTCTGTATCTACTGCCTGGGGGTCGACCATGCGCTCACCGCTAAGGAGCGCCAGGGCGAGAGGGACGAGTGCCAAGGGTGCTCGTCCTTCACAAGCCAGCAGCTCGACGCCCGGCTGGACAGGGTAGAGACCCTGGTCCGCTGGGTCAGGGAAGACTCAGCCGGAGCTTCCGCCGCCACCGGCACAGGGACCCCAGGAGTGCCGCCCGAGAAGACACTCATGGGACCCCCACCGGTGCCGACGCCGAAGATGAAGCGGCTAGCGGCGACGACGCTGACGCCACCCTCCGCCGCTGCGCATATATCGCCGCCGCAGCTAACTAGCAGCGCCTCCACCTCCCCCCGTCGACACTACGACTGGGCTGCTTCGCTGGCCGACAGCGAGGAGTCACTGGCCTTCGAGGAGCTGGAGGACGAGTTGGACCTCGCGTCTTACCAGGAGGTCCAAGAGGTGTCCATGGCGAGCGCCGACGGGGTAGGCGAAAACCCCGAAACCGTCGAAGAAGTGGTCGTCGAACCGGTAACGGCGGTGTTCAAGCGGGCCATCGCCAGGTGCGGTTTGGTGCAGCCCGTGGAGAGCCGCAACGCCACCGCTACTGCAGTAGGTTTCCAGGGCTTGGAGGCTCCACCAACACGGGTGGTGGAGTCCAAGAAGCTCCCTGAAGCAATGGGGTTCAAGACGGCCTTGATGAGCTCCTGGGGGGATCATCAAGACCCGCAAAGGCTAGCCTTCCCCATCGACCTAATCTCCGCCAGGGACCTGGGGCTGATCGAAGTCCCTCCGATGGACCCGGTACTGGCAGAAGGACTGGAGGACATGCAGTCAGGTACGGTGGTGCTTGGGGGCGCCACACCGTCCTTCTACAATGAAGAATTGAGAAAATCCTCCGCGGCGTTGAAAAAGACCTACGCCGCGGCCGGACAGGTCGCAAAGACCCTCAACGCCGTCACCATCCTCCAGGGCTCCTCTGCCGTGCGGCTCGCGGAGCTGAAGGAAAAATGGGGCGATGACGCGAAGGAGCTGCATCGCTTGAACCAGCTCACCATCTCCTGCACCCAACACGCCATTAATTGGACCGGCCGGGTGTTGAACGACTGCGCGACCATCGAGAGGGTGCGGTGGCTCGACCTCGCCACCTTCACAAAAGTCGCGCAGAAAATCGACGCAAAAAAGAAGCTGCTGGCCCTTCCACTCACAGCAGGTAACCTCTTCTGCGGGGCAGAAAAGTACCTGAAGGACTCCACGGAGTCGGCGAGGGCCCGGAAAGAGGCAGCGGCGGGTCTTTTGGCCCCGAGGTCTCCCCAACCTGGCAGACCCCGCCAGGAGAGGTCTGCCTTAAGGGGGAGACTCTCCTCGCCTCGCCAATCCAGCGCCAGCGGCAGCTCCCGCAACTCCTCAGCCCGTCCCACCAGAGTGGAAGGGCCCATGTCGCTGGGAGTCGGCGACGTCCGTCGCAAGGACCTCCGCTCCCCCCCTCCCCCTTCTTCCCCCAGATCCACTCGACGCGGCGGCGGGAGAGGACGTGGTCGCGGGCAGCGTGTTTGACATTTGCCCCCCGGTGTTACCGGTTGTTCGGCTGCCCCCCCCACATCCACACGGATGGAGTGGGGGGGGATTAGCCCCCCTGGTCACCTCGGGAAAAAGACTTGGCCTTTTCATGGCCCCGACGGAAAACAAGCGACAGAAAGTAACAGTGTTACAGAGCCAGGCCTCTGCTGTTTTAACCTGTCCACATGTTGTTTGCCAGGGTGTTTGTGTGTCAAGTGTGTTTCAAATAAATGTTCTGAAAAATACAAAACCTCTCATTCTTTCACCCGCCTCAGAGCGGCGATGCGGAGGGACCCCCCTTGGGGGGGCCCCTCCGTATCAATGCCCTCCAACCATAAGCCCACAGCGCTTGGACAGTCCCTTTGGAGACTGTCCAAGCGCTGCTGGGATGAATATTGTGCATGCTATGAACAAGACAAAGGTATTAAATCCATTGCTAATTCTAAACGCCAATGTACAAGGGTCACGCCAAAATTTCCATTTTTACCATCCATCCAGCAGAGGGCGCCAGAGGCCCACTGTGAAAAGGAAGGTTTACAAAATGGCGGCGCGGGCCGGGGGTCACCCCAATGTTTACAGCCTGCCGTGCACCGTGTCACGCCAGCCTCTGGAGGGCAACAGAGTGCCTCCGTCAGTAGAGGCGGATCCGTCGCTCCCTTTAGTCAGGCCGAGGGGCCTAGACAAGATGGCGGCGGACCTTGTAGGCAACAAGGGGATAGTGTGGAACACTTCCGCACTAGGCCACGTGATCTCTTCACGCAGAACGTCAGGATCGACGCGACCTCCTTTGTCTCTAGCGAGCTCCACAGCTGTAGCTCCGCTGAGCAGAGTTTTAGCGTCTCCGGTTCCCATGGTCACGGTTTCACGACCAGTGAAACTAGCGACGGCAGCATCCAGCAATAAGCCTCTCGCTCAATGCTTGGATCAATGGAAACTTTGCAAGCCGTCCCCTTGGGTGCTGCGCACCGTTCACAAGGGTTACAGACTGCAGTTTGCCAGGAAGCCGCCCATGACAGACAAGGTATTGTACACTCGAGCGTCGGGCCAAGCGGCCAAAACCTTAAGAGAGGAGGTAGCCTCCCTTCTAGACAAGGGCGCGATAAAGAAATTATCTCCGGATCAGAACCGACTGGGGTTCTATTCGGAATATTTTCTGGTGAAAAAGAAAGGGGGGGGCGTAAGACCCATATTGAATCTGAAGGGACTCAACAGGTTCCTGGAGGTTTTTCATTTTCAAATGCTAACGACCGTGAAGTTATTACGCACGGTGCGTCAGGGCGACTGGTGGACAAGTATCGATCTGAAAGATGCTTACTTCCACATCCCAATTTATCCCCCGCACAGAAAATTCCTGCGCTTCGGCTTCGAAGGGGAAGTGTACGAGTACATGGTTCTCCCTTTTGGTATGTCGTTGAGCCCACGGGTGTTTGTGAAGTGTACCAACGCGGCCATTGCTCCACTACGGAGACAGGGAATCCGTCTGTCGACCTACATCGACGACTGGTCGACTGGACGCAGGCTCGGAGGAGGAGGTGGCACGGCACACGGCCGTGGCCATCTCCCATCTGACGTCACTGGGTTTCACAATCAACGTCAAGAAGAGCGTTTTGGTTCCGTCCCAGCGGGCCACCTTCCTGGGAATCTCGCTGGATCTCGAACACGCTCAGAGCACATCTATCCAAGGAGAGGACAGACAGCGTTTTGGCTTGTGTGAGATCTTTCCGCCTGGGGCGGAAGGTTACTTACAAACAATGCATGCAAGCAGTAGGTCTCATGGCCTCAGCCATTCACTTAATCCGCTTAGGCAGGCTCTACATGAGACCCGCTCAGAGGTGGCTGAGGGCCCTTCGGATCCCACCCACCTCAGGTCGTCGGCTTGTGATGGTGTCTCCATGGTGTGTGGAGGCACTCAGACCATGGTCACTGGCAGCCTTTCTGTCCCAGGGGGTCAGTATAGGAGCTGTGATTTCGTGGAAAGTCATCACCACGGACGCCAGTTTGACTGGGTGGGGTGCCGTCCACGAGGGCAGGTGGACCAGGGGACTGTGGGATCCGACACTGCAGTCGGCTCACATCAACTACCTGGAACTGCTGGCGGTTTTCCTCGCTCTGAAACATTTCGAGGCACAGATCTTGGGTTGTCATGTCGCGGTCAGAACGGACAATACGACAACCATGTGTTTTATCAACAAGCAGGGAGGCTTGACCTCCCTGGTGTTGGATGGTCTAGCACGCAAGATAACATTTTGGTGCGAGTCACGGCTCGCGTCCATACGGGCGTCTCATGTACCGGGCCTCCTGAACTTCGGAGCGGACTTGCTGTCCAGGGGCGGTCTCCGGTACGGGGAATGGTCACTCCACCCGGTAGTGGCGAAGGATATCTGGCGCAGATTCGGTCACCCACGGGTCGATTTGTTTGCCTCCGAAGAGAACGCGAAGTGTTATCGGTTCTTCTCAGTGAAGAGGGGGGACCGTTCCATGGGCATGGACGCCTTGGCACACAGTTGGCCGAGCGAACTGCTTTATGCCTTCCCGCCAATGGAGTTGATCCTCCCCACCTTGGAGAGGGTCAGGCTCCAGGGGTTGTCGGTGTTGCTGGTGGCTCCAGCATGGGGCACGTGGAGGTCGGAGATAGCTCCGCTCCTTTACGATACGCCTCTGCCCCTCCCTCCCAGGGCAGACCTGGTGAGGCAGGGAGGGAACGAGCTGTTCCACGAGCGCCCTCAGGACCTAGACCTATGGGTTTGGCCCGTGAGAGGGCGAATTTGAATTCATGTGGCTTCCCCCCTGACGTGGTGGCTACCATCCAGGGTGCGAGGGCCATGTCCACAAGGGACGCTTACGAGGTCAGATGGAATATGTTCGCATCTTGGTGTCTGGAGCAGTCACCAGTGGTGGTGGCTGTCCAGGCCCCGGTGGGCAGCATTCTTACTTTTCTACAGGGAAGGCTAAATCAGGGTTTATCCTTCTCGACGGTGAAAGTATATTTGGCTGCCATTTCGGCTTGCCACCTAGGTTTCGACGATGGCAAGACGGTGGGTCAGCATAACTTTGTGCGCCGATTTATGAACGGCGCCAGAAGAGCTAGACCGGTCAACAGGCCACTGTTCCCAGTCTGGGATTTGACGGTGGTGCTGGAGGCACTGTGCCGTCACCCGTTCGAGCCTTTTGAGTCTATGGACCTGAAGGTCATTAGTCTAAAAACGGTCCTTTTGGTGGCCCTGTCCACGGCTAAACGGGTCAGTGACTTGCATGCGCTCTCGGTGAGCCCGGAGTGCATGAATTTTCTGAACAACGACAGGAGGGTTTTGCTTAAACCAAATCTGGCGTTCGTTACAAAGACCGGGGTGGTGGCCCCAGATCCGGTTGAATTGGTGGCTTTTCATCCGCCTCCCTTCGCTTCGGCGGAGGACAGGCGGTTACATTGCCTCTGCCCGGTGAGAGCCTTGAAGCTCTATTGCCAGAGGACGGCGGCCAGTCGCTCATCGACACAACTCTTTGTCTCTTTTGGCGTGGGGGTTCAGAGGAAGGCGGTCACCAAAGCGACGCTTTCTAGATGGATCTGTGATGCCATTAAGCTGGCTTATGTGAGTAGTGGTGTCCCTGTCCCGGGGGGTCTGAGGGCCCACTCTACTAGAGGCATGGCTACGTCCTGGGCTCTCTACAAGGGAGCTTCGATCCAGGAGATTTGTGCGGCTGCAAATTGGTCGTCACCGTCGACTTTTGCGGCCTTTTACAGTCTGGACGTGGCGGCGTCATCAATGGCGCACGCTGTCCTGGGTGTGGCTGCTGCCTCCAGGTCAGTGGAGGATAGGGAGTAGGCTTGGGGCCTTTTCTCCGTATCTTCCGACTTCCTCTTTAGGTTTCCTTGGGACCAGCAGGGCTGTGTCTTGGGGATAGGGCCCTGCTCCTCATTATTATGAGGCGGACTGTGTCTGCCTGTTAGTGAATAAGGCAGACTCTAGAGTCTGTCAGGGCCTACTCTTGTTATCTATCCCACACCCCAGCCCGGTGGGCTGGGGGGGCGCCCAGGGGCCGTGAGGTCGTGGACCTATGGCCTGGGGGTCTTAGGTCACGTCCGGGGGGGACGTGACCTAGGAGCTGAGGGGCGTGCGGGGTTGTCAGGGTTGTGTGGCTCATTACCTCAAGGGGGGTTTATGAATCCCATAGTGAGTAGTAAACGGAGAACCGTGGTAAAACTAGAGAATGTACGAATGTAACCCCGGTTTTAGTAGGTTCGGAGTTTACTACTCACCAGACACCCCTTTCTGTGCGCATTTGGCATGCAGAGAGGAGAATGTTAAGAGGAAGAGCCTACGTCACGAGGGAGCTTTATACTCCCGGGTCTTCCGGACTCGTGACATACCCTTAGCCAATCAGTATTGGCACCGGGAGCGTGTGTGTTGCTCTGTCTCATCGCCTGAGGGCGCTGATATCCCATAGTGAGTAGTAAACTCCGAACCTACTAAAACCGGGGTTACATTCGTAACCTCTAGTTTCCGTCCAATCACCAATCACAACCAGTCCTTCCGAATAAAATTACTTATTTCTGAAGTTCAAACAATGTTTTGCTCCTTGTTGGGCCCAATACATGAAGCAGAATATGGCAACGTCATATTTATACAACTCAAGCAGATAACGTAGTCTGTAATGCTGTTAATGGCACACCTATTCTCTGATTAACTCTGCCCTATCGTCAGCAGTAAGCTCTTTAAAAAAAAAAAGGAAAAGTCTCAACACTGTGTGTGTGTGTGTGTGTGTGTGTGTGTGTGTGTGTGTGTGTGTGTGTGTGTGTGTGTGTGTGTGTGTGTGTGTGTGTGTGTGTGTGTGTGTGAGAGAGATACCCACCTGACTGAACCCATGATGTTTTCTGGTCAAACTGAATTCACACCAGCATCATGGTGCTGGCATGTTCTCAGTGAAAATCGAGTTTCAGTGCAAAGTGTATCAAGACGAGTGTCTAAATGCTTTTCCCAGTGTAAGGACACTGGGAAAGGAAAATGTGCAGCGTCAAAGTTTAGAAAACCACTTTGACACTAGTGCATATAGTGTGTAAGGCATGTACACACATACCACAGAAAAAGGCTACTGTATGGAAGTACCAAATTTGAATAACACAATTTTAAAGTAGCAGTTGTAATCAATATTAGGCAACTAAACTGTATAAATCGTTTACAAACAAACTGCCAGAGACGAATATCGACTGCCTGTCTTTGTGTTGTCTGTTGCCGAGTGCAGCTGGTCGCTTTTATCTGCTCAGCACTGGAGCCCCTCTCTCTCGCTCTCGCCACACACACAGCCAGGAGCAAATACAGCATCTCCTCCAACACTTGTTACCTTGCCACACATTGCTGAGGGAAGGGTAAGAAGAAGTGGTAGCCTGTCATCATCAGACCAATACACAAATGTCAGAAATGAGTACGGAGGATCCAAAAGCAAGCGACAGGAGACAGAACAGATGAACTTAAAGTGTTTATTAACTAAACACAAGATCATTCAGATATGGGCAAAAAGAAGACAGGCAACACAGGTCACGTACACACAGGACAAACTCACTCAGCAGGGAACTACAAACCATCATAAAGACAATGAAGGAAACAGAGGGATTAAATAGACACAGGGATAACAGGACACAGGTGAACTCAACTGACAATCAACACTGGGATAGGCTGGGGGACTAAGAGGACACAGGTGGAAACACTGACAAATACTACAAAGTAAGATACACTAAGCCAAGGCAACAACAGAGTAACATCCTGAGCCGCAGAGTGGCGGTCCAGTCACCCTAGGCTGCAATGCAAGTCTGACAGCATATTGCAGGTTCAAGTCCCGATCCTGACGACCTTTTCCGCGTGTCACTCTCCACTTTTCCTGTCAGTCTACTGTCCTATAAATAAAAAGGCATACAAGCCCCAATTTAAAAACAGGACAAAACAACAACAACAGAGTAACAGAAAACCAAAACCAAACAGAACAGGAATATATGAAAAATACACAACATACTGAACAACAGAACATAGGCCTAAAGAGTCCAAAACCTAAACAATACAGACAAAGTCCAAGGGCCGAGGGGCGGACCGTGACAAAATACATAATCTGCCAGAGCAAATTAAACATGAGATGGCAGGTTTGCCCTGTTCCCAGGATAAACAAGTGGTGGAGATGGACAGCAGAGCCAAAACACATGAGCAGCAGAACCAAAAGATGTGGGCAGCAGTAATCATACACACGGCCCCATTTAAAGAGGATGCTGCACACCTGTATGCACGGCATGCACACAAATGCAAACACGCAGTTTCAATGTAACACACTTTAGGATTTAACTGCATAGCACTATCACTAAACTGGTTTATTCCAAAAAGTAGAGTCAATTATTTTAAAGGTATGTGGTCACAAGAGTGTATAGGAGCTAAGCAGTTGAGAGCCTTCAGAGGTTACACATTTCCCAGGTTGAAGCATCATGTGTTTCATCAATCTTCATACATTTACATAAAGTTGACATCTGTTGACTGGGACACAAATCGTTTTTTGCATTGCGGTGCCGGTGTACACAACACACATTTCCATTTGATTCATTTGTTCTGTGGTCCTTTTTGTTTGTTTTTGTTTGTGTCAGCTGGCCTATAATACTCACAGAGATGTGTACAGAGCTGAAATTGGGACTATTTCTCCCCCCCCCCCCCAAAAAAAAGCTAAAGAAGCTCACACACCACACCAGATTCAAATGAATTTGCTGCTTTATCTCTGTTTCAGCTGCTCAGTCTGCATTTTCTGTGGATGCTGCCGTTAATGTTCCAGTCACCAGATGAACTTGACTGAACTGCATAAAATGAAAACCTTTAGTCACTTCAGCTGTATTTATTTTACCATCTCAGTCGGTCCGCCAATGGCTGGGACCTGTGGTTGACATTGACAGAAGCAGGTGGGTCAGTGGTGGTCTCAGAGAGATCTTCACTTTCAACATGGCCGTGTCAGAGCTGGTGCATTGTATGTTCAATATCATATTTAGTTTGAATTGGTGTGAAATCATACATGGTATAATCTAATCAAATAATCGAAACTACTACATTTGCTATCAGTCGTTTTTTTCTCTCTCTCTCTCTCTCTCTCGCTCATTTCCTGTTCCAGTGCTGTATGTGTGAGGAGTGATACTTAGGAGTGATCAGTATGCTGATCAGTATCAAAATACTTTTTGATATATTTTCACACATCTCTGCCTATGATCTACCTCAAGTACAAACCCCTGAGATACAGATTTCAGTGTTTTCTTGACTAATCATCTGTGGTCAGTGAAATTATTATGCCGCTTGAGGGCTCTGAAAGGGAGTCAGGGAGTTCAGGAACTGTAGGACTCAAACACAGGAACTTAAGTCAAACAAAACAATCAGGAAACAAAGGTGCCATTTAACTTGACCTTCTTCAGGTCACTCCAGCCACCTGCATGTCCTCTCTTACCGAATCCATAAACCCCCTCTTTGGCCCTACTCTTCTCCTCTTGCCTGGCAGCTCCATCTTCAGCATTCTTCTTCTAATGTACCCCTCATCTCTCCTCTGCACCATCTCAACCTCGCCACTCTTTGTCTTATGCCCAAACCTTCTAACCTGGGCTGATCCTCAAATGTTGTCATTTCTGATCCTGTCAATCCTTGTCACTCCTAATCTTCAATCATCTTCAATTCTGCGCACGCACACGCACGCACGCACGCACGCACGCACGCACGCACGCACGCACGCACGCACGCACGCACGCACGCACGCACACACACACACACACACACACCCTACATATAGTTAGACATACTGATTTTGTCGTAGTATATACTGTAAAGTATAGTCAAGAAGCACCACTTTCCATTTCAAATTGTACAGTATTATTTTGCATTACATCTACATATTTACTGTTTCAGTTCATCTCAGTTGTATAAGTCACTCTTATTTATGATCTCAAATCATCATGTTGGGGCGATTGTCTGCTTCAAGGCTGTGACCGAAAGCAAGATTGTGTTTGTGCTGCAGAGGTTTCACATTGTGTCGTGATGGATGAGCACAGATGAGCACAGATGGCCCGCCCGTCAGATGATAACCATTTGCATATGAAGCCACTGCAGAACATTAACCCATTAAGACTGGGAAAAGGGTTAAAAGGTGGTACACTGCATGTGCGGACAGCCGAACACACAGAGAAGGTGACTTCACAGGTCAAGGTCTGACTGCAAATATTATATCTAACTGTTTTGATTAGTATCAGGTTGTAGATGTGTTTTGATTCGTTTTACGTTGTAGTGGTGTTTTGATTAGTATCATGGTGTATAGGTGTTTTAATTAGTATTATAGTAATAATATAATAATAATTTGGTCCCAAATTTGGTCCCAAATGTGTCCAATGCATTTAGATTTCGTAATTATTAGGAGCAGTGCAGCGCTCAGGGAGAAGATAGATGTTAAGTGTCTTGCTCAGGGACACTTTGACACATAGACCAGGGCTGGGGTGCGAACCGGGGACCTTCCATTTCTTTTAATTAGTATTATTTTGTAGTGGAGTTTTAATATTGAAAGTGTCTCTCATCCTCACTATGTTCCCCTCTCTTTGTCTCTATCTCTCTGTCTTTTACTCTCATTTGTCCATCTCTTCAAAAGACTTTTGAAGAAAATTGTAAAAAGAGCCAAAGCTGCCAGGAAAATGAACACATCAAACGAATCCTCTGTCTCCACCAGCATCTTTTTAAACATCACTGGCGCAACAACTTAACGTGGTCCTGGGAGTCCCCATCAACAGCTACATTCTGTGGCTGGTATTAACCGGACCAGCTGGTACGATGGCCTCAGAGATCTTCACATGTGAGATCATCTTCAGCTTGTTATATCTTCCCTGTGCTATCAAGCAAATTCCCCTCTTAGGATATTTTACTGATGGTTTCCTGTTCACTGGACGTCCCGTCTTCCAGACCTGTATCTGCGTAGAGAGATTCATGGCAGTGGTTCACCCAGTGCTCTTCCTCAAGTACAAACCCCTCAGGTACCGGGTGGCTTGCTCTGTGTTGGCCTGGTTGGTCATCGTTGGGACTACACTATTATATGGGCTACTATACATGCTGGAGAGCGCCAAGATATTACCAAGATATTGAATTATGTTTATTTTGGTGAATGCTTATTCTTTATGTCAGTGATGCTGTTGTGCAGCCTCGCCGTTCTCAGGGTTCTGAAACAGCCCGTGCCAGGGGAGAAGGGGAGAGGGGGAGAAGAGGAGAGCCTTCATTATCATCTGTCTGATCATGGGGTCCTTTTTAGGAACTTACTTTATTTGGTGCATTATTCTAATTTTTGCCAATAAAGGCCTACTTGTTTTTTCCATTACTGTGGTTGCTGGGTTGGTTCAGCCTCTGCTGTACCTCTGCCGAAAGACTGGCAAACTGCCCTGTGTTAAATAGAAAGGTACATACTCCCACAGTGAACTCCCAAGATTTGTAGTTATATTAATTCAGAACAGTTAATAAAGTACAGTGATGGCTAGTAGAAAGTGACCCTATTTAAAGTTACCCACTAACTATACTAATAGTCATGCTATTTTATAACCTTTTTTTCTCCTTTTCATCTCCATGCTGTTTCTTGTCTTGCTGTCATTTTTTTTTGTAAAGCACTTAGTAACTTTGTTCAAAAAGGGCTGTATAAATAACGTTGAATATTGTTGTAGTCGTGAGTAGAACATTGTACAATCCACATATTGTCAATGTGAACACTCGTAGGTGTGTAATGATGTGTTTTGGCAGCACCATTTGGTTGTGTTTTTTCACTATCTGTTCCAGTGTATTTCTAACCTTCACAAGTAAAGTGGCCATTGGCTAGTCTCTTATTATTATTGTCTTGTTTTAATGACGCATACGTTGCTGCTGCAAACTACAGAAAAATGCTGGGTGCTATACAAAATTGTAGTTCTTTATTCGTTAAATCTCTCTCTTTCTGCTATGAGAGCAACAAAGCACACTCAGGACTACTGTATTAGTATCATAATCAGAGACCTGCTTAGGCTAACTGCTGGGAAATTCCACAGTTGATAGAATATATCCTCATTATATTCACACTGCATATATCAGCCTCACATCATATCCACTGCCAATCAATCAATCAATCAATCAATCAATCAATCAATCAATCAATCAATCAATCAATCAATCAATCAATCAATCAATGACTGACTGACTGATATTTCAGCTCTTCATATGGAGCGACTGTTTGCTTAATGGCCTTGACTGATTGTGAAATTTGAAAGAGTTTCCACATTTGTGTTGATGATGGATGAACACTGATGCCCTGTCAGAATATGAGAGCTATTTGCATTTCAGCCACTGCAACAGGTGGTACATTGCATGTGTGGACACTGGACAGCAGAGCACACAGAGGAAAGCAAGTCAAGGTCTGATTGCAAATATTATACCTACTATGTGTTTTTTATTAGTATTATGTTATAGAGGTGTTTTTATTAGTATTATGTTATAGATGTGTTTTGATTAATATTATAGAGGTGTTTTGATTAGTATTATGTTATAGAGATGTTTTGATTTGTATTATGTTATAGATGTGTTTTGATTAATATTATAGAGGAGTTTTGATTAGTATTATGTTATAGAGATGTTTTGATTTGTATTATGTTATAGATGTGTTTTGATTAATATTATAGAGGTGTTTTGATTAGTATTATGTTATAGAGATGTTTTGGTTTGTATTATGATGTACAGTAGAAATGTTTTGATTAGTATTATGTTGTAGAGGTATTCAATTGCTATTCAAAGCGTATCTCATCATCAATATGTTTCTCTCTCTTTGTCTCTGTCTCTCTGGCTTTTACTGTCCTTTGTTCATTTTGTCTAAAAGAATTGTGAAAAGACAGCGCACACTCAAATCAAAGCTGTCAGGAAAATGAACACATCAAATGAATCCTGTATCTACAGCAACGCAGACATTGTACGCATCACCAGCACAACAATCAACCTGGTCCTGGGAGTCCCCTTCAACAGCTGGGTTCTGTGGCTGGTATTAACCGGACCAACTGGTACGATGGCCTCAGAGATCTTCACACTCAATCTGAGTGTATGCGAGATCATCTTCAGCTTGTTATATCTTCCCCTTGTTATCAAGCCATTTCCCCTGTTTGCAATAGCCGTTTATGGTTTCCTGTTAACCGGACGTCCACTCTTCCAGACCTGTATCTGCGTAGAGAGATTCATGGCAGTGGTTCACCCAGTGCTCTTCCTCAAGTACAAACCCTTCAGGTACCGGGTGGCTTGCTCTGCGTTGGCCTGGTTAGTCATCATTGGGGCTTCACTATTATATACGTTATTATCCATGCTGGTGGATAACAAGACATATTATTATGTTTATTTGGGCGAATGCCTATTTTTCATGTCAGTGATGCTGTTGTGCAGCCTCGCCGTTCTCAGGGTTCTGAAACAGCCCATGCCAGGGGAGATGGGGAGAGAGAGGGAGAGGGACAACAGCATGAAGAGGAGAGCCTTCATTATCATCTGTCTGATCATGGGGTCCTTTTTAGGATGCTTCTTAATTTGGTGCATTCTTCTCATTTTTTCCATTCAAGGCCTCATGTTAGATGACGCTGATTTAGTTGGAGCTATATGTATGTTTATTACTGTCGTCGCTGGGTTTGTTCAGCCTCTGCTGTACCTCTGCCAAAAGACTGGCAAACTGCCCTGTGTTAAACCTATACAAGGTACGTAGATACTGTAATCACATAGTGAACTCACAATAGTTATATCTGTAGACTACAGATTACAGACTGTAGTTATATGAATTTATCAAGTATAGAGAGGGGTCATAGGTGTTCAATGATATGTAATCCTACATTGCGTATTGTCTATTTTTATTCTTTTATCTCTATGCCATGTTTCTTCGCTTGTTTTGCTGTAATTTTATCTTGTTTTGTAAAGCACTTTGTAACTAAATTTTTTGGTGTAACAGTGTAACAACTGTATCTATTTTACTGTTTGCTCTGTTGTGCTGTGTTTTGTTTAATTGTTGTTGTTTAGTTTTTAGTTTTTTTTGTCAAGAAAAATCAGACCTCTTTGTTTTCATGATTTGACATGATGCCCTTGTCTTTGCTGTCTGAAAAAATAATAAAGAGATTTGTAAAAAAAACAAAACAGTGTAACAACAGTGTACAGTAAATCATGTTTATTATCATTGCAGTGGGTTCATCATTTTGAATACTTGAAGGTATGATGTGTTTTGGCTGCACCAGTTAGTTGTTTCACTGAAGTTGGACTCACACATAAGGATTTTTAAAATCTTAAATTATTTTGAAAACTGGTAGCATCACACACTTACAGGATAATCTGATCATATTCTCATACCAAATGATCTTAAACATGCACACATAACACAATTTTAAAGCAATGAGGCATCACACACTTACAGAATTCTATTCAGATTGTCGGGTTTGCCAGTTTTTGAGGAACACTGATATTATAATAATCATACATTTTATTTGTAACGCACTTTATATTTGAAACAAATCTCAAAGTGCTAATTATGACTGGCTTCCTCTGTCTAACCCCCCTTTTCTAAATTGTTTGTCCAGTTGCTAAATTTATGCTATGCCACAGCCTCACCCTGTGCCAACGTATGCCACTACATCATCTACACATTACCCATCTGGGCAGAGGCAGATAGGGGCAGGGCTTAACATATACAGTACATTAGCAATGCTTTCATATACAAAATAATGTTGCATAATTATGTCCTGCAATGTGTCAACAACACTATCCCACCTGGGCTACATTGGCAACTATATTCACCCACTGTAGGACATGAAATACATTATGGATTTGAGAAAATAATGAATATGAAATAATAATAATAATAACAATCACATGTGGCCTTGATGTTTGTTTGATGTTCGGGCTATTAGTGTTTTCCTCTTTGAGGACACAGTGATAAGTTCCAATATTTCATCTGTTTCTGCATGCAAACAAACTTTATTCCTGGAATTCACTCTTTTGTCCACTAGGCGGTACTATTGTACTGTACCAATTAATGAGATCACAGGCACAGCAGGCCCAAAGTGGGCCTCTCATCTGCAACCACCCCTGCACCAACCACCCCTGCACCAACCACCCACCCACCCCAGCTCGACTTACGCCAACACAGGCACTTTCAAAAAAGCTCTTGGCCATTAGGCTTGTAGTCTTTCAATACAACAACATATTCCTGACAAACTAGACACTTACCTGCCTATCAGTTGGCAAGTGGGATTCAAATTCTGACAGGGAGTCTGCAACTGCAGTGGAAAAGAAAATACTTTTAAATCACATTGCATGAACTTATATAAATGACACACAGAAGAAACAAGAGATGGATTAAAGGATGCGCATGATGCACAAACCAATGGCTTCAAAATAAAAGCGATTTTAGACCTTTTCTCTGATTACGGTTTGCCAAACTGGTTTAATTTGGAATAGACAACAGCCATTTACAACAATGGAATTCTATAAAAATGTAAAGTCATACTGTGTAACATTTTCAATTAAACCAAAGGTAATTGTTGTATAATTTTTCACTGGTAGGCCTATATTTTTCACAATAACCATTCCACATGCGTACGTACAGTAATGTGTTTTTTCATCTCCAGACACTATCTTTAGTCGTGAGTTGCTGCCAAAATATTTCGGCACAGATATAGCCTACAGTAGCACCATTATTTACAATAATTTGTTTTCTTTCAGTCTTAGCAGACCTTGCATTGAACTGTACTTTTCTGTGCTTGTCTTTGCAAACTATTAATAAAGTATTCAATAAAAATTCAATCAATAAATTGTAGGATAATAATAAGTAGGTCTACGTGCCACCCATCTTGAACTTAATAATACAATGTAGTATGGAGTAGCCTATATTTAATGATATCTAATCATCTTTATGCTATTGCAGCTATTGTTGAGTTAAAAATGTGAACAGTTAAACTAAACTTCCATTCATAGGAAAATCGGCCAGTTTAATAACTGTTAAAGGCAGCAGCAAACAGAAAGGTGTTTTAAAAGGCGATCTAAAAGAACTAAGGGCAGCCGAGCTGGCGTGTATATGTAATATACGTAAGTATAAATATAATTGGAAAATCTTCCAAAAGAGAAAGGGGGGAAATAATAACTGTTAAAGGCAGCAGCAAACAGAAGGGTGTTTTAAAAGGCGATCTAAAAGAACTAAGAGTGGCACCTGACGTGGCGTTTATGTAATGTAAGTGTAAATATAACAATTCCGTTGTGTCTTTGCCTTGATATATAACTGCGTTAGCCTGTTAGCCTCATAGCAAACACTCAGGACGGCGTGCGAGGTGTTTGGACGTATCGCTGTCACTCAAGACGGCCGTGTGGGCAAGAGGCGCGCCTCCGGAGCGAGTGCGGCCTAATTCTGAAGCACACATGAGCAAGCAGCCTGTGGCTAGATGGCGGCTATGTGGCAAGATGGCGGCTATATGGCAACGTCGGTCTCCATTGGCCAGCTGCGCTAACCGTACTAACTCTGAATGAAGGAATTCAAATGGTGTTTTCTCTAAGAGTTTTAACTTGACATCAGTTCAAGCTGTAGTTTAAAAAAAAAATCACTCAATTTAATGAAACAATATATCATTATTTTGCTACGATTCCCTGCTTTCATATGAAATGAAAAAAACTAAAAGGCAAAACCCCTAGACGACTCAGCCCTAGGCAAAATGGGTCACAAATGTTGGCACGCAAAAGGAGTAAGTGACGTTTTGACATGAACAATATCTCCAATGTTTTTAATTCAACTAAATCCATACATTTCAAGACACGGCAGTTGACAAATAATAGGTTGGTAGGGTGCATATCGACCTCATTAACAATCCTTATGCCTTTTTTTGTCTGTAAGGCGATACAGTTTGTGCTGGTTGAAGTGTTTCCTCAAACTTCAACGCAGTATTACTGCTTTCTCATTTGAACACTGGAAAATCAGGTTTGGGACATTGTCTGGTGTTGGCCTCTCACACATGCAACAGGAGAAAGTTTGTTTGTTTCAGATGCGTTCACACATGAAAGTAAATACCCCGTTTGATAAGGTGAGGGGCGGTGTCTGTAGTATGAGCTCTATTGAACTCTATTGCTTAACATTATATCTATGTCATGCGCGTAGCTGCTGACTTTTTCACAATTTTTCAACAGATGAATTCATATGGAAAGGGTTCTAACGATTATGCAAGTAGTAGACGCACACATTGGCTACTACTAATATTAAACTAATGAAAAGTATCAGATTTAATTAATTTTGTGGGTTGACATGAACATTTTTGAGAACCACTGCAAGGGACCACTGCATAAGGGACAAATAAAATAACATAGTCATAATCAGCAAAATACCCAATAGTGATGTGATTTATCATAATTCTTTGTTATGTATTTAAAAATATAAATGATGTGCTTTTCAAAGAAAATGAAATGAGTAGAGGTTTATTGTCATATACTTGATAACAATGTACATCATTAGCAGTCATGACATTCTTGTCCAACTCAACTTGACATAGTAATGAAAATACGAGCATAGTAGTGAGTGACTACATCAAAACAATATTTAATCAATAAATCATGACATTTTCTTCTGTCCTCGACATTTCAAGGAAAAAGACGTCCAAAACCAAGACTTCCACATGAATGAAGAGAATCAGAGCATCTTTATATCAAATATCATGTAGCTTATATCACAGTTTATAAAGCAGCAACATGCCATAATAAATGTCTCATTGACTCTGCATGCTTGATTCTTACGTGAACATATGAAACAAACAGCAAACATCAAGACACGGGATGCTACTGTACCTTCTTTCTCTGACACACACACACTGAGGAGTCAGACCACCCAACCCAGAACCCAGCATAGAGGGGTTCAGTGAATGTGGACTGGAAGGTGTGCAGGTGTGTCAGTGTGTCAGAGGACACTGTGTAGAACGACACAGTGCCAGCAGGCCAGTCAACATACACTGCTACTCTACCAGAGCTAGAGGAGGGACTGACAGGGAGGTCAGTTTTCTTCTTATTGTGCCACACAGTGTAACTGTTCTCACCACCACTACATCTCAGACTCCAGGACTTGTCATTGTATCCAAACTGACTGTCATCACCCTGTTTGTTGATTCCTCTGTATGTCACTACTATGTCAACCCCTCCACTCCACTCTACCTCCCAGTAACAGAGTCCAGTCAGATTCTGTCTACACATCACCTGTCCATAGTCTTTAAATCTGTCTGGGTTATCAAGATACCTCTGATCCCTTTCCACACGTGTGACCTTCTTGTTGTTCTCAGACAGAGAGATCTTTATGTGTGCTGTGTTTGGATCCAGTGTGAGTTCACACACATCTGATGAGAGAACAGGACAGTAAACATTACAAAACATCATTCACAGATTATCCTTTACTGAGTCTCTCTCTCACACACACACACACACACACACACACACACACACACACACACACACACACACACACACACACACACACACACACACACACACACACGGGGAGAGTGAGTGTTGTGATCCAGAGAGGAAGAGAATAATCATCTTCGTCGTTAACATCATCCTCAACCAACAAAACATGTTGTGAGCTTGTAGATAGTCTATTTACCTTTTTTTTCAAATATAATTGATCTACAAATTAACAGTTTCTCACAGTGTGACATGTGAGCTTGTAGATAGCTTATATTTGCTATATGCTAAGTATATTTACTCAAGTACCGCATATAATTGAGTAAAATGTTGAGGTACTTTGACTTTATTTGAGTATTTCCATTACATCCAATACATCTCAGAGAAGAGAAGATTCTTTTTTTGTTTTTATTGAGCTTAATAGTTTTTTAATCATTCTTTGAAAACATGTTTTATGACCAATTACCAACTACGCACTATTTTATGCTTCAGCTATTTCGATGCGTTGTGAGCTTGTAGATCTGCTATTTTTTTAAATATTTCGACAAAATAAATTTGACCCCTTTTGGCCCCCTGGGTGCCACAGGTGCACCATTGCGCGCCCCCTCTTTGTTCCTATTGGCTGGGCTTTAAACAGCCAAAACAACTGCCAATAATAATAATAATAATAATAATTAAAAAAAAAGAAGAAGAATACCTCCTCATTGATTGATTGATTGATTGATTGAACATTTTATTAGGCAAAAGAATGTAAAACAACAGTTACATTTATAATACTTTTGTCTAAAAGGTCCGGCCAAAAAAGTCCTTGCGGACTTGTTTCCGTTGGGGTCCTTGAATTAATTTCATAGACATATATAGTAGCAACCAAACAGTTCAAAAATCAACATGAAAATTGAACAGCACAAGGACAATAAAAGCTCACCTCTCTGTGGATCCTTCAAGATGCCAGCACCACCCTGTTGAACACATTCATGTTATTTTATTTCAACAACATGTACAGTATGGTATTGTACAGTATGAGCTCTATTGCTTAACATTATATCTATGTCATGCGCGTAGCTGCTGACTTTTTCACACATTTTCAACAGATGAATTCATATGGAAAGGGTTCTAACGATTATGCAAAAATATTATGATTATCTCAAATTATTTGCGATCAGGCTATTACAGTATGTAATACTTGCCTCAGGTCTAACTTTCATCTCAGCCTCGCTGTCCTGCACTTCCTTGCAGCGCAGGCTGGGGGAGGGCAGGTTGTTGGAGACCACGGGGCCCCGGGGCCGACCGTAAAACTCCTTGCGCAGGGCCTCCTTGGTTGGCATGCGTGCCAGGCCCTCGGCTGTGCGCCAAAGGAGGATTAAACCACACAGGTCAATCAGCGAGCCGTCCACCAGTTCCTGAGACCCACTGTCCACCTGGACGGAAACATAAGGAGATAATATTTGGTTGATGATTTTGTTGACAAGAATGCATTTATACTGTATATATGATGAACATAGATTTGTATATCATTTGTTTAAAGGATAAAAAAAAACAAAAGAAGCATGAGAGCTTATTTTCATTATGTGGTGCTTTGAGTGGTTGTGCAAATGTGTTTGGGGGAGGGTAAAGACATACATAAAAATACAAATAAATAAAGAATAAATACATTCATACAATTTCTACAACAACTAAATTGGCAAAACACAACATGGGTACATGGGTTACAATTCAACAAATTGATGGTTAGGCCTAGCTGATGAACCTGAGCTTCCGTATTAGACGGCCAATAGGAACGGGCTGGAATTGCTTAAGCCCCACCCCCTATGTGTTCCTATTGGCTGGGCTTTAAACAGTCATAACTCCAGTTCCCAGCATGCTAAAGGCCCCAGACTTGGTGGGTGCTCTTAAATGGCCAATAGGGACGGGCTGTAATTTGCTGATACACCACCCCCTCTGTGTTACTATTGGCTGGGGGTTTTAACACCCAATACTAGAGTTCCCAATCTGCTAAAGGCTTCAAAATTGGTAGGTGGTCTTACGGGACGGGTTGTAATTGCTAAAGCCCCGCCCACCTCCCGAACGCAAGGTCGCACAGGCACAGCTGTGACAGTGGAACTGAGTGCTACAAGTGCAATGTTTAACACTTCAAATGCTCATACTTCGGTGACCAGTGCTCTTATCAACATAGGACTAGGTTTGAAGGCTGCAGAGCGGCTTGAAAATCTAGTTAATCTAAAATTGCGCAATTGTAAGCCGTTATCATCTGCAGTACAGGGCCACGTTCAGACAAACTCACATCCGTTTCATGTCATTCATGTCAATTTAATGAATCAACAACCATCGTTATCATTGCTTTATTTACAGCAGTGCTGCACGCGACACTTTTATTAATATGTGATCTTCTACCAGGGTCATTTATATAGGAGAATAAAGTACGCTCACTGGTCACTGGTCTTGCTCCAAAGCAGACTTTATTTTAAACTTTATTCTCTTTTGATTCTGAACTCAGACCAGCACCTGGTTATTAGTGAGTGGATGTGTGTGCTTTATTGTTTGTTTCTTTATTTATGTATGAAACAAAAAGGGGGAAATGTGGTGCACTGAATCGTCAAAACGGCAGTTTGTGTGACCCTCTGATTTCCGTAGCATATTTTGATTTTGCACGATGATGTTCACTGCCAACTATAGTCTAGCTTTATTTTGTTTTGATCATTTGTCTGTGCACGTGTACCGTTTGTTGTGAACATGTATAGGCTACTGTATATAGTCCTTACCAGCCTCCCTCTCTGAGCTGAGGGGGTATCCCGGCAGGTGTAGACGTTGCCGCACACCGATATCTCCCTCCACAGGCCAGGCTTGGAGTCTTGAGTGACGCCATGGAGCGGGTACATCACCAGCACGCCGTTGGTGGTCAGTCCGTCCATCTGTCCATCAGGCGTCTTCCATTTATTTGCCTTCTCCTGCGGGGAAGGAAGGCAGTGGTGAAAGAATTCTCAGCTTTTTGACTTAAAGGACGAATTCACCCATTTTCAACCCGTCTTCATGTAATTGGTCCTCACTAGCTCATGAGAATATGGCACCATTCATGTCTACTCAGTCTGTGTCTCAGAGGAGGGCTGTGGACAGTTCAGAAACCCGTCTACCAGTGATATCATCAATGGGGAATCCAAACTAATTGAAACTAGAGGCTTTCTATTCCTGGAAAGTTAGCATGCTATAATGGAAGCCATTGTTCTTGCGTTAATAATATATATATATATATATATATATATATATATATATATATATATATATATATATTGAAGAAAAGAAAAAACCTTCCTAAAGATGTTTGTGTGTATGAGACATGTCATCTGACATTTCATAACCTACACCCAGGAAGATTTTCTTGGAGGAGTCGAAGGCGCCGGCGTAGAGGTGCGCGGTATAGGGCGGGCTCCTCTGGCAGATGATGCGGCAGGCGAAGCGCGAGATCCCAGCAACCGACTTGCTGTGGGGCGCATTATCCTTCACCACAAAGTCATTCTCCATGGACCGCCCGATCTGATATAGACAAACACACAAGGGGTTGCACATTACTCACAGATTCTTTACATACACTGTATTAACCACTTTCACCCTAGTGTCTATTTCACCCTAGTGCCTATTTTGGGCATGTCATTGAGTGATTAACTAAGTAGGCTAAGTAAAGACATTATTATGTCTAATAAAAACTGCTTTAACAGCAGATCTGCTCACAAGCTCTGTGAGCTGTGAACATACTCTACCATACATACTGGTACAATTACGTTTTATTTATTAAAATAAGTTCTGTCTTTATGTAAGAAGAAAAGTGTTTTGTAAAAAAAGATATTAAAGCTAGTAATCAATGCTATAGATTATCTGCTCAGTAACAGGTTTCTCCCCATCCCTCCAGCTCCTCACTCTTTGGCTTCACACCGACCACGCCGGCTTCCACCACGCAGAATTACACCCGGGTGCGTAAACGACCACGCCGTAATACGCCCTTATGGTGCGTGTGGCATCTGGCTGTCAAGCCGGCCCGGGGGTTGTAGATATTTCACATTCAACATACTTATGTTTAGATACAGAATGTGCTTTGGCCGGATTGCAAAGGTGTTACCTTGTAACCTTTGTTCTCTGAGTGAAGAGACTTATCTCTCCACCTCGACGTCGCTCGGAAGCGGTGTCGATCAAGTATAACCAGTGTAATCACGCACACCTGGGTCTTATATACCCGTGGTGCCAGTCGACTGGTGACATAACGAAATGTCCACATCACAAGTGAGGTGGGGTCTTTCCCCATACCGTAAATATGTTGAGTGGAGAGATAGTCTCTTCGCTCAGAGAACAAAGGTTACAACATAACCAAACGTTTCTGTTTACTAAAGAGCTAGAGAGACAGGGAGACCCCTCTTATTGAACAATCACACTATAACTATCGGAAAAGAAGCATGCATTTTCAGAGCAGAGCATGTTTATTTTATTGACCAATCAATCGATTGTGTTCCACCTTGGATAAGTGGTATCTGGTATCTAAACGTAGTATACTTTAAGTTAAAATGTCTTGGCATATTTATCGATTGTTATCAATGCAATGTTAGTGTTTTGGCAATTAGTTTGGGCCCACTTGCAATATCCTCACGGCCCACAGGTTGTGAATTGCTGGTGTATATAGTGCAAAACATAATATATGCATAATGGATCCTACAGACCTGAAACATGTCCGTATCGCTGTCAGGAGCGTATTGCACCACGACCGTGGAGTCTTGGTAGAGAGCGTTAGAGTATATGATCTGCTGGTCCATGATGCTCATCTCCTATGGAACACAGAGAAGTTCACTGTTAGAAACCTCCAGTGATGAACAAAGTACTCAACCTCAGCATAGATACTCCTTGTCAAATATTACTCAACTACAAGTGGAAATTGCTCTGTCAAATGTTTACACTACTGGAGTAATTGCTTTAAAAAGAATATGTGATTAATCAAAAGAACACTTTTTCTTTTTTTTTATATCATAGCATTGCTGTATTGACATTTTGACATATTCCAAACAATTTAAAGATTTTCCAGAAATAGAAGTCAATAATAGTGAAAATAGCAGATCTACAAGTCCACAACATCACATCAAGACACGTTGTGAGCTTGTAGATCTGCTATATTCAATATATTTGAAATAGGTCTCCAGTGGTTAATGTACAGTAATAGGGATTTTGCAGGGGATTGTAGACAGTGGCGGAAAGTAACCACATACATTTACTCAAGTAGCCTACTAGTACAATTTTTAGGTACTTTTACTAGGAGTATTTACATTTTTGATAATATTATAATAATCAATTTTGTAATCAGAAATAATCCCAGAATTAATATGCCGATTTACAACCAAGATCTAAAAGCTTCAACAAGCTTGTGAGCTTTTCGAATATCTATAAAATAGGACTTAAGTGTGTCATGACCATTAATTATTGTCCAATAACATGATGTATTCTGAAATGGCCATTCTGCATGTTCATACTACAAGTATTATCTTGATGCTAATACTTTTGAAATTTGACTTAATTAAGTAAGATTTTGACAGCAGGACTTCTAACAAAGTATTGTTTTTTGCACTGTGGCATTGTTACTTTTAATTATAGTCCCAAATCTGAGTAATTATTCGACCAGTGATTGTACCTTAGCTGCCTGTGGATTGCAGTCCGTGAGCACAGTGCTTGGTTTCACACCGTTGGCCTCGGGTCTCTGGTACAAAGTAAAGTGCGTTTTCCTCCTGACCTCTTCCCCGTCGGACAGGAAGCCATTGTACCTGTGAAGAGAAGATGAAACAGTGGTGGGAGCACTGTGGTTAATAAAGCAAGCTTGTGACAAGTTTCATTTCGGTTCAGATCTTGGAACGGCAAGTATGCGTGGCTGTGACCAGTGTCGTAATATGGAGCTTCATGGTGAAGAGTCATAGGATCAACCTGGCCAGATTAGGATGTAGCCTACATAAACAATCACATTTGTGTTTGGCCTGCGAGGCTACGTCTGCCAACAGTTCCACAAGTCCCCCTTCGTTTATTTTCACTGACAACGCTTCTTCTTTGACATGATTTTGCACACTTTTAACCACTTAAACCCCCCAGGGCTCGATTGTTTGATGTTCTTATTTGTCTCATCTGTTTAAGAAAGTATAGCTGATATATTGCACTTTTACCTTAGCGCTAGGTATACTCTTAGTGCTTGTTTTAGAAGAGAATGCACTTAAGACTTCTGGTGATTTTGTTCCCTACCTATGTTGAATGCACTTATTGTAAGTCGCTTTGGATAAAAGCGTCTGCCAAATGACTGTAATGTAATGTAATGTAATGTAATGGCTCTATATTAGGTCCAAAAGTATTTCCTTACACACCAAATCACAAAAACATGTCTTATGAATCTTTTTGCACACCAGAGCTGGCAGTAAACACAAGCAGGGTCATCCGTTTGTAAACCAAACAAGTTATATCGGAAACATGCCTTTTGCCCTTGAACAAGCTATCTGTCTCTACACAATTCCCCCCTCAAACTACAATATTGTCACCGTCAGGAGGAAATCTCATACTGTATACAGTATGTTCAAAACCGTTATCTTTCAGTAAATGTAAAAAACACCTATAGTTATAATTTAGTCACAAGCTCTTGTCAATACCTTTCATTGGTTAAGTATAGTTATAAAACCAACAGACCAAACCTAACCACTTTCACTTTCAAACATTTTACAAAATAGCTAAAATAGCTGATCTACAAGCTCACAATATGTCACATTTTGACACTGTAGATCATCTCTTATTTCTTTGTGACACTTTTGTATGACAAAGTAGGGTATTAAATTATGAAAAAGAAAAAGACAGAAAAAAGACACATTGAAGGTTTCTGCCCACCAGCAATGAAGGTGGACGACATAATTAATGCATTTCTTCAATAAATGAAATAATTTTTTTTTTTGATGAAAGCAATTCTATTTACTCAGGCTTTTGGCAATTAATTTGTTTATTTTGTGTACTGTAAAGCGTCCTTGGGTTTCTGAAAGGCGCTATATAAATCCAAGTTATTATTATTATTATTAACACCACAACTGTCACCTGCAACCACTACCATGATTGGAGTCAGTTTTTTTTTATTTTCAAAACCTTACATCTATTTGAAGGCAACAACTGACAATATTAGTAGCCTAGTTGAAGGTCATGTAAACATTCCATTAAACCAAATACAAAAACATAGCACTTACAACCCTTTAAACTAAGCACAACTCTATACAATTGTGATTGTTCCTGGTAGAAGAACTTTACTCAGCAAAACCACTGACCACATTCACACAGTGGCCATTTAGCTCTTATTGTACGTCACACCCGAGGGTGGCCACAGTGTGAACATGGTCAATAGGCTCTATGCACAGCAGCCACATTGGAAAGAAATTGGGACTCTTCCTTACTCCCTTACTAATCATTGGAATCACTACCAATGATTCCAATGAAGGCTCTGTTCCATTTAGTGTATCACAGTGGTTCTCAAACCATTTAATTTCAAGGACCCCATAACTCTGAGAGTGTACAAATGTAACAAAATGGACCATATTGCGGGTCCATTTGGTTCCATTTGTACACTCTCAGAATTACACACCCGTAAGGTGCCATTTGGAACCCCCCCCAAAGAACCATGAGGGTACCTGGACATACACACTTTGAGACCCACTGGTGTAGCAGAGTGTTTCCAGTGAGCCACCATGGACAATATCAGCACCCTGACTCTGTTTGACCAGAAACATATTAATAAATGAGTGTTCATACCCCAGGACAATGAGCTCCCCATATTTGACTGGGGAGGAGACATTTTCTTTGCACTGCGACATTGGTGCTTCCTTCAGAGGGAGGGTGGTGCAGGGTTCTCCGATAGTGAAACACTCCTCTGTCACTTGCTTCAAAGTCTAGTGGTTGTTGCTCGTCCTTTATGCCACACTTAACCTGCAGACATCGCAAGAAAAACACATGTTAAGTTTCATTCCAAAATTAGGCATTCTCCCTTTAACCACTTAAGCCCTGTATATACTTCTGTCACGATCACAGCCCCTGTTGTGTCCATGATGTGACTATTAGCCACTGAGTGTGCCTCTGCTCCTTCCTTGCCCTGCTCCTATTTCCCCTCAGCCAATCTCCTACTCTCCCTTCTACCTGAGGCCAAGACTCTGATTTCTCTGAGTGCTGTCACCTGTGAGTGTGTATAAAGACTGTTTTTCTATACATGTGTACAGTACTGGGTCATATGATGTGTGTCAGGTGGGTCCTCTGTTATGTTGCCAGTGTCTTGTTATGAGTTCAGTTTATTGTGTTAGTTACCAGAGTGTTTCTGTAAGTTATCATTGTTAATATGTGTCGTTATAAGTAAACTTAAGTTTGTGATCCTCATCTCCTGTGTTTGTCTGAGTTCCTCCGCTTGGGTCCTACAACACCTTCCGTTCCTGACAACTTCAGTGTGTGTTCGGCAAAAATAGCACAATGTTTAAACCCCGAAGCCTGTGCGCTTGTTAATCTAATATTTCACTCTACAAATAGGGATGCCACGTTTAAAGTGGTTAATACAAGTGTCACTTTTATAATATTCTGATGTAGGTCGAGGTAAAACCCAACTGTAGAAAATATTGCAGTTATTGTTATTAATGGTTCTTACTTAAATAATAGCAACAGTTTAAATGATATACCGCAATTATTCAGAAATACACATTATGTAATATCTTACTGGAATTCACCCCACAAACACAGAACAATTGGAATGAAGTGTATACAAACCGAAGTACAATATTGCCAAACCGGCCTGACACAAAAGAGACATGTCGATTTTGTGAGCTATAATAGCCTATAGACACACTACCGACAATGTTTAGTTTGTATTTCGGACAAAACATCTGAAACAACGCCTACCGTGAAGCTCTACATTTACTTACATTAAATAACTACTGAAATAAATAAGTTAGAAGTTTACTGAGCATTCTTTATCACTAGGATAACGAGTTAAGGAAAAGTTGACAGAGCGGTTTAGCTAGTGTGTGTGTGTGTGTGTATGTATATATATATAAATATATATATATATATATATATATATGTATGTATGTATGTATGTATGTATGTATGTATGTATGTATGTATGTATGTATGTATGTATGTGTGTATGTGTGTGTGTGTGTGTGTGTGTGTGTGTGTGTGTGTGTGTGTGTGTGTGTGTGTGTGTGTGTGTGTGTGTGTGTGTGTGTGTGTGTGTATAAAGAAAACAATCACTTAAATGACAAAAGGAAAAACCCAAGCAATTCTTCTTACTTACTTGACTTATCTTGAGTAGGATATCCAACAACGGCTGGGTAGAAGAAACTGACAGCTTCTCAAAAGTAAGTTTTGTAGTAATTATAACAGCTCATCCGTTCGGTCGAGTCCTCAAGCCTCAATGTCTGAACTGAGGTTCATGATGTGCTATTTATATGTGCTGTTCTCTCTCTGTTTCTCTTTGACTCAATCATTTACAGTTCTCTGACAATCAGCTTGATCAAAGGGTTATCTTTCTCTCTCAATTCAAATTCAAACTAGAAAAAGTGCTCCTCGGAGCACAGGTCTCCGCCAGGTCAGGTAAGTTATTGTGGCCTCCTGGTGGCGCTATAATAGGCCAATGTGAAAAGGGTGGCATTTCTTCCTCGGCCTACTGGGAATGTGCGTGCAAATTTTCACGGAAATCGCACGCCACGTTCATGATTTGAGGCAGTTTGTTCAAAACGGACCAATCCTGCAAACTTTGGATGGTAACCTTAGCCAATGAGGATGGAATATGGGAAATCGGACAGATCAGGGTTGATCACATGACTATAGAGATAGTGTGTACCGATTTGCATGAGGTTTGGTTAAAAACTGTAGGAGTAATGGGGAAAATGGGTTTTGCACAAATCGGCCTCCTGGTGGCGCTATGACAGGCCTATGTGAAAAATTTGAGGCAGAGGTTCTGAATTGGCATCCAGGGAGTGTGTGTGCACAGTTTCGCAGCGACCGGGCCAACGGTGCCTGAGATTTGGTGGTAACACACAGACAGGACACACGGACGGACGGACGGACGGACACACGGACGGACGGACGGACAGGGGCGAAAACATACTCTCTCGCCATGCCTTTCGGCCTGGCGGAGACAATAAATTCAAAGGGGCTTTAATGGTATGCGAAAACATAGATGTGTTTATATTGCCAAAGCAAAAGTGGGGGAAAAAAACTATGTAGGTACAATTATAACAAAGAATAAAGAAATGTATAAACAGAGCTGTGTTACATTGCAACTATCTTACAAAACCATACAAATTGTGTATCTGCTGTCAGAAAAAAAGTTATACATCCAAGTAGGAAAGGTTAGCTTGGAGAAAAAACATTTGAAACAAATGGCATCAATATTTCAATGTTTTGCATTCACTTCACTTTGAATAAAACCTTTGGGACTAATAGCAAAGTTTTCATAATGTAGAATATGGAAAGTTAGTTTGTATTTACAGTATTTATTATACAGAGATGCAGATTGGTGCAGATAGGACAGAAATACACATGTATTCCATGAATCCTTCTCCTGTCACAACAGCTCACACATCTTGCAACAATGTTTGCACATTGTTGTACTTTACCCAGCAGATATGAGTGTTTTGTCATTAATCATGTTTTCAAACTCTCCTTGGGTGATTGATCTGTGGAAAGTATATGTCTCTGATGTCTTGGTGCAGTGGGCTAGTGGTTAGGAAGCGTAGCTCAGTTTCTACCTAATTTTATGTGCACTCTTCTCTCGGGAGCAGTTCATTTGACTGAGTCGGTACATCAAGGCTTTTCTTTGTTTCGGGTCGGTCACAGTGCTCAGGTATACTGCCGCTGTGTCTTCACTGTTTAGGGTCACATAGCGGTCTAGTATGCTCTGATTTTGGGTAGCTTCTTTCCAATGTGTCAGGTAGATTTATTTTTGCTGTTTTATAATTTGGTGTCTGTCTGTCTGTCTGTCTGTCTGTCTGTCTGTCTGTCTGTCTGTCTGTCTGTCTGTCTGTCTGTCTGTCTGTCTGTCTGTCTGTCTGTCTGTCTGTCTGTCTGTCTGTCTGTCTGTCTGTCTGTCTGTCTGTCTGTCTGTCTGTCTGTCTGTCTGACTATCTGTCTGTCTGTCTGTCTGTCTGTCTGTCTGTCTGTCTGTCTGTCTGTCTGTCTGTCTGTCTGTCTGTCTGTCTGTCCTATCTGCACCAATCTGCATCTCTGTATAATAAATACTGTAAATACAAACTAACTTTCTATATTCTACATTATGAAAACTTTGCTATTAGTCCAAAGGTTTTATTCAAAGTGAAGTGAATGCAAAACATTGGAATATTGATGCCATTTGTTTCAAATGTTTTTTCTCCAAGCTAACCTTTCCTACTTGGATCAAGGCAGACAGGCAGGCAGGCAGGCTGGCAGGCAGACAGACAGACAGACAGACAGACAGACAGACAGACAGACAGACAGACAGACAGACAGACAGACAGACAGACAGACAGACAGACAGACAGACAGACAGACAGACAGACAGATAATCAAGTGTCTTGCAGAAAACATTGGGCCATACCGCAAATATCTATGATACTTATTGTGGTTGTTGTTTTTTACATTCATCTCCCAACTTGATTCAGTTTTCTCCTCATTTAGTGTTGAGGCCCTTAGCCGATACACTATGACCACAGTTTACCTTGAGGTCCTGCTCACTGCTGTGGGCCTATGTCTGGACCACCAGGCTCACTAGCTGTTTAGTGCTGATACTAAGCCCTTCAACTGCATCCTCCATGCCATGTCTGATGTCCTGGGGCTCCTCTGCCAAGTCAATGTCAGTCACCAGCTGAAGCAGCTGATGTTGCATCCTATATCAAAATTGGCTACTGGGAGGGCCGGCAGGCGGTCCACGGCCACGCCACTCTGACTCATACGTACGTAACCATAAACAAACCAGATACACCCATGTATAGGCAGGACCACGGCCATGTCACTATGACTCAGACATAACCATAAGAGCCACAGATCCGACCGCTATGCCCATTTGGTCATGTGCAAAATGGGACCAACCGACTTCAAACTCGTCCATACATGGCAGGGGTCTTCAACAAGGGGTCTGGGACACTTAGGGGGTCCTCAGAGCTACTACAGGGGGTCCGCCAAATATTTGTGTGATTATTATTTGTTTTACCTTAACCACTTGAACCCTAGCATCCCTTTTTCTGAGGAGAACTTTAGCCAAAAATAGCAGATACAAGCTCACACTGCGAGGCGTTATGAGCTTGTAGATCGGCTATGCTCGGCAAAGAGGTAGGCTATAGGTGCAGAGGGAAAAAAGAGCAGACCAAGTAAACCATTAAAAAAAAATCTGAAACACAATTTTATACAATATAGAGGGGGTCCCTGCTTCATCTCTCTCTCAGCTAGGTGGTCCTTGGCCCGAAAACGTTGAAGACCCTTGATATATGGGCATGGCAATATACATGGTATGGGCATAAATTATACTGATGACATCAGGGATCTCCATATATGGGCACAAATCTGACAAAGCCCTCGACACTATGACTCAGACATATTGGTGGGATCGGCGGTGCGACGTGTGAGGGCAAACTAGGACAACCCAGTAGTGAAGTGAACATAAAGTGGCTTGATTAAAAAAAGAAATCTATTTATAACTTAGGCATTTAGCGGACGCTCCAGAGCAACTTACAAAGTGCAAGATCAGAGTAAATGTCATTAACCCTATAGTTAACCCTACAATGTAAATGGCCACATAAGTAGAGTCCAAAGAATTTTAGTGCTGGAGGGGTGAGCTAGGGCCAGGGGGTGAAGTACATGTAAATGATACAAGGAGAAAGGAGTGCAAGGGGGTGAGGTGGAGTCTGAAGAGGTGAGTTTTCAGCATTTTGTGCACTCTTTGCATTTCCAGTGCTGAACCTTGAATCAGTGTTGCAATGCAGCTGAGGAATTACTGTAGGCTATAGCATGCATCCCACTGGGATGCACGATTATATTATCTAGCTGTACTGGCTGGTTGCAGCATACCTGCAAGGTTACAACAAACAGCTGCATGTCAATGTTGAGGGGAATACGGTACATGTCATTCCCATGTCATCCAGGGACCATATCTACTGCCTGCTTGGATGAGAAGGTGCAAGAGACCTTTACCTGACCTTTAGCACATAGACCTAAGACTGACCGGCTATTGAAAATATAACATCAGAAATAGATTATACACCTACTGTATGAGCTTAGGGTTAAGTA
Source organism: Gymnoscopelus braueri (assembly GCF_963280865.1). Taxonomy (NCBI): domain Eukaryota; kingdom Metazoa; phylum Chordata; class Actinopteri; order Myctophiformes; family Myctophidae; genus Gymnoscopelus; species Gymnoscopelus braueri. The sequence continues at coordinate 36,414,549 of NC_137623.1, forward strand.
GTACTTTTTTCATATATTGACCCATTGACCCATTTTTGCCTCGTGTTACAAAATAAAATGGATGATAGCACCCATAAAACTACCTACTGCACCCCCCCAATTGCCCCGCTGATGGCCCGTTAATCAATGGCTGTAGAGAGGCTCTGTCTCTCCTCAGCTGTGGACAATGAGTCTCCGATTGACGATGTAATCAATGTAACAATGTAATCTCTCTCACTCACACACACACACACACACACACACACACAAACAAACAAACAAACAAACACACACAAACACACACACACACACACACACACACACACACACACACACACACACACACACACACACACACACACACACACACACACACACACACACACACACACAGTGAACGAGATGTCTGTATTGCTAGAAATGCAAAACAAGGTATGAATCTGGACTCATGCAGTCTACCTAGACCGAAATATCCAAACTGCACTCACAGGTGACACATATTAGACATCGGAATGATAATATGAAAATAACTGCTCAGAAACTGGTCGCTGACATTGACAGGTTGGTTAAAGCAAAAAGAGATGTCAGTTGTCTGGAAGCTACGCAGCAAGTGACTGAGATGAAATTTCATGCTGGCTACCCCACGTAAAATTGCCATTTTGGCTATTTTTGAAAAAAATATAATTAAAAAGGTATGTTTTACTTTTTAAAAAGTGGTTATTTCTTGGAAGCATTTAGACAAAAAAGACTGAGTTTGATAGTCGGACACAAAATAAAATGCATGAATAAAATGTCATGCTGCCACGGTGTGTGTGACATTTTCAGAATTTTACAGGAGAGCAAAAACTAAGTTTTAATTGAATGTAATTATTTAATTAAAAACAACATAAATATTCTATTTGAGCTCAAACGTCACTTACGCCTTTTGCGTGCCAACATTTGTGACCCATTTTGTTTAGGGCTGAGTCTAGAAAAACTAGAAAAAGTGCTCCTCGGAGCACAGGTCTCCGCCAGGTCAGGTACGTTATTGTGGCCTCCTGGTGGCGCTATAATAGGCCAATGTGAAAAGGGTGCCATTTATTCTTAGGTCGTTCACGGCAATCGGACACTACATTCATGATTTGAGGCATTTTGTTCCAAAATGTGTTTTGCTAAATTAGGCCAATGTGAAAAAGGGTGGCATTTCTTCCTTTGCCTAGTGGGAATGTGTTTGTGAAATTTCACGGAAATCGCAAGCTGCGTTCATGATTTGAGGCATTTTGTTAAAAACGAACCAAACCTGTAAATTTTGGAAGCGAACCTTAGCCAATGAGGATGGAATATGGGAAATCGGACAGATCCGTGTTGATCACATGGCTATAGAGATACTTAGTACCGATTTGCATGACGTTTGGATAAAATCTGTAGGAGTAATGTAAAAAAAATGGGTTTTGCACAAATCGGCCTCCAGGTGGCGCTATAACAGGCCCATGTGAAAAATTGCATAAACGTCAAAGATGTAGTTATAACACTGCACACTTATAATTACGAATGATTATAATCATGGACTTTCATAATGAAAATAACAATAAGCAGATAGTTAAAGCAATAGCTACACACACAAGGTATTTATTTACTATTTATTACACGGCTTGGTTGAATGCTTGATACTGATCAAGTCAATCGCTGAATTCAGCGGTGCGTTATATCTATCTCAATATCAGACCGCTGTCTAATCAAAGGCTCAGACCACCTGCTGCGCTGCTTGAATTTTATGCTGTATCCAACATGACAGCCATGTAAACAAACACACAATGTCATTTACAACTAAACGTTGCTCTCAAGAATGTTTTTGAAAACATTTGAAGCGAGAAATAGATGATGCAGTGACCGAACATTTATTCTATTTGATCAACACTTGCTTGTTTTCCGAGGTGACCGTGTTGGGTTGGATTGATGGCCAGCGCAACACTACTACACACTACTACTATACTATGAACACTTTTGTTACCGTAAGCAAAGAAATACTTTGTTTTCTTGTTACTTTTGAGTCAATTTATTAAATAATGTATTAAGTAGCTGTGTAATAAGCAGGATAATTGTTGCAGAGCTGGTAGTTGTTGGGAAATAACACCCGACAGGATGATTAAACACCAAGGCGAAGCCGAGGTGTTTAATAATCCTGAAGGGCTCATTAAAGCCCCTCTTACCGTTAGGGTCTGTCAGTTACAGACTTGTACCAATTCATTTTCTTGGCTATTTTGAGACACCTTGTTTATATACTTCGGTCCATGCCTAATTGCCTATAACACTTGTGAGTATGTATAATTAAAATAAAACAAACCCCTCAATAAAAAATTAGAAAGAAAAAAAGAGTTACAGACTTGTAAGGGTTAATTTAGAACCCCCTAAGGAATCCTGAGTCCCTGGATACCACTTTGAGAACTACTGGAACCTGTAGCATACACGGTCACTTTCTTACATGATCACTATTACACCTACTTGTAAAAGAAAATAATGTTGTTGTTTATTTACACCGGTAGACCTGTGATGTGACAAAACAAAATATTTTCAGATGGGGGTCCGTGGACTAATACATATTAGGTTGAAGCTTAATCTCTCAAGAACAGATTCTGCACTGCGTTGGAATCTGTCGGTGAGGTTCGTCATAACATGTGCGCATGGGCGTGCCTTCAGATCAGGAAGCGGGCCGCGCTTTACCCAATCAAATGTAGTGGGCGGGATTCACGTGTCCGTCCATCCTTCCCCCCTCGAAACAAACCGAAACTAATTTAACAATAGCGTCCGCGGAGCAGACAAAACCACGGAAAGCTATTCACATTTTAACTTACTCTTTCATCATAGAAACAAGTGGGCTTATAACCAAAACGATCCATGTTCTCTGGGAGAAGTGGTGTTAGTGTTCCGTGTAGAAATATTGTTAGTGGGAATGAAAACATAGTCGCACCAACCGGAAGTGATGCGCTGAAGGCATACACAAAACACCGGTTTCCTTTCGCTCTGGCTCTACGTTTTCGTCCTCCCAGAGCCAACAGACATAGAACAAACAGCAGAGGGCGCTGTTTTTCATTTTCAGTTGGCGATGGGTTCCCAGATTGGTTGAAGCTCAACCTGGACAAGACCGAGCTGATGTTCCTCCCGGGGAAGGGCTGTCCGCACCGAGACCTGGCCATCACCATTGATAATGCTGTGGTGACGTCAACTTGGACTGCGAGGAATGTGGGTGTGACCCTGGACGACCGACTGTCGTTCTCGGCAAACAACGCATCAGTGACACGGTCCTGCAGATTTCTCCTCTACAACATCAGGAGGATTAGCCCCTTCCTCACTGAGAAGGCAGCACAGGTGCTCATCCAGGCTCTGGTCATCTCCCGCCTGGACTACTGCAACTCCCTCCTTGCTGGTTCCCCGGCGTCTGCCATCAAACCTCTGGAGCTTGTTCAGAAAGCTGCAGCTTGTCTGGTGTTCAACCGTTCTCCCACACAACTACCCTTCTCCGTTCTCTACACTGGCTCCCCGTAGCGGCTCGCATCCAGTTTAAAAACCTGGTGCTAGCCTATAGGGCAGTAAAAGGAACAGCTCCTTCTTACCTCCAGGCTATGGTTGAGGCTTACACCCCTGCCCGACCACTTCGGTCTGCCGCCTCGGGATGACTGGTTGCCCCGTCGCTCAGTGGTCCTTCTGGCCGATCTACATGGTCACAGCTTTTTTTCTGTTCTGGCCCCACAGTGGTGGAATGAACTCCCCACTGATGTCAGAACAGCAGTGTCACTGCCCATCTTTCGCCTCAGGCTGAAAACCCACCTCTTAAGGAAACACTACCCTGACCTTTCCTCTTAGCCTTGCCTACTTGTTGTCAATTACTTGTACGAGCTGTTGTTTTATTGGATCTTGTTTATTTGATACACTTATTTGTTTTAACTCTTGCTCATTTGATTTTCCTATTTGTCTCATCTGTTTAAGAAAGTAGGTAGCTGATATATTGCACTTTTACCTTAGTGCTAGGTATACTCTTAGTTGCTTGTTTTAGAAGAGAATGCACTTAAGACTTCTGGTGATTAGTAGTTTTCTTGCCTACCTATGTTGAATGGCTCACCTGCCAGTGAGGAGCGCTGGGAGAACTGGGAGGATGCAGCGCCTCTGTTTTACTCCTCCCATTCAACCCGCCCTGCTGACAAGTGCATCAACAAATAGTGGTGTAAAACGTTATTAATGTGCTCTTATGCTGAGTTTCCACTGGAAAGTCCCCAAACCGCACCACACCGTGCCGACTAGGCTACTTTTGCCGTCGTTTCTAGGGATGTCCGATATTGGCTTTTTTTTTCTCCGATATCCGATTTCCCGATATTGTCCAACACTTAATTTCTGATTCTGATATCAACCGTTACCAATATATGCAGGCTTGTTTTCCCAAAAACTAATGTCTCTGGATGCATTCATAAATGCAACAAGGCTTTTCAAATGTAAACATTCTCTGTGCAAAATAAGAGAACGACTTCAACTTAAGGAAAAACAGTGCCAATATGGTACTACCATATTTGCTATAATTATTTTTTTGTCTCAAACAACAGCTTGGATCATGCTCTCCCTGAGATAACTCTGGGGGGGGGTCACTTCATGTGTTGAAAACTGTGTGTGTGTGTGTGTGTGTGTGTGTGTGTGTGTGTGTGTGTGTGTGTGTGTGTGTGTGTGTGTGTGTGTGTGTGTGTGTGTGTGTGTGTGTGTGTGTGTGTGTGTGAGGTAAGATTAACATATCTTCCTGAATGAATGGGAAGAACTGAGGACAATGAACATGATTGATCTTGCCCAGTTAATCAATTCTCCATTGAGTTGTTAAGATTAATTGTGAGTAGGTTTGTCTTAGGGGGCATGGACACTGAGTCTAAGTGGACCCAAACTGACTAAACTATTCATTGTCCTACAATAAGTTGAGGAACAGAGGAAGCAAAGTGTGAAGTGTGCACAGATGGAGGCTTCGCACACAGTCAAAAAGTGTTCACAGTCAAAAATGTTCACTTAGTAAAAATAAAACAAGGTTTTGCACCCAGCGCGCCCTTGTTGAATTTTGTAACATAACAGAATGTATTTGTGATTGAAAGCAGGCCAAAGCTGTCTCTCTCTCTCTCTCTCTCTCTCTCTCTCTCTCTGATGGAACAGGTCGACAGAGAGACAGACAGACAGAGCCTCCTGATTTGAACAGATAATCATTCATACATTCAAGTGGTCTGCATCTGAGTAATAGATGTGTTCGATTTTTTAAACTGAATACTTGTTGTGTCGTTATTTAGTCTTTTAATTCATTTCGATTTAATGGTAAGTCCTTCATCCTGGCGGAGGTTGACCATAATATTCAACGCCTTGAATCAATGTGCATGTTCGCCGTGCTTAAAATTGGGACAATCCCGGCCAACCCGGGATGTCTGGTCACACTATACTGGCGCTGTATAATAGTTGGCCAAAAACATGGCAAGCTCACGTCACACAGTCTCAACGCCCATCTATTGTTCTGCTAGCAACCTCTCACTCTCCAAACAAAAATAAGAACATTTTACATAGAAAGGGAGGCATAGCCTACTACAGTGGTTCTCAACCCCCAAAACCATGATTATTTTGGGGGGTCATGGCCTGAAAAGGTTGAGAACCACTGGCCTACTACACAGGCGGGACCTCCAGCGTTAATTTACTGGTGGTTGGGTGGTAGAATAACGAATAATGTAACTACAGAATAATGTAACTGTAAAACGTTAGTGTTTGTGTTAACAGCTTATAAGACGTAAAAACACCCCTTTCACTCCCCTGTTCACCAAAAACCTGTTCAACAAAAACATTGTAAATGATAAAATTTAATTTTTTTTTAAGATATTGGGTAACACTTTAAAATAACTATACACTATTAAGCATTAGTTTCATCATGAATTCATCATTTGCAAAGCACTATTCATACATTAGTTAACACAGTTATACATGCATGTTTTAACTATACACTATTAGCATTAGTTAAGCAATAGTGAATACTTATTTCATCATGAATTCATCATTTGTATTGCGTTATTCATAAATGACACAGTTATAAACATTTAATTCCCGATTAATAACCACATTTTTAATTTGAATTAATTTGAAATTTGAAAAATTCTATATCACTGCTAAAATAAATTATAAATGCTTTATAAAGCATAGATAGATAGTCCTGACTTTAGATGGGCTCACACAAAATACTTAGCTGATGACTAGTAATTACCTTAATAAATCATGAGTTTGAGTATGAATGGGTGTGTATTTGTAGGCTACATATTATAAGGATTTAGACATGATTTAGTGAGTGAGTTAATACACTTTTTATATACACGTATTGATACTCAACCTTGTGATTAAAGGTAACTAACTAACTAGTTGTTAGTTAACTATTTTGTATTATTTGAATGCTTTATACTGTGTAGTGTCAAAGTCCTATACTTTAGGCACTACTGGTTGCCGAAGGCCAGGAATGAAGTTTAGATTGCTCAATAAATCAATCAGCTTGATCAAAGGGTTATCTCTCTCTCTCTATTCAAATCAATTGTATTCAATTCAAAGGGGCTTTAATGGCATGAGAAAACATATGTAGGGGAGACTGATCATTTACATCAAAGAGAAACAGAGAGAGAGCATAAATAGCACATCATCAACCTCAGTTCAGACATTGAGGCTTGAGGACTCGACCGAACTGAGGAGCTGTTATAATTACTACAAAACGTACTTTTGAGAAGCTGTTAGTTTCTTCTACCCAGCTAGCTGTTATTGGATATCGTACTCAGGATAATTCAAGTAAGTAAGAAGAATTGAATGGCAACATTTTATGCTAGCTAAACCGTTCTGTCAACTTTTCCTTAACTCGTTATCCTAGTGATAAAGAATGCACAGTTAACTTCTAACTTCTAGTTCTAACAATTTATTTCAGTAGTTTTTTAATGTAAGTAAATGTTGAACTTCACTGCAGGCGTTGCTTCTGATTTTTTGTCTGAAATACAAACTAAACATTGTCGCTAGTGTGTCTATAGGCTATAATAGCTCACATGATCGACATGTGTGTCATGCCGGTTTGGCAATATCGTACTTATTACTTCACTACAATTATTTGAAAACTTTATTTAAAAGTTACTTTGTAGATTTAGATGTATTATTACAGATGTTCAAGCACACAACACCTGGTTATGTGACGCATTGTGAGCTTGTAGATCTGCTAACTTTCGAAAGACTTTGACCAATTGTTAAAACTTTTAAAAAATATTATATTTTGATGCCAATACTTTTGTACTAAGTAACATTTTGACTGCAGGACTTTTACTAGCGTGGATTCATGGTCTTGCACATCTTTCTTGCGAATCCACGCATTTGCATTGACAAAGCATTGGCATATTCCGCGGTAAAATAAAAGTGCGGTGTGACCGTGCCCTAACAGAGTATTTCTACATTGTGGTTTTGCTACTTTTACTTACATGTAAGTAAAAAATCTGAGTAGCCTACTTCCACTGAAACCAACATGTTGGTTTCAGTGGAAGTACTCTGCAGATACGTATCTGTCCGCATGTGTAACATTGCTTATAGTTTGTAATGTTTAGTCTGCCTCCAGTGTGTGCGTATTGCTGAATAATTGCGGTATATGTAATTTAAACTGTTGCTATTATTTAAGTAACAACCATTAATAACTGCAATATTATCTACAGTTGGGTTTTACCTCGACCTACATCAGCATTTTATAAAAGTGACACCACTTTAAATGTGGCGTTCCTATTTGTAGATTGAAAATTTCAAAACATTTCATAATATTAAAAAATGTCCAAAATGTTTGAAAATATTTAGATTAACATGGCTCACAAGCATCGGTGTGTGAAACGTTGTGGGCGTGAAGATTGTCTACTTTTGCCGTACACTGAAGTATATACAGGGCTTAAGTGGTTTAAGGGAGAATGCCTCATATTGGAATTAAACCTCACATGTGTTTTTCTTGTGATGTCTGCAGGTTAAGTGGGGCATAAAGGACAGCAACAACCACTAGACTATATGAAGCAGGTGACAGAGGGGAAAAAAATGGACAGGGGAATGTCTAACATCACGAGAGCCCTACGCCAACCTCTGAAGGAAGTCTCCTCCTCACCGGCCTCTATCGTCCCACTCAAATATGGGGAGCTCACTATCCTGGGGTATGAAACACTCATTTATTAATATGTTTCTGGTCAAACAGAGTCAGGGTGCTGATATTGTCCATGTTGGCAGTGGGTCTCAAAGTGTGTACGTCCAGGTACCCTCATTATTCCTTGGGGGGGGGGGGGGGGGGGTTCCAAATGGTACCTTACGGGTGTGTAATTCTGAGAGTGTTCAAATGGAACCAAATGGACCCGCAATGGTCCACTTTGTTCCATTTGTACACTCTCAGAGTTATGGGGGTTCTTGAAATTAAATGGTTTGAGAACCACTGTGCTACACTAAATGGAACAGAGACTTCAATGGAATCATTGGTAAAAACCATGAAGGAAGTAAGGAAGAATCCCAATTTCTTTCCAATATGGCTGCTGTGCAGAGAGTCAGGGTTCCGATATAACTTGTTTGGTTTACCAACCATCATAGTGGGTAAATCTGAACCGAAATGAAACTTGTCACAAGCTTGCTTTATTAACCACAGTGCTCCCACCACTGTTTCATCTTCTCTTCACAGGTACAATGACTTCGTGCCCGACGAGGAAGAGGCCAGGAGGAAAACGCACTTTCCCTCCTTTACTTTGTACCAGAGACCCAAGGCCAACGGTGTGAAACCAAGCACGGTACACAAGGTCTGCAATCAGGAGGCAGCTAAGGTACAATCACTGGTGGAATAATTACTCAGATTCGGGGCTTAATTGAAAGTAACGATGCCACAGTGCAAAATAAAATAGTTTGTTACAAGTAAAAGTCCTGCGGTCAACTTAAGTCAAATTTCAAAAGTATTAGCATCAAAATGATACTTGTAGTATGAAAATGCAGAATGGCCATTTCAGAATCATATACATCATGTTATTGGACAATATTTAATTTAGTCCTAATAAAGTCTTATTTTAAACTTGAGATATTCGAAAAGCTCACAAGCTTGTTGAAGCTTACGTATATCTTGTTGTAAATCGGCATATTTATTCTGGGATTATATCTGATTACAAATATGATTATTTTAATAGTATCAGAAATGTAAATACTCCATTGAAGTAAAAGTACCTCAAAATTGAAAATAGCAGATCTACAAGCTCACGATGTGACTTGATGTCGTGATGTGATGTTGTGAGCTTGTAGATCTGCTATTTTCACTATATTGACTTTTTTTTTCTGGAAAATCTTTCAATTGTTTGGAAAATGTCAAAATGTCAACACAGCAATGCCATGATATAAAAAAAGAACATGTGTAATTTATTCTTTTGACTACTCACATATTTTTTTAAAGCAAGTATTCCAGTACTAACGTACACATTTGACGGAGCAACTTCCACTGGTAGTTGAGTAATATTTGACAAGGAGTATCTATGCTGAGGTTGAGTACTTTGTTCATCACTGGAGGTTTCTAACAGTGAACTTCTCTGTGTTCCATAGGCGTTGAGCAACCTGGACCAGTATAGCACATACTACACTCTCTCCCACGACTCCACAGTCGTGGTGCAATACACTCCTGCCAGCAATACGGACATGTTTCAGGTCTGTAGGATCCATTATGCATATATTATGTTTTGCACTATATACACCAGCAATTCACAACCTGTGGGCAGTGACGATATTGCAAGTGGGCCCAAAATAATTGCCAAAACACTAACATTGTATTGATAACAATCAATAAATATGCCAAGACATTTTAACTTAAAGTATATTACGTTAGTTATCACTTATCCAAGGTGGAACACAGTTGATTGATTGGTCATTAAAATAAACATGCTCTGCTCTGAAAATGCATGCTTTTTTCCCGATAGTTATAGTGTGATTGTTCAATAAGAGGGTTCTCCCTGTCTCTCTAGCTCTTTAGTAAACAGAAACATTAGGTTACGTTGTAACCTTTGTTCTCTGAGCGAAGAGACTCTCCACCCAACATATTTATGTGTAGGGAATGACCCCACCTCACTTGTGACGTGGATACTTCTTTAAGACACACCAGTCGTACTGGCACGCACGGGTATATAAGGCCCAGGTGTGTGTGATTACACAGGTTTTACTTCATCGACACCGCTTCCGAGCGACGTTGAGGTGGGGAGATAGTCTCTTCTCTCAGAGAACAAAGGTTACAACATAACCGAACGTTCTCTACCGTATCTCCACCCAACATATTTCATACAGTATGTATGGGGAAACTCTGTAAGACACCTTGCAAGGAAGCGAAGCTCCTCACAATGATCCTAGTCCAGGATCTCTGGACTAAAATAGGGCCCTGTATGAACAAAAGCTGTGAGTAATGTGCAACCCCTTGTGTGTTTGTCTATAACAGATCGGGCGGTCCAAAGAGAGTCCCATTGACTGGGTGTTGATGGATGACCCGCCCCTCAGCAAGTCGGTTGTGGACACCATCTCGCGTTTCGCCTGCCGCATCATCTGCCAGAGGAGCCCGCCCTATACCACGCACATCTACGCCGCCGGCTTCGACTCCTCCAAGAACATCTTCCTGGGTGTAGGTTATGAAATGTCAGATGAAATGTCTCATACACAAGTGTATCTGTGCAACTGTGCAGGGATTCATAACTTGTTTACTTAATTGATTAATCCATTATACAAATGCATTCAAAATGAATACCTTGAAAATAGGCAATCACAGCGTTGCAATGTGATGTGTTGTGAGCTTTTAGATCTGCTACTTTTGAAAAAGTTTGGTACTTTTACTTACTATAAGTACACGTATTTTGATGCAGATACTTTTGTACTTTTACTCAAGTAAAATATTGAATACAGGACTTTTACTTGTAACGTAGTATTTTGTGGTATTGCTGCTTTTAAGTAAAACATCTGAGGATTCTTTCACCACTGCCTTCCTTCCCCGCAGGAAAATGCAGTTAAATGGAAGACGCCTGATGGACAGATGGACGGACTGACCACCAACGGCCTGCTGGTGATGTACCCGCTCCATGGCGTCACTCGGGACTCCAAGCCTGGCCTGTGGAGGGAGATATCGGTGTGCGGCAACGTCTACACCCGCCGGGATACCCCCTCAGCTCAGAGAGGGAGGCTGGTAAGGACTATATACAGTAGCCTATACATGTTCACAACAAACAGTACATGTGCGCAGACAAATGATCAAAACAAAATACATCTAGACTATAGTTGGCAGTGCACATCATTGTGCAAAATCAAAGTGTGAAATATGCTACGGAAATCAGAGGGTCACACAAACTGACGTTTTGACGATTTAGTGCACCACATTTCCCCATTTGTTTCATACATAAAGAAAGAAACAAACAATAAAGCACGCACATCCACTCACTAATAACCAGGTGCTGGTCTGAGTTCAGAATCAAAATAGAATAAAGTTTAAGATAAAGTCTGCTTTGGAGCAAGACCCAGTGAGCGTACTTTATTCTCCTACATAAATGCACACATGACCCTGGTAGAAGAGTACTAACATATTAATAAAAGTGTCGCGTGCAGCACTGATGTGAATAAAGCAACGATAACGAGGATTGTTGATTCATTAAATTGAATTAAATGACATGAAACAGACAGCTTACAAATGCGCAAATTTAGATTAACTCGATTTTTACAAACCCACAGTAGTCCTATGATGGCTTATAAGAGCAATGGTCACCGAAGTATGACCATTGGAAGTGCAGCTGAGCAGTGTGCACTTGTAGCATCCAGGTCCACTGCCATAGCTGTGCCTGTGCGACCTTGCGTTCGGGAGCTGTGCGGGGCTTCGGAAATCCCGTCCCGTAAGACCACCTACCAATTCTAGAAGCCTTTAGCAGATTAGGAACAGTGATGGGTGTTAAAACCCCAGCCAATAGAGCGTCGCAGTTCCCGCCCACTTCCTGTTTTTTTTGGTGCCGGAAGAAAAAACTCAATGCATTTTTCCATTGACATTTCCAAAAATATTTATATCTATTAATTTAAGCCTCGAATCAAGCCATCATGACATGACATGAATCAAGACCATAAAACGATTTTTTTTTATTTTATATTTAATTATATGATATACTATATTTAATAAATACCCTTTGTTTTGCCGTTTTCAACAAAAAAAACAGAATCAAACGTTTATGGTCATGATTCATGTCATGTCATGATGGCTTGATTCGAGGCTTAAATTAATAGATATAAATATTTTTGGAAATGTCAATGGAAAAATGCATTGAGTTTTTTCTTCCGGCACCAAAAAAAACAGGAAGTGGGCGGGAACTGCGACGCTCTATAGTAACACAGAGGGGGCAGGGCATCAGCAAATTCCAGCCCGTCCCTATTGGCCGTCTAATAGGGAAGCTCAGGTTCATCAGGTAGACGTAGGCCTAGCCATTTTAGTTGTTGTAGAAATTGTATGAATGTATTTATTATTGATTGATTAATTTATTTGTATTTTTATGTATGTCTTTACCATCCCCCAAACACATTTACACAAGCACTCAAAGCACCACAGAATGGAAAATAAGCTCTCATTCTTCTTTTGTTTTGTTTTATCCTTTTGACAAATTATGTACAAATCTATGTTCATCATATATACAGTAAAAATGCATTCTTGTCAACAAAATCATCAACCAAATATTATCTCCTCATGTTTCCGTCCTGTCCAGGTGGACAGTGGGTCTCAGGAACTGGTGGACGGCTCGCTGATTGACCTGTGTGGTTTAACCCTCCTTTGGCGCACAGCCGAGGGCCTGGCACGCATGCCAACCCTTGAGGCCCCATGGTTGGAGCGGTACGGTCGGGCCCGGGGCCCCGTGGTCTCCAACAACCTGCCCTCCCCCAGTCTGCGCTGCAAGGAAGTGATGGACGCCCAGTCTGATGGACGCCCAGTCTGCGCTGCACTGCCCAGTCTGCGCTGCAAGGAAGTGAAAGTTAGACCTGAGGCAAGTATTACATACTGTAATAGCCCGATCTCAAATAATTTGAGATAATCGCAATTATTTTTGCATAATCGTTAGAACCCTTTCCATTGATCCATATGAATTCATCTGTTGAAATGTTTTTAAAAATATCCTATTTAAGGGCTCACAAGGTGTCGCATTGCGACGTGTTATGAGCTTTATTAAATACAGTACATAGTACATTACTTATGTTGACTATTGGTACCGGTCATAGTCAGGCATATCTGCCTTGTGCAACTTTTGTTTACAAAGCCCAAAAAGTAAATTTGTTTATATTTTCTCGCAATTATTTGAACGACTACTAATCATCAGCTATAATGATGGTAACAACCCCCTAGGTGGAAGTGGAGGGCCGGGAGCACAAGTGTCACATGTGCCCGGTGGGGGGCAGCTACACGCATAATGCCATAGATATAATGTTAAGCAATAGAGTACTGTACAATACCATACTGTACATGTTGTTGAAATGAAATAACATGACTGTGTTCAACAGGGTGGTGCTGGCATCTTGAGGGATCCACAGAGAGGAACCCCTCTGTTCGCCCCTCCCGTTTGTATGAGAGCTGGCGAAAACTTCTGGGAACTCAGATTACAGAGAGGTGAGCTTTTATTGTCCTGCAGTTCAATGCTTGAGGAGGTCTTCTTCTTCTTCTTCTGCTCATTATGCTCATTATTATTATTATTATTATCATTAGGCTGTAAAACCCCAGCCAATAGGACTGGCGGAGCCTAAGCAACTACAGCCTGTCCCTATTGGTCGTAGAGCACACACCACGTTTGGGGCCTTTAGCATGCTCGGGACTGGAGTTATGGCTGTTTAAAGCCCAGCCAATAGGAACAAAGAGGGGTCGGCGCAATGGTGCGCCTGTGGTACCCAGGAGCCAAAAGGGGTCAAAAATATTTTTTAAAATATTTTAAAAATAGCAGATCTAAAAGCATCGAAATAGCCAAAGTATAAAATAGTGCATAGTTTGTAATTGGTCATAAAACGTTATGTTTTCAAAGAATAATTTAATAACTATTAGGCTAAATAAAAAAGTATTTAAAATTAAAATAATCTTCTTACCTACAAAAAAAACTACAACTACAATTGTATGCAGTACTTGAGTAAATGTACTTATAGCATATAGAAAATATAAGCGATCTACAAGCTTGCATGTCACACCTTGAGAAACTGTGAATTTGTAGATCAACTCAAAAATTGGTAAATAGTCAATCTACAAGCTCACAACATGTTTTTGGTTGAGGACGATGATAACGATGAAGATGATGATTCTCTTCCTGTCTCTCTCCCTCTGTGTGTGTGTGTGTGTGTGTGTGTGTGTGTGTGTGTGTGTGTGTGTGTGTGTGTGTGTGTGTGTGTGTGTGTGTGGTGTGGGTGTGTGAGAGACTCAGTAAAGGATAATCTGTGAATGATGTTTTGTAATGTTTACTGTCCTGTTCTCTCATCAGATGTGTGTGAACTCACACTGGATCCAAACACAGCACACATAAAGATCTCTCTGTCTGAGAACAACAAGAAGGTCACACGTGTGGAAATGGATCAGAGGTATCTTGATAACCCAGACAGATTTAAAGACTATGGACAGGTGATGTGTAAACAGAGTCTGACTGGACTCTGTTACTGGGAGGTAGAGTGGAGTGGAGGGGTTGACATAGCAGTGACATACAAAGGAATCAACAGACAGGGTGATGACAGTCAGTTTGGATACAATGACAAGTCCTGGAGTCTGAGATGTAGTGGTGGTGAGAACAGTTACACTGTGTGGCACAATAAGAAGAAAACTAACCTCCCTGTCAGTCCCTCCTCTCGCTCTGGTAGAGTAGCAGTGAATGTTGACTGGCCTGCTGGCACTGTGTCCTTCTACACTGTGTCCTCTGACACACTGACACACCTGCACACCTTCCAGTCCACATTCACTGAACCCCTCTATGCTGGGTTCTGGGTTGGGTGGTCTGACTCCTCAGTGTGTGTGTGTCAGAGAGAAAAGGTACAGTAGCATCCTGTGTCTTGATGTTTGCTGTTTGTTTCATATGTTCACGTAAGAATCAAGCATGCAGAGAGTCAATAAGACATTTATTATGGCATGTTGTTGCTTTATAAACTGTCATAAAAACTACATGATATTTGATATAAAGATGCTCTGATTCTCTTCATTCATGTGCGAGTCTTGGTTCTGGACGTCTTTTTCCTTGAAGTGTTGAGGACAGAGGAAAATGTCATGATTTTTTGATTAAATATTGTTTTGATGTAGTCACTCACTATGCTCGTATTTTTATTACTATGTCAAGTTGAGTTGGACAAGAATGTCATGACTGCTAATGATGTATGTATTGTATTGTTATCAAATATATGACAATAAACTTCTACTCATTTCATTCTCTTTGAAAAGCACATCTGTTCATTATTTATATTTTTAAATACATATCAAAGAATTATGATAAATCACATCACTATTGTGTAAGATTTATTTTACTGATTATGACTCAAGGTTTTTTTATTTGTCCCTTATGCAGTGGTTCCCAAAAATATTCATGTCAACCTCCAAAATTAATTAAAATTTATGTTGTGGCCCCCATCTGAAAACATTTTGTGCCAGGGACCCCAAGAAGAGAAGATTTTTGTTAAAATATATTTATTTAATAAACAAAAAAACAAAAAAAAACATTCAACATTAGCAGATGTACAAGCTCGCAGCGCAGCACAAAGTCACACTGTGAGCTTGTAGATCTGCTATTTTTTAATAGCTAACGTATAAAATATGAATATAGGGGTTGGAATGATTATGATGCTGTATATATTAACACATTTTGCTGGGGACCCCCTGGAACCCCCCCAAGGACCCCTGGGGTCTCCGGACCACACTTTGAGAACCACTGGCTTAGAGAGTCCAGACAGACAAATCTTTACTATCTAATTTAAAATCCATTTCAAATGAATGTGGATCAAATCTGATACTTTTCATTGGTTTAATATGTATAAAACACACAATGGCATTATCGGCAAAAACATGAACGTCTCTTTAGTAATTGTAGTCAATGAGCTACACGTGCACTTGTACGTGCACTACACTCAGTGGCGGCCTTTCACCCGTTTCAATTGAAACGGGCCCCCAACCTCAGGGGGCCCCCACAAAAAAAGAAAAAAAGATATATATATATATTATTATTATTATTATTTTTGTAATATATTTTTTGACTTGCATCCCAGTCCGGGGCCCGCCTCTGGCTGGCCGACGTCCAAGAATTTCATGCAAGAAGAGGATGTAGATCTGATTAAATCAGGGCTCAGCTCAAGTGAATCATGTGAGTGAGTTGTTTTAGCTGTCTGTCCATGGTGGAAGTGCAAATAGCCTAATTAATTTAGTTCGAAAATGCATCATTATGGATTGTGGAAGCAAACCGACTTCAGTCCACAAATTATTTTTTAATAAAAAAGAATAAAAAAGATTGCGGGGGGTGCATTTGGGGGCCCCCATATGAGCTCTTGAAACGGGCCCCCAGATCATTAAGGCCGCCCCTGACTACACTGTACATAGAGACCAATGTTACTTTTCTGTTTTGATGAAAGATTATAATATAGTGTAATGGCATAAATACTATATTCCGGCCAAGTGCTGTTCGGTTCAAAACTCACCGTCGGGGCAGAGTCTATGACTCCGCCGCTGCGGTTGGTGCTCACACAGCACTGATAACTCTCTCTGTGATCTACGTTTGGTTCGTCTCTGTCCACTCGCGCTCTCTCGTCTGCAGTGTCTGTCAATGTGAGCGGTAGACACATTTTTTACAAAAGTAATAAACACAATCACAAAGTAAGTAAATATAATCAAACTCAGAGCAAAGTAAATACAATCGAACTCACAGCCAAATCATAATAACTCAAAGAAAATCATCTTCAGCTTGTTATATCTTCCCCTTGTTATCAAGCGAATTCCCCTGTTTGAAACATTCGTCAATGGTTTCCTGTTAACTGGGCGTCCACTCTTCCAGACCTGTATCTGCGCAGAGAGATTCATGGCAGTGGTTCACCCAGTGCTCTTCCTCAAGTACAAACCTCTCAGGTACCGGGTGGCTTGCTCTGTGTTGGCCTGGTTGGTCATCATCTGGGTTTCACTATTATACATACTATTATGCATGCTGTTGGGCTTTAACAAGATATTTTATTATTTTTATTTTGGTGAATGCATATTTTTCATGTCAGTGATGCTGTTCTGCAGCCTTTGCCGTTTTCAGGGTTCTGAAACAGCACATGCCGGGGGAGATGGGGAGAGAGAGGGACAACAACATGAAGAGGAGAGCCTTCATTATCATCTGTCTGATCATGGGGTCCTTATTAGGAAGCTACTTAATTTGGTGCATTCTTGTCATATTTTTCATTCAAGTATTCTTGTTAGATGACCTTGATTTACTTGCAGTTATACGGTATGTTCATTACTGTGGTCGCTGGGTTTGTTCAGCCACTGCTGTACCTCTGCCAAAAGACTGGCAAACTGACCTTTGTTAAACCTAAGGTACGTAGATACTGTAATCACATAGTGAACTCACAATAATTATATCTGTAGTAATATTAATTAATCAAGTATAGTGAGGGGTCATGGCTAGTAGGTGTTCAATGATATGCAATCCTATATTGCGTTATTTTATTGTCTATTTTTATTCTTTTATCTCTATGCCATGCATGTTTCTTGGCTTGTTTTGCTGTAATTTTATTTAGTTTTGTAAAGCACTTTGTAAGTTTTCTTTTGTGTAACAGTGTAACACTGTACAGTAAATAATGTGTATTATTGTTGTAGTGGGTAGAGAGATATAATCCACATGATATCATTGTGAACACTTGTAGGTATGTAATGATGTGTTTTGGCTGCACCAGTTAGTCGTTTTCCTAAAGTTGGACTCACACATAAGGATTTTTAAATCTTAAACGATTTTGAAAACTGGTATAGCATCACAGACAACAGGATAATCTGATAAGATTATTTTATCAGATCGTAAACATGCACACACTACACAATTTAAAACAATGAGGCATCACACACTACAGGACTCTATTCAGATTGTCGGTTTGCCAGTTGTTGGTTGTTCAGTTTGAGGGTGCTTCACATTAAAATGTTTGAGAAACACTTGTATTAGGGCTGGCTTCCTCTGTCTCTGTGTTAGGTTTTATGCTATTTTTTATATAGTTTTAGAATTATATTTCACCTGTTTACAGGTCGAGGTGATTTGTAGGTGGATAGGTCTCCCTAGTGGTTGTCAGGAGTTATTACATTTTACCTTTATTATTTATCTGTTCTATAAGTTTACAATCTTTTCTTGCGGTTATGGGACGGGAGAGTATTTTGTATATTTTAAGGGGATTTAGAGGTGATTTATTGATTAGTAATGTGTTCATGTTTCGACTGGGTTTTAGAGGTAGGACGCTCAAAAGCCGCCCTTGGGAGGGAATATTTTAATAGGACTCTGGAAGTACGTCACCAGTCCTTTATGCGCAGGCGCGTCTGTTACGTCCCTCAGTGCGTTGTTTGCTGTTTAAGAAGCCGGACGGTTCATTGGTGAGCAGAGACGCTAATATGTTATAAATGTGTATAATTGTGATGTAGAGTACTATTATTATGTTCATATGAGTGGGTTATACGGTCTGTAATGTGTTCTGTTATTGATGTTTGTGTTTGTTTGTTTGTTTCTGTGCTTACAGTAAAATAACCTGCTTTGCTACCATCGCCATTGCTTGCGTCTAGCTATTAGCTAACCCAGGCTATTACTAACGCCTCGTGTGTGGAGTACACGGGCTGGTCATAGCATATACTGTGCACAGTTTAGGTAGAAGTGTGTTTGTATTTGTATGAGTGTGTTTGGTAAATAAATGACAAAAAGACAAGGTTGTTATTTATTGGGTTTATTTGTAGTATGGTTGAGTGGTTTTCACTGACGATCCGGATTAAACAGTACCCTGTGCGGAGGGGTTTATACAGGTTAATGTAGTTAGTCTCGTATATCCGTACAGTTATTTTACATAAGTGGCCCGGTGCAAGCCACAGGTTAACAATTGACCAGCCCGTGCAGCGAGATTCGCACGGTTAAGTCCGTTGTTGCCAAAAAGAGCGGCGTCAGCCGTGTGATGAAGAGGAAGGACGCCCGTCCCTGCATCGAGAAGCAAGTACAGGCCCATCCGTTGCAGCGCCTACACGTCGCCGACAGTACAGCACCGCTGCGGACGGCGGGAGAGGAGTGGAGGACGCGCGCGCGTGGAGGACGGCGTGTTGATCAACGTCCTTATCCCTGAGCTCAATGTGCATTGTGTGATAACGTTGCTTGTGACCCTAACGTTGCTCGTAACAATAAGCTGGCGACGGCCAAAAAAGAGCCGTTTGTCAGTATTAAACTGTGTCGATCTGAGGTGCTTATGTGCATGAAAATACCTCAACAAAGAACGTGCACGCTAATGGGGGATGAGGTGTTTCTTGCTAAGCTAATGGGACAACGTGGTGTTTCTTGGCTCTGAGCTGACCTGCTAACGTTAGCTTTCATTAACTCTGCCACTGCTGCTTGCTCACGTTTTCATTGACTCTGCCACTGGTGCTAAAGCTAACTTGCATTGACACTGCTACTATTATCTGCTAAAGCTAATAACGCTACTCTTGAGTGTGCAATGCAAGCCGCCATCTTGGATCGGGGGGATTCTTCTCAAGGTGAGCACTGAAAAAGGGTAGCGCTCTTGCTAAGCTAGTTTCATTGACTGTTGCTACGCTAATTCTCTTTGACTGCCACCATTGTGTGAAGCTCACGTGCTAACGCTAACCTTGAGTGTACACTGCAAGCCGCCATCTTGGATCAAGGGGTCTCTTCTCAAGGTGAGCAGAGGAAAAAGGTAGTGTACGTTTCAGTGCACTGATTATATAGCTAGGATGTCACTTGATGACTTAAAAAAGAGGCGAACCACAGCACAGAGAGACTTCTCAAAGAGAGCTAATAAGATTGGTGATTCTCTGGACACATTTAGTGCGGATGAGATAAAAAGTGAACAGAGGGGGCTCAAGGCATGTTATGATGTATTGTGGGGAAGTACAGATGACTACCTGGGCGCCTTGGAGGAGGAAGCAGACACGGACTACAGCAAGGAGGTAACTGAAATGAAAGATAAAGGAGATAAATGTCGCACAAGGTTCAGGGAGACAATGGAGCAACTCAAAGACATATTATGGAGAGACACTGTGTCAGACAGATTTAATAAATTAAAAAATAGGCTAAGTAGTGAGTTTGACACAGCCAAAGGTCTGGAACAGAGTGAGATAACTCCTGAACAATATGAGGACGTGTGTAGGCGTTTGGAGACCGCTGTCACAGAACTTGAGGAGATAATGGACAAGTGGGCCCCCTTTGTCCCCAAGGATGAGGGGGGTGTATTGCGGGAGAGTCTCAAGGACAATGACCGAGAATTAAAGGAGGTTATTAAGACATTGAAGCGGCAAGTGCGTGGGTTTAGTGGAGGAAGTGAGACGCATGAGGACGCTTCCGAGATACACCCAGAGCCTGGGGTCCATGATCTCCCTGCTACGTTTCCTTTTGTTGATGGTGTGAAGGGTAAAGGAGATATGACCACCAACCCAAGCTTGCCACCATTCGCTGGTGTGGCGTCAGGGGGGCAGGACCACCAGTCTGGCGATATGCTAGGGGGTGGTGCATCGCTGTTTCATCCCCCAGGCCTGCCACCAATGCCATCGCTGCGGGACGCGAACATGATGCAGGATGCCCGGGTGCGAGGTATGTTGAGCAGCGGCGGAGTGGGGCGGGCGAGCGCTGTGCCCGGTGTCATGCCAGGCGCACAGGGCCCCACGATGAGGGCGGTGGCGCCAAAGTTGAAGCTGGTTCCTCTTAGCCTACCCAAGTTCCATGGAGAGAGGAGGAACTATTTCCGCTGGAGGGACAACTGGATTAAGCTGCAGAACCTGGCCGAGCCATCGGGCTTACCAGAACTACAATTGTTTCACTTGCTGGACAGTCTTGATAAAGCGGTGAAGGACAAGCTGAGACTGGATTATTGCCGTGACGCGATTGACGTTTTCCGTAGTTTGGATGATCGATACGGGGACGTGTCGCTTATCGCTGATGACATTGTAATGGAGTTACAAGAAATGCCGGCGGTGCGCGGAAATCAGCCAAGAGAGACATTACAGTTAATCCAAAAAGTGGAGCGTGCTTTGGATGACCTGACCGACTTGCAGTGTGGGGGGGCTGTCAACAATCCGTTGGTGGTCCGTGCTCTTGAAAGCAAGTTACCGCACGAATTACAAACACGGTGGCTTGTATTTCAATGTGACCCAATGAACAGGGTCACCGCGTTGAACCGCTTCAGTGGGCTTTTATATTTTCTACGTGGTCAGAAGATGGTCCTGACGCGGCAGGAGCAGTTGCAGGCTGGGCAACCGGACAATGCCAGGGCAAGTGAGCCGAAGCCTCGCAGCAAGCCAGGAGACAAACCGCAGGAGCGGCGTGCGTTTACCAGGGCAACAGTGAGCGGGGAAGAGGGCAGCTCATCGCAGGACCCTTGTGTGGCGTGCGGAGAGAATCGTCATACTGGACAGTTGTATCGGTGCAGGACCTTTAGGAAGGGCAGTGTGGCTGAGAAGAGGGCGCTAGCAAAGAAGGCCAGAGTGTGCTTTAAGTGCCTGGATCCACATGATGGGTCTTGCCTAAGAAACTTTTTGTGCAGAAATGAGGAGTGCAAAAGGGGCGAGGCTCCATCGGATCATCACTACATGCTTTGCTTCAAAACGCAACCTTCTAGTGACACTGTGCCCACGGACAATGCAAAGGGGAGTGTTGCTAAGGGGGGAGCTAACGGGGAGAGTAAGAGGAACCCCCGGGGCCCAACGGCGGAACAAGAGGCCATGTTTGCTGAGGCAAACCTGTCACCAGAGCAGTTGGCTGTAGTTCGCAAAGCCATAACGAACAAAGTGTCCTCAACGGTGTGTGCGGACAGTGGGAGGCCAGAAGATGGCCCAGTTCTCCTAATGTTACTCGACGTCACGACTAAACGGGGGGACTGGGTGGGTGCTTTAATTGACCTAGCCTCGGACACGAATTATGTTACCCACCAGGCGGCAGAAAGACTGGGATTGGATGGTGAGCCCGTCACGCTGGTCGTGCATGGTGTGGGTGGGATGGAGACCAAGGTCAAGACAAAGAGGTACTCTGTGGGCCTGAAGGTGGAAATGGAGAAGGGCACTTTGCACAGTTACGACATGATCTGTTATGGACTTGACGAGATTGCCAAAGTGAACTATACAGTGGACTCAGAGCGTTTAGAGGGGTTCTTTCCAGATGAGGTCCAGCCAGGGGATCTGAGGCGTCCACTCAAAGTGGAGATGCTCATTAGTGCCCGAGAGGGTCGTCTCGCCCCTAAATGGATGGGGAGGTGCGGTGATCTTGTTCTATGGGACGGCCCACTGGGGAAGACCGTCAGTGGGGCGCATCCTGATCTGTGCGAGGATGTGGAGAGAGCAGCGCACACTCATTTTGCCTGGTCCATGAGATCGGAGACCGTAAGAGTCAAGATTCCCCAGGACCATCCAGAGCAAGGCAGTGTGAGGGTTACGACTACAGCTGCCTGCAACGCGGGGGTCGTGTCAGAGGGCATAGCTGATCCTGCAGACGAGGCTGCGGAGGAAGTGCCGTTGGAGGGCACGGCGGAGGCTGCAGAGGAGACGGTCAGGGTGGCTGCTCCTGCAAAAGAGGTCGGGGAGGAGACCTATGCCGGCCCACACTCTGGCACCATGCCGGTGTGGAGCGTCGTGAATAGCAGCCAGGAGTGCCGCAAGCTGCCCTGGGCCCAGACTAGTCACGGTGGGAGGCTTGGAATGACGGAGACGACTCCAGCCCGGTCTGGTCACAGTGGGAGGCCAGATGCAGCGGAGTATGAACAGGAGACACTGGTTCTGCCGGAGCTGCTCGGGGAGGACTCCGTGTGGCACATCGTGGGGTCCACGCCAAAAACAGCTGTGGATTCTCTTGCCGTGGCGTCCGAGGATGGACTGCAGAAGTTGCGAGGAGCGGTTCTCGGGAGCCAGGTGGACCTAACGAGGAGCCACATCTTATCTGTGCTCTGTGGGGCCGTGGGCTATGTCCGCAGAATTCTGCACGTCTGGGGGCATGGCAGGACCAGCTCTCTGGGGCAGTGGGAGGCTGTGCTCTCAGGCAAGGAGCGTGAGGCGGCGGTCCTACAAATCTCTCAAATGAGAGGCCGATCGGAGCAAGAGTCAGAGTCCTGGAAGACTCAGTGGACATTATTACACCCAACTCGTTGCTGTTGGGCCGGGTGGGACCCATGGGAGGTACCCAGGGTTTGGATTTCCACCTACCCTTTCTGTCGACTTCGGGCAGTCCATCTTCGATGGCCAGGGAGTCATCCGGGACGTGAAAGTGCAGACTCGTCCGAGTCTGGCCATCAGCTGGTTCCAGATGAGGAAAGACGGGGTGTCGTGGCCATCCACCATCCTCCACAGAGACGTGCCGAGGCTGGTGGTTCTCATCCCATTTGAAGACCAACAATAAGTTGGGAAGTCCTCAGTGGGAATACCCATAAGGACTGGATAATTGTGTGTGTATTTCGTTTTCATTTGACCTAGTGGGTATTCCTTGAGGCGGCTGAGTGGTTAGAGGGTAAACCAGCACTCAGTGAGGGGCAAGGCGGTGGTGCCGACCTCCTAGATGTTAAAAGTAAAATATATTTGCTTCATAAAAGTAAACGTCTTCTTCTTTGAGTGCCTTCATACGGTTGGCTTTAAATTTTGAGGTGCAGCTCAAGAGCATGTTTATTGATGTGTGTGTTTATTGTTCGAGGACTTACGAGGTTATGTGTGGCCTCTTCGGTTTGCTAAACCTATAGCCCAAGTGGGAGGTGTTAGGTTTTATGCTATTTTTTA
The DNA here is from genome assembly GCF_963280865.1 of Gymnoscopelus braueri. Lineage (NCBI taxonomy): Eukaryota > Metazoa > Chordata > Actinopteri > Myctophiformes > Myctophidae > Gymnoscopelus > Gymnoscopelus braueri. The sequence goes on from NC_137623.1 coordinate 36,438,502, forward strand.
TATAGTTTTAGAATTATATTTCACCTGTTTACAGGTCGAGGTGATTGATAGGTTATTTGTAGGTGGATAGGTCTCCCTAGTGGTTGTCAGGAGTTATTACATTTTACCTTTATTATTTATCTGTTCTATAAGTTTACAATCTTTTCTTGCGGTTATGGGACGGGAGAGTATTTTGTATATTTTAAGGGGATTTAGAGGTGATTTATTGATTAGTAATGTGTTCATGTTTCGACTGGGTTTTAGAGGTAGGACGCTCAAAAGCCGCCCTTGGGAGGGAATATTTTAATAGGACTCTGGAAGTACGTCACCAGTCCTTTATGCGCAGGCGCGTCTGTTACGTCCCTCAGTGCGTTGTTTGCTGTTTAAGAAGCCGGACGGTTCATTGGTGAGCAGAGACGCTAATATGTTATAAATGTGTATAATTGTGATGTAGAGTACTATTATTATGTTCATATGAGTGGGTTATACGGTCTGTAATGTGTTCTGTTATTGATGTTTGTGTTTGTTTGTTTGTTTCTGTGCTTACAGTAAAATAACCTGCTTTGCTACCATCGCCATTGCTTGCGTCTAGCTATTAGCTAACCCAGGCTATTACTAACGCCTCGTGTGTGGAGTACACGGGCTGGTCATAGCATATACTGTGCACAGTTTAGGTAGAAGTGTGTTTGTATTTGTATGAGTGTGTTTGGTAAATAAATGACAAAAAGACAAGGTTGTTATTTATTGGGTTTATTTGTAGTATGGTTGAGTGGTTTTCACTGACGATCCGGATTAAACAGTACCCTGTGCGGAGGGGTTTATACAGGTTAATGTAGTTAGTCTCGTATATCCGTACACTCTGCATGATTTTGCATGATTTTCTGTACAGCACTTTGTAAACCCTTAACCCTGGTTGTGAAATGTGCTATACAAATAAAGTGGATTGGATTGGATTGGATTGTCCAATACCCCCTTTTCTAAACTGTTTGTCCAGTTGCTACATTTTATACACAGTGCTATGCCACAGCCACACTCTGTGCCAACCGTATGACACTATCATCTACACATTACCCATCTGGGCAGAGGCAGACGTAGGGGCAGGGCTTAACATATACAGTAGCTACATTAGCAATGCTTTAATATCAAAATCATGCTGCGTATGTCCTGTAATGTGTCAACAACACTATCCCACCTGGGCTACATTGGCAACTATATTCACCCACTGTAGAATATCAAATACATTATGGATTTCAGAAAATAATTTATATAAAACAATAATAATACAAATCTGCCTTGATGTTTGTTTGATGTTCTGGCTATTAGTATGAGAGTGGGCGGGGTCTATGGTCTGGAACCAGGCTAAGTGTTTTCCTCCTTAGAGAACACAGTGATAGACTACAATATTTCATCTGTTTCTGCACGCAAACACACTTTATTCTGGAATTCACTCTTTTGTCCACTAGATGGTAGTATTGTACTGTACCATTTAACCTGGTAAGCCCTGTCATGTGGGGACAAGTGAGATTACAGACACAGCAGGCCCAATTTGGGCCCCTCATCTACAACCACTCCAGCTCCAGTGGTGTAAAGTAACTAAGTACAATTACTCAAGTACTGTACTTAAGTACAATTTTGAGGTATTTTTTACTTTACTTGAGTGTTTCCAATTTTCTGTACTTTTCTTCTACTCCACAACATGAGGCAAATATTGTACTTTTTACTCCACTACACTTATTTGAAAACTTTAGTTACTAGTTACTTTGTAGATTTTGATTACTATTACAAAACATACATTTTCCACTTCAGCCCTACATAGCCATTTCGGCCATTCTACAAGCTCACCATAAGTCGCGATGCGATGCATTGTGAGCTTGTAGATCTGCTATTTTCAAAGGATCTTTAATACATTTTATACATTTGAAAACTTGTGAAATGGGACATTCTGCATAATGAGTACTTTCTACTTTTGGTACTTTAAGTACATTTTGATACCAATAACTTTGTACTTATACTGAAGTAAATTTTGAATTCCGGATTTGTACTTGTAACAGAGTATTTCTACATTGCAGTATAGATACTTTTACTTAAGTAAAAAAATTTGAGTACTTTTTCCACCACTGTCCAGCACCCAGCACCACACCCACCCACCCATCCCAGCTCTAACACCAACACGGGCAATTTCAAATAAGCTCTTGGCCAAATAAGCCTTGTAGTCTTTCAATACAACAACATGTTCCTGACAAAGTAGACACAATTAACTGCCTATCAGTTGGCAAAGTGGGATTCAAATTCTGACAGGGAGTCAAAACTGCGCAATACCTGCAACTTCAGTGGAAAAGAAAATACTTGGAAATCACATCACATGAACTAAAGTGACACACAGCTCATATTTGTATTTTTCTCTGATATATTACGGTTTTCCAAACTGTTCTATTTTGGAATAGACAACAGCCATTTACAACAATGGAATTCTATAAAAATGTAAAGTCATACTGTGTGACATTTTCAAATGAAATTCATCACAGGTAATTGTGATATAATTTTTCACTGGTAGGCCTATAATTTTAACAATAGCCATTCCACATACGTATCAGTTGTGTTGTGAAACAACACAACTGATGCAGCCAAAACACATCATCACACATATCTAAAAGTGTTCACAATGACAGTACGTATGTAGATTAGGTCTTTCTACCCACTAACAATAAAAAATGACATTATGCATTTTTGAAACAAAGTGCTTTACAAAACAAGATAATTAGGCAAGAAACATATAGCGTAGAGATAAAAGAATAAAAACAGACAATAAAATAGTATACATATAGTTAAGGATACATAACATTAAATAGGGTCACATTCTATAAGCCATGACCTCTCCCTGTACTTGGGTTCACTGTGGGAGTATCTATGTACCATGTATAGGTTTAATACAGGGCAGTTTGCCAGTCTTTTGGTGGAGGTACAGCAGAGGCTGAACCAACCCAGTGACCACAGTAATGCAAATACATATAGCTCCAACTAAATCCATTTTATCTAACAGGCCTTGATTAAATACAATTCCAACCGTGCTCCAAATAAAGAAAGTTCCCACAAATGACACCATGATCAGGCAGATGATAATGAAGGCTCTCCTCTTCCTGCTGTTGTCCCTCTCCCTCCCCATCTCCCCTGGCATGGGCTGTTTCAGAACCCTGAGAATGGCGAGGCTGCACAACAGCATCACTGACATGAAAAATAGGCATTTACCCAAATAAACATAAACAGTTATCTTGGTATAATCCGCCAGCATGTACAATATTGATGTCCCAATGATGACCAACCAGGCCACCACAGAGCAAGCCACCCGGTACCTGAGGGGTTTGTACTTGAGGAAGAGCACTGGGTGAACCACTGCCATGAATCTCTCTACGCAGATACAGCTCTGGAAGAGCGGACGCCCAGTTAACAGGAAACCATTGACGAATGTTTCAAACAGGGGAATTCGCTTGATAACAACGGAAAGATGTAACTGAAGATGATCTCACATACACTCAGATTGAGTGCGAAGAACTCTGAGGCCATCTTCCCAGTTGGTCCGGTTAATACCAGCCACAGAACCCAGCTGTTGATGGGGACTCCCAGGACCAGGTTGATTGTTGTGCTGGTGATGTGTAAAATGTCCACACTGCTATAGATGGAGGACTCATTTGATGTGTTCATCTTCCTGGCAGCTCTTTTGTACAATTCAGTAAAGTCTTTTGGACCTCTGCAGCACAAATCAAATCTTGCTGTCAGTCAAGGCCCAATTTGATGAGTTGAAATATCAGAGATAAGACTGATTTGTAATTGGAGAACAACTGAGATGAGTTGAAACAGTGAACGTGTAGATGTGATGCGAAATAATCGGAAATGGAAAGTCGTGTGTCCGTCACCGACACACAGCCAATCACCACCACACCATTCAGTGAAGCGACCCCACACATAGAAATGCAAATGTATGGCTTTGTCTTCATGGGGCCATCACCTGCACTCGCCTGCAGGTACTCAGGGGTGAAAGTGGGTCAGAACGGGCTGGTACGGTGTTCCGTTAAAAGATTCAGCGTGATTTTCTCTGCCCCCTTTGCCTGACGTTTCAGAGCCCTTCGAACTGAGAGGCAGCAGAACTTACAGTTTCACTGACCACAGCACCAAGTACTCAGACAAGAAAACAAGAAAGAAATTATCCAAATCACTACCAAGCAAACTGAATAAGCAGAAGCCCGAAGTCAGATTGCACAGCAACAGCAAATTCTGTACCTCAGAGGTTAAGTACTTGAGGTAGAGTATGAGGTGGATTACTCCTGAGGATCGCTGGCTATCCTGATGGCCTAGTGGTTAAGGCGCATTTCACATATACATATAAGACAGTGGGTCATGGGTTTGCTTCCCGAGCCCAACAGTCATTGCTGCATGTCATTCCCTGTCTCTGTTTCCTGTCAACCTCCCTTATACTATCCAAATAAAGGCAAAATTGCAAAAAAAAAGAATCAATGCAAATACACAATGAAACAGGCCAATAGCAAGAGTAGTAGCACTGTACACCATATATGATTTCACATCAATTAAAGCAAAATATATGATCGTATCTGTCAGGTGGAAACCTCAAAACAGTTGCTTTTCAGGATTCAAATAAAAAAATAGCTAAAGTAGCAGATCTGCAAGCTCGAAACATGGCCCGAAGCTTTTGCGGCTCGTTTTGATACTTTTGATACTTTGATACTACGCTGTAGTATGATCAAGTATGCCGTATGCCGGGAAAAAAATACAAAAAGATAAAGGTTTCTGCCTGACAGCAACGAAAAGAAAATTCAAGCACTTCACATAAAACATTAAGCATAGGAAACACATCATAAATACAAGGGATTGTTAGGTGGTTTTCATTTTCTGCAGAATTCAAGTTGATCTGGTGACTCGGACTAGCTGTGATCTTTTACATTATATAACACTTATATTTCTGGTCAAATGTTCTTGCAAGTTCTAATAATTATTTAGATGCAGCACATCCACAAAAAACATGAAGAGTGAGTGAGTAGTTAATACAACAGAGGTAAAGCAGCAAATGTATTTGAATCTGTTCATGAGCTTATTTTGGCCTGTTTTAATGGTTCATTATATGTATTATGGGAGTGACAGCCCCAATGTCAGCCCTGTACACAGCTTTTTGAGACATAAATAAAAAAACACAGAGGACCACAGAATCAAAATAAACAAATGGAGATGTATGTAATGTATACTGAAATGCAAAAAGAAAAATTTGGTGGACACTGTTTTGTGCCCCTGTCAACTGATTTATGTAAAGCAATGAAAAGCAAATTATGCTTCCACCTGGGAAATGAGTAACATCTGAAGGCTGTCAACCCCTGAGAACCTACAGCATACTCTATTCAGAACATTATTATTACATGTTATTACAACTAATGTCAACTTTATATAAATTAACAAAGATTTACAACCTGCAAAATGTAACATCTGAAGGCTCCCAACCCCACTCTATTCAGGTCATTATTATTACATGTGTTTATGTAATATATTTAAACATATTTACTCTACTTTTTGAATAGGTCAGTGATAGTGCTATGCATTCAAATACTGAAATGGGTTAACTTGAAACTATGTGTGTGCATTTGTGTGCATGCTATCATAATGTATGTCACTATGATAACCGTCATGTCAGTAATCATGTCAGTTGAAATTGCCTTAATAATCGTTAACCTGAGTGTTTACTCATCCACTGCTATACCACCAATACAAAGGAAGGTAAAACATCATTGACACAACACACGCGTGCACGATATAATATAATATAATACAAACGTTAATACAAATCTGGTGATCAATTTCAAGATTATCAGTATACACACTACCTATTTAATGCATTATATATATAATAGTATATAAACATTTTAGTATGTGCTGTATGTTTCGTATAGAAATTCAGCAGGCACCACTTTACATTTCTGATTGTTTTGCATTGCATCTATGTATTCATCTATGTCCGTGACTGATAGCAATATTTAATTTGTGCTGCAGAGTTTTCACATTGTGTTGATGATGATTGATGCCCTGCCAGAATATGAGAACTAATTTGCATTTCCAGCCACTGCAGAACATTAGCAGGTGGTCATCAGGTGGACAGCAGAGCACACAGAGAAAACAACTTCACAGGTCAACTTCACAGATCTTGTCCTCTGTTACCATGCAGAATATATTTCAGAAAATGTTAAGTTAAAAGACCATACAGGCATTAAAGGCCTACATGTCAGTATTTGCAAAACGTTTTAATGTAAACCCGGTTACTGATTCACAGGTCCAGCCTTACATAGGCCATTTTTTCTTTAAATTTTCTCAGAGACCCTGGAGATTGTCTTGTGCTCCCAACTCTACTAACTATTTAGTAGAGTTGAGTTTATAATTATTATGACCATATTGGAGACTGGGTTGTTCATTGGCCACCCTGGAGGAAACCACCTCACATATGAAATCCTCTTCCTGCCCTTTAGATATCATCCCCACCACATTCATGAAGGAGGTATTGCAGACAGTTGGCAGACATATTTTACCCATTACAAAAACTGCTCTCTGTCCACTGGCTTGTTTCCCTCTAGCCTTAACAGTACCCTGGTTCAACCAATAGGCCAACTGGAGCCCCTGGTTCTTAAATAATACTGATTTGTAAACTTCCATAATTCCTTCCATTCGTGTGCTTTACATTTTTTAAAGGATTGTCTCCACTCCAGCTTATGAATTTTAATACTGTTTTTAAGGACTTTAATCTGACTTTCGGATCTTCCAAAGCACTGAGACAACTTTGTTAAAGGTCACAAATGATTTATTACTGGCCGCAGATTCTGGTCACTGGGCAATTGTAATCCTCATTGATTTTAGCTCCGCTTTTGCCACTGCTGACCATTCCATTTAAGTAGACCGTTGGGAATAATGGGTTGGTATTAGCGAATCGGCACTGGACTGGTTTCTCTCACTGACAGAAGCTTTTCGATCGTAATTGGGGAGGCATGTTCATCTGGGATGCCCGTTCACTGTGATGTTCAGCGGGGATCAATTTTGGGTCCCTTATTGTTTTCTATTTATATTCTTCCCCATGGTAATATCATTCCTAATCACAACATGCAATTTCAAGGTAATGCAGATTTTTACATTCCATTAAAACCCGGCGTTACAGGCAATATTCTTTCTCTCTGACATTAAGTGTTGGATGTCTCAGAGTTTTCTCCAGTTAACTGATGCAAATTATGAGATAATTCTAGTATTCAGCCTCCAAAAAACTAGCTTACCGGTATTCAACAATGTTAAGCATGTTACTCATAGCCAGCCAGCCAGGGTATGTAATAGGTTGAATCATTCGGTTCAAATAAAATAATATGGATAGTTTGCTGAGGCTTAGCTTGATTATGCTCTGGTTGTCACCAAGTTTCAATTAGAGCTGTATTTCAAGGTCATTGTTCTTAAATTGTGATAGTTATTTGGGCTGTTGTATATCATTATGTAGCATTGACACCATACTGCTATTTAAGTCAAAAGCTTAACAGGTAATGTGAGGTAAGGATTGTAGTATATGTAAGAAGGGTTAATGGTAGTAGTTTGGAAGGAGAGCAGATAATGGTAGCTATTTCTATTCATTGTGGATTGAAGCTTGTGAATGGGGTGATTGTTTTAACTGTAATTATCTCTAGGGGGTGCCATTTAGAGGGCATATAAAGGTTAATCTGATTCTCTGCTGCTTCAATTCCTATCAGCATTATGGCTTAGATGCAGGGATTGGATTCATTAGTTGCATTCATTAGTTGCTGAACTAACTTGCATGTTACCTTCACTTTTAGCTTAAATATGTCTTTATAAAGGGATATTCATTCATTGCTTAAACTCATTCTGCTTCTGTTTTATGTTTCTTGAGCAACTGCCCATTATGGTGATCCAATTCTGACGATGGCATGAACTTCTGTCCATCATGGATGCTGGGAAGGTTCAGGTTGTGGGTTGCTGCCGGTCTTCATAACTACTGCAGCGATATGGTCATTGCCGAGCAGTTCTCAAGATCACCTTGGTGGTATAACTGGATCTACTTCTGCTGAAGTCATGAGAGGCAGGTCATCATTTATCAAATCTAAACTTATTCTGGTTCAAGCTAACTGAAAGCCATGTCGGTTGCTCACTGCTTGATCTGTGTAACCCACTCACACTCATGTTCTAAAGGAAACGGCGTCTATACAATCCAGGTGTATGTCAAATGGTATGGATTGTTTAATGATCTCGGATATTTAAGTATTCTGGGGTGGTTGCTTACTTGCTTTATATTGAACTTATTACGATTATGGGTGTTTAAATCGCTCCATTCCATGTTGGGATTGTGATAGTGAAATTTAGTGAAAAGTTAATTCACGATTTGACTCAAAAGTAGCTTTGGATCACTCGGCTCATAAGTTGATGAACGCAGCTAGCTGAGAGAAGTTATGTAATTACTAAGCGGAGGAAAGAATCTTAACTAATGTAGATATTATTTGGAAGCAGTTTCTATCAGTATCTTATGGGTTTCTTAGATGTGGGGAATACATTTCTTGCACTGAAAGCTTTAACCCCTTGCATGACTTTTCCATTTCTGTCTTCTCTTCAGCTCACATGTTTCAATTCATCTTAAGCACTCTAAATCAGTTAATTATTCTAATGGAATATCAATTATTGTAAGAACTGATACCGCTTTTGTCCGTTCTCTTCTATGTCTCGCTACCTTCAACGGCGGTTAAATCCTGGGGGAGATGAACCTTGTACGGATGTTGGGAGGGCCATGTCAAGGCTTGGTTCGCTGCCAGGAAGCAGGATGCCTTCAGATGTGGACTTGCCCCAAGTTGTTCACTCCTTTCGGATTGGTGCTGCAACTCGGCAGCATCTTTGGTTCCATCATTCACACTGAAAGCCATGGGTCGTTGGTTATCTGCTGCTTATGAACGTTATATCCGTTAAATAAGGATGAAATTCTTTCAGCTCAAAAGCATGAGTGTAAATGTTTAATCAATTATGGAATTAAGTCAGGAGTTGCATAATTGATGTTGTATGGTTAAGTAATTGCTCCTGCCAGAGCGCAGGTTGGGGGTTCGGTAAAACACTTAAGCATCGGTTGTGTTATGGTATCACATAGGCTTAATTGTGGTATTAGTATGGTAAACCACTAGTAGCTTGGTTGTGTTTGGTTTCACGTACTACAGTGATATTAGGATGGTAGGCATGGTAAATCACTTAAGCATTGGTCGTGTTGGTCTGCATTGGTCGTGTTTGGTCTCACGGATGCGTAATGGCGGTAGTAGATGGTAGGTATTAGTGATGTGCGGGTCAGGTTTTTTCATGACCCGCCCCGCCCCAACCCGCGACGGAACCCAACCCGCCTCAACCCGCGACCCGCGACCCCATATAAATCTATGGCTCAACCCGCCCCGCGACCCGCGGTGGGAATATGAATATATATTATATAGCGCTCTTTTAAGTACCCAAAGTCCCTTTAAATGTCTACAGTAGCACAACATTGTCATGGGCTGAATAAACAAGCATGTTGTTCAAAATAGGTTTTTTTTTTTTTTTTTGCGTGTGAGAGTGGCTGACCCGCTCACCCGTAGCCCGCATAATTTCCTCTGAAATCCTGACTCGACCCACCCGCGCCGCGGGTTGACCCGCGGGTCCCGCGGGTTACGGGTCGACCCGCTCATCACTAGTAGGTATGGTAAACCATTAAGCATTGGTCGTGTTTGGTCTCACGGATGCGTAAAGTGTTCATCTAATCGTTGCTGTGTGCGCAGGATAACGGCTTAGATGTGAAGGGCATATATGGCTATGCATTTAAAGGAAATGTGTCATGCTTGACACTCACATAGTTAATTCATGTAGCATATTTCTTTTTATATCAAGTGGATTTAAATGAAATTGCGTCACACTTGATGCTTTAACTGATTTAAGGTTTAAGGTGTGGCTCTGTATTTGCTCACTGCAAGTGAGCGCGTGTTGGGGGTTTTGTGATTGAAGATCTGTGACATATTTGCACAGGGAATCTTTAATATCACAAGAGCAGAGTCACACCGCCAAACTTGAATGCAATATCATTGCATATATGGTTAATATGGTAATGGTTAATAAATGGTAAATGGATAATTAATGGTCTGGTTATTTCTGAGCTGAAGTGTCTAAATGAAATTCAGTGTAACGATAGTTCATGTAGACACGGAAGGCAGAATGTTTATATTCTTCATTCACACTCCCCAGACCCCCCATTTGCTTACAAGCTTATTCAGTTGTACTCCTTTAAGTCAGTACGTTCAACCTCGTCATTCTCATTCGCTACAAGCCAACTCACTCACGCCCTCATACCCACAGTGCAACTCGGGCGGTTCATTTAAGCAGCTTCTGCTCTCTGTTCATTCTTCATGCTTAGCTGTCATTGCAGGTTTGTACAGCTGTAGGTTTTCAAATTCCCTCCACCTCCCCGGCCTCCTCCCTGTGGCATTTAGTTCATATTTGTTATAGGTTGATTCTGTGTATTGTACTGTGGTTCTAGGATTATACTATGATTCTGTGTATTGTACTGCACGTGGTTCTATGGATTGTACTATGATTCTGTGTATTGTACTGTGGTTCTATGGATTGTACTACGATATGTGGTATTTTAATTAGGCATTGAAGGTTCAATGTTTATGTAAAACTGTATTTATGCTTTGCTCTGGGGGTTTTGTGATTGAAGATCTGTGACATATTTGCACAGGCAATCTTTAATATCACAAGAGCAGAGTCACACCGCCAAACTTGAATGCAATATCATTGCATATATGGTTAATATGGTAATGGTTAATAAATGTTAAATGGATAATTAATGGTCTGGTTATTTCTGAGCTGAAGTGTCTAAATGAACTAAAGTAACGAGACTGTTTTGAAAATAGAGTAGAAAGTACAGATTGTGTTAAAATGTCACGAGTAAAAGTTAAAAGTAGTCAGAGAAATAAGTACTAAATAAAGTACAGATAGCCTACTTATAAAAAGTACTTTGTTACTTCCCAACTCTGTACAGCAGTGGCGGACACAGGATCTCTTCATGAGTAAGGCCAGGCAAATACATGGTAGGCCCCCACCCCCCGCCCGGGGGGTGGGGGGTAGGGTCGCCGCAGATAGACAGCTGGAGAGTTGAATAACCTCTTCAAATAACCAGAAATTACAAGTATGTAGGTGACCTACATATTTATGTTTTTAGCTTAGACATAGGTAGCCTACAATAGTTGGTAGATGATTGGTAAATTATTAACCATGACAACGACTCAAAGACTTTTATTTTGTACTTTCTTGAACCACAAGCATATCACTGCGCCAGTCAGATATTATGTACATGAGAGAGAAAGATACACCTGATACACAAAAACAAAGCTGGCAATGTATTGCTAATATCCAGGGATGCTTTGAGAGTACAAAGCACAAAATTTAGCCAGTGAGAAGCGTCGATGAGTTTGCTCTGGACAAACTTTTTTTCTTACGCTGGTGCCATTGCTGTCTCTCTGCTGTCTCAAGAATCAAATATGAAGAGAACGAGGCCAGGACATTGTGTGTGGTGTTTATATTGTGTGCTTATGTCATGACGTAGAAAACCGGTTCTGTGAATGAGGGACACAGACAGACATATTTCACACTCTTAAGTGTGAAAAGGGATTCTGAGAATACACATTGGCTCAAAAGACCCAACATCCTCCAGACACGCAGGACGTAGAGAGAATGGATGTGTATTAGGCCTACGTTGTTTGTCAGCCTTAAGTATAGGGGGCGATATTCATAGTAAATAAATACACAAAAAGCTGTTTGGCGGAGGGAAGGCACAGTGTATTCGAGGTAAGGCACGTGCCTTACTTGGCCTACCGTGCGTCCGCCCCTGCTGTACAGTGTGTTACTGAACCTTTGTCATGTGTTTGTACATGACATTCATTCATTTATTCAATCATACATTCATTCAAATGTAGGCATTTAGCAGATGCTCTTTATCCAGAGTGACATACAATAAGCAAAAACACATACATAGAATGTAGAGAGACAGTGTAGTGTCTCAGTAAACTAGGATCACAGGTAAACTAAGAACCTAGCATCAGTCTAAACAATATGCTGTCTAAATAATAATCTGTGTATTGAAACTATAGGATAACAGGTAAACAATGAACATCTGTCTAAATAACCTGCTATCTAAATTGTAATATTGTGGTCAAGAAAAGTAACTAATTAATTCACTCACTCACTAATGTATGCATGTATGATAAATGCATCCCACATTATGTAGGCCTATTATTATCCATGGAATCTATAATATTAACATCAAATCTTATGCGTGACTATTCCCCACAGCCCCCCCCCCCCCCTCCCAATGAGTCAACTCCACTTTGAAACAGGCCTGCAGTAGTTTAGCTTGAAAACCAGTTATTACGTAACACCACCCTCCTCTGTCTGCCTCTGCTCTGTGGGACTTTGGAGTGTGTGTGTCTGTCTGTCTGTCTGTCTGTCTGTCTGTCTGTCTGTCTGTCTGTCTGTCTGTCTGTCTGTCTGTCTGTCTGTCTGTGTGTGTGTGTGTGTGTGTGTGTGTATATGAGAGGGAGAGGCAGGAACAAGCTAGAAACAGAAGGGAGAGTCCTCCCATGGTTTCTACCTGAATCCTCAGACTCCACCCATGTTGAAGTATACAGAGAAAGAGAAAACTGTAAACACACCAGGTATGATAGGAAATGTTAGTGTCTTGATACACAGTCGACCATTTTGACACGACAACAGCACGGTGAACTGAACACTCCATTTTGTTTTGTGACGTTGGATCAAAGTTTACAGATTAATGTAGGGTAAGTGTAGCCTGGTAAACCCCCTCCCTCCGGAAATCTCATTTGCATTTGATTTCAGGAAGGAGCTGTGAAACAAATGTGTGTCGCAAGCTTCTTCCATTTGACGGTGTCAGGTTAGGGTAAGTGACTTGTTTTAAACAATATGCAACAGTCTTGTGTTATAAAAGTTCAGTGGTGGAAATTAACTAAGTCAATTTACTCAAGTACTGTACTTAAGTACTATTTTGAGGTATTTTTTACTTTACTGGAATATTTCCAATTTTCAGTACTTTTACTTCTACTCCACTACATCTCAGAGGCAAATATTGTACTTTTACTCCACTACAATTATTTGAAAACTTTAGTTACTAGTTACTTTTCAGATATACATTTTGATATTAGGAAACATACCACTTTAGCCCTATTTTATATATAGACTATTTGAAAATAGCAGATCTACAAGCTCACAACACGTCGCACTGCGACGTGTTGTGAGCTTGTAGATCAGCTATTTTCAAACATTTTAGTACTTTTACTTTTGGTAGCCTAATTTAAGTAGTTTGATGCCAATACTTTTGTACTTTTACTCAAGTAAATTTAGAATTCTGGACTTATACTTGTAACAGAGTACTTATATATTACAGTATTGATACTTTTACTTAAGTAAAGAATTTGAGTACTTTTTCCACCACTGTAAAAGTTAAGAATCAACCACAGGTTTACAGACTTAAAGAAGTGGGTGAAATGTGTGTTTTTGTACAACAAGCTCCTTCATGGTTGTTATAAAGTTGATTGCAGTGTATTCATATGACTAGAACAACTCTACCATGACAGTTTAACATACAAGCGACGGTTCACTTCTTACTTAATAGCTCTGCTGCTCTCGTTTTGACGTTACTACAGGGTGGCCGCCAAATCTTTGTGTGATAGACATTGTTTTTGCACAGTGTAAGTCACTCAGCAAGAGTCTCCTCTGCAGTTTTACAGTAAATCACGTGACCACAGTGTGTGTGTGCTTTGTGTGTGTGTGCTTTGTGTGTGTGTGTGTGTGTGTGTGTGTGTGTGTGTGTGTGTGTGTGTGTGTGTGTGTGTGTGTGTGTGTGTGTGTGTGTGTGTCTCGGTCTGTCCCTAGGCCCTCCTCCTCCCTCTCTCTCTCTCTCTCTCTCTCTCGCTCTCTGTCTGTCTGCAGTTTTACAGTAAATCACGTGACCACAGTGTGTGTGTGTGAGTGTGCTTTGTGTGCTTTGTGTGTGTGTGTGTGTGTGTGTGTGTGTGTGTGTGTGTGTGTGTGTGTGTGTCTCGGTCAGTCCCTAGGCCCTCCTCCCCCCTCCCTCCCTCCCTCTCTCTCTGTTTCACTGGTTAATGGCCTAATTCACTGGTTAATGGACTTGTAATTCACTGGTTAATGGACTAGTAATTCACTGGTTAATGGTCTTGTAATTCACTGGTTAATGGTCTTGTAATTCACTGGTAAATGAACTTGTAATTCACTGGTTAATGGACTTGTAATTCACTGGTTAATGGTCTTGTAATTCACTGGTAAATGGACTAGTAATTCACTGGTTAATGGTCTTGTAATTCACTGGTAAATGGACTTGTAATTCACTGGTTAATGGTCTTGTAATTCACTGGTTAATGGTCTTGTAATTCACTGGTTAATGGACTTGTAATTCACTGGTAAATGGACTTGTAATTCACTGGTTAATGGACTTGTAATTCACTGGTTAATGGACTTGTAATTCACTGGTTAATGGACTTGTAATTCACTGGTTAATGGTCTTGTAATTCACTGGTTAATGGACTTGTAATTCACTGGTTAATGAACTTGTAATTCACTGGTTAATGGACTAGTAATTCACTTGTTAATGGACTTGTAATTCACTGGTTAATGGTCTTGTAATTCACTGGTTAATGGTCTTGTAATTCACTGGTTAATGGACTTGTAATTCTCTGGTTAATGGACTTGTAATTCACTGGTTAATGGTCTTGTAATTCACTGGTTAATGGACTTGTAATTCTCTGGTTAATGGACTTGTAATTCACTGGTTAATGGACTTGTAATTCACTGGGGTGTGGGGGTGGGTGGGTGCGCGCCTGTGTGTGTATGTGTGCCCCATGCTGTACGCCCATGTGTGTGTATATGAGAGGGAGAAGTAGGAACAAGCGAGAGACATATTGGTTGGTCGGGGGGGGGGGGGGGGGTGTTACCTGTGTCTTTCACCTCTCTTCGCATGACTCCTCCTCTCCATGAATCCTCTAATTAGGCTAAATGCCTACATTGTAAATTGTCAGCCTCACTGTGACTCCTCCCAATTAAAAAATAAAGTTTAGAAAGAAAGACAAAAACACAGCACTGTAGACACTCCCAGTGATAGAAATGTTAGTATCTTACAGTCAACCATTTCGACACAACAACAACATGGTGAACTGAACACGCCATGTTGTTTTGTGACGTCGGCTCAAAACTCAAAGTTAATGTAGGGTAATTGTTTTAAACAATATACAAGAGTAAATCTCTCTAGTCTTATGATTAAAAGATAATGTAGGGTGTTGTTCATACTATATACTAGAACCATTCTAGTTAGTATATAGTATTCAGCTGTCATAAAGTTGATTGTAAGGTATTTATATGACTCAAACGACTCTATCATAAAAATGTAACAGACAAACTATGAAGGATCACTTATTACTTAAAGGGATAGTTCAGATTGTTGGACTTAAAGCTGTAGGAAATACTTCAATTACCATTAATGTAGTGGTTGCAAAGGTATTAATTGATTGCACAAGTCCCGTGGTCAGAGTTCTGGTCCGGTTCTGATGAATAGTAGTTCACCAGAACAGACAATAGTAGTTCCGGTGATTTGGTGGGGTCCCTCATTAAAAATGAATTAATCAAATAAACTAGCGTCATTCATATTGTTGACCTATTTCTACCATATAGCGCAGCTTTCATTCAACTTTGACCTCTCTGTCACATGGTACACATTTTTGGTCACATTTTTTGTGTCCAGAATCACTGCGCTGCTGCAGCATACTCTCTCAAAACAAGGTGCACTGCCAGTATTGCCAGATTGCGAGAGAAATAAGCAGCCAGGACCAATAGGCCACATGACCTATATATATGTTACAGTATGATTGGAGAACCAGTACGATTGAAGAAAGCGCGCTCGTTTTTACCACCCACCCAGCACTAGAGGGAGCCACAAGCCAGGCTTGTGCACAAACATATATGGCCACACACACACACACACACACACACAGTCACACACACAGTCACACACACACACACACACACACACACACGCACGCGCACACACACGCGCACGCGCTCATGCTTTTTTTGGTTTATTGAAAGCAGGACTGTTTAGATACTTTTATTGTGTTCTGGCTTTTGTTTTACTTTCTCCCTGACACACACACACACACACACACACACACACACACACACACACACACACACACACACACACACACACACACACACACACACACACACACACACACACACACACACACACACAGTGATCCATGAAAAGAACTATTCTGTCCCTATCGGTTTACAAATCAAACGGCGCTGAGTCGACTAGTGGAGCATCGGCCGGTCAGCGCGGGCACTCGCGCGCTTCCTCGGCCTCAAGCTCCACTAAGTCGGCGCGCCGTGCGTGTGAACGCGTGTTCAGCGTTCCCCTCATAGATATTATGGTTCCCCTAGCGTAGCTTCCTGGTTGCTATGTGGGGGGGAACAACAAAAGACAGGTCTCCGTCGGCGCATCAAAGCCCCGCCTCTCCGCGCTCTCCTTCTCCTCCTCGGAGGAGGAGGAGAAGGAGAGAAGGAGAGGACGGGACGGTTTATTACGCGAGGAGGAGGAGGAGGAGGAGGCTCCTCTTCCTCGCGAGCCTCGCGTAATAACCCCCCGCCTCGCAGCGCCGTCCTCCTTCTCCTCCTCGCGAGCCTCGCTAATAAACCCTGTCTCGAAAAGCCCCGCCTCGCCCCGAAGGAGCCCCGTGCCTAAAAACGAGCGCTCTGTCTTCAATCGTACTGGTTCTCCAATCGTACTGTGACATATATATATGTCACAGTGAGGAGGAGAGCTCGCGAGGAGGAGAAGGAGGACGGCGCTGCGAGGCGGGGGGTTATTACGCGAGGCTCGCGAGGAAGAGGAGCCTCCTCCTCCTCCTCCTCCTCGCGTAATAAACCGTCCCGTCCTCTCCTTCTCTCCTTCTCCTCCTCCTCCGAGGAGGAGAAGGAGAGCGCGGAGAGGCGGGGCTTTGATGCGCCGACGGAGACCTGTCTTTTGTTGTTCCCCCCCACATAGCAACCAGGAAGCTACGCTAGGGGAACCATAATATCTATGAGGGGAACGCTGAACACGCGTTCACACGCACGGCGCGCCGACTTAGTGGAGCTTGAGGCCGAGGAAGCGCGCCCTCGCGCCTCCAGGCGCGAGTGCCCGCGCTGACCGGCCGATGCTCCACTAGTCGACTCAGCGCCGTTTGATTTGTAAACCGATAGGGACAGAATAGTTCTTTTCATGGATCACTGTGTGTGTGTGTGTGTGTGTGTGTGTGTGTGTGTGTGTGTGTGTGTGTGTGTGTGTGTGTGTGTGTGTGTGTGTGTGTGTGTCAGGGAGAAAGTAAAACAAAAGCCAGAACACAATAAAAGTATCTAAACAGTCCTGCTTTCAATAAACCAAAAAAAGCATGAGCGCGTGCGCGTGTGTGTGCGCGTGCGTGTGTGTGTGTGTGTGTGTGTGTGACTGTGTGTGTGACTGTGTGTGTGTGTGTGTGTGTGTGTGGCCATATATGTTTGTGCACAAGCCTGGCTTGTGGCTCCCTCTAGTGCTGGGTGGGTGGTAAAAACGAGCGCGCTTTCTTCAATCGTACTGGTTCTCCAATCATACTGTAACATATATATATATATATTGAAAATAGCCGATCTACAAGCTCACAACACGTCTTCATTGGTTAACATGTCGCTTATAATAAGCGGACATGGCAACGCTGGCAGTACACCTTGTTTTGAGAGAGTATGCTGCAGCAGCGCAGTGATTAATTTATTTTTAATGAGTGACCCCACCAAATCACCGGAACTACTTAATATTCATCAGAGCCGGACCAGAACTCTGACCACGGGACTCGTGCAATCAATGAATACCTTTGCAACCACTACATTAATGGTAAGTATTTCCTACAGCTTTAAGCCCAAAAATCTGAACTTACCCTTTAATACCTGCTGTAAGAGCCAATTTAGGAACTGTATTTAATTCTTTATTTCTATTGCCTTATTGTCATGTTGTGTTGGGTTTAATGTTTGGATAGAACTGTCTACTGTAATATGGTAAAGTGCGCCCCCTACAGTTAAGTTAATTATTATGCTGAGCGCAGCTGTGACGGCTTAAGTTGACGAGGGAATTAATGAGAGAAAATGTTTGTAAGACGCTAGTTTGGAGCGCAGGAAACTAACAGTTTTGACCGTATTTTCGGGTGTTTTTTGTGGATGTTATAACCTGTTTTGGACAACAAGGACTTTATATTTAGTTTTTTGTTTATATGCATCTTTGTAACTGAGCTGGACTTCAGTAAAGCTCCACTAACCTTATCCCTGTCTCGTGGAGTCTGTGAGTACTGTGGTCAAGTTTCTACTATGGATGTGCAATTACAGAGAAACCCACCTGATTTACGTGTCTAAAAACCCTACGCCAAGCTAGTGTAAGTGGCAGTTGGAATTGTGATTTTTTTTTGGAAAATTATGCCACTATATCAAGTCAAAACTGTATCCTTATGGATGGAAAACGCTAAGAAAGTGCCAGAAAACAACTTCTGTACAGCCAGCAGCAAGTCTTAAACAACTTTTTGAAACTTGTGACTGCTTTAAGTGAAGATCACTTCGATTTGTGAAGTTTATTAAGCCACTCGTTTTACCGTGACTGTTGGTGACGTCACTATGGCAGACGAGAGCATGATGCAAGAGCATGAGGAGGAGAGTGGTGCAGTGCCTGAGCCTGACCACAAGAGGGAACCAAAGTACACTCTAAAGTATGTAGAAGACAAGCTACACAGGCTCATGAATGCAAGGAGATACAGGGTCAGAGTGATGACTGTAAAGGAGAAAGAAATTGATGTGCTTATGGAACATGACTGCAATGTGGAGGATATTGAAGAAGTACTCTTAAAAAACCTACAACAAATGCTGGAGGAGTTCATTGAAGCAAACAAAGCTGTGCTGCCTTTCATGATAGAGGAGGAACAACATGCAGACCAAGAACAATGGTTTCAACCAAAGCTGGAATACTTCTCTGACTTAGTTAAAAGAACAGAGGAATGGGTGGAGGCGGCCAAACAAAGACGACTTAAGATGGCACAGAAATGTGACAAAGAAGTGACCCCCTCGGACAGTGTTTCCGTGGTCTCATCAAAACATAGAACGGACAAATCTGGTAATGGACCAGGGTCTGTCAGTGGTCTTTCCCGTCTGTCCCGTGTTTCAGCTGCTTCCTCGGCTCGTTTAAAAGAAGAAGCCAACAGAGCTGCACTAGTAGCTAAGGCAGCTGCCATGAAGCAAAAACAAGACTTGGAAATACAACAAGCACAGTTGCAACAAGAAATGGAAATCCAGCAAGCACAACTAAAAGCTAAGATGGCACAGTTAGAAATGGAAACTGCTATTGCAGAGTCTACTGCCAAAATCAAGGTTTATTCAGAGTTTGAATCCCCACAGCATGACATCAAGCCACAGGTGAAGCCTGAAGAGGGTGCTACCTTTACTCCTAGGCAGCTACAAAGAGCGATGGACTCAGTGCCACAGTTAAATGTACCCGGCTTCGCTGATGTCAGACGCAGAACGACAGACTCAGTGCCATGGTTAAATGTACCTGTCTTCCCTGACGTCAGACATAGAATGGCAGGCCCAGTGCCACAGTCAAATATACCTGGCTTTGCTAATGTCAGATCTACGACACGTCATGATCAGCCACCAAAGCAAGAACGCACTGAGGGTGAGCGACAGAGTAATGATGATATGGGAAACATATTCAAAGTAATGCAGAAACAGAATGACATTACGGAAATGCTTGCAAGACAACAACAGCTCTCTCACCTTCCTCAAGTAGACATTTCAGTGTTCCATGGCGACCCACTCCAGTACAGATCTTTTCTGAGAGCGTTTGAACACGCCATTGAATCAAAGACTCAGAGTGATGCTGACAAACTCTATTACCTAGAACAGTATACTAGGGGAGAACCGAGAGATCTCATCAGGAGCTGTCAACATATGACACCCACGCGAGGCTTCAGAGAGGCGATGAAGCTACTCAGAGATCACTATGGGAATGAGTTAAAGATTGCCACGGCTTACATGGAGAAGGCTTTCCAATGGCCTCAGATAAAGTCAGAAGATGGCAAGTCACTGAACTCCTTCTCACTGTTTCTTGTGTCATGTCGCAACGCCATGGAGGACATTAACTACATGGATGAGATGGACAACCCTGTAAACATGAGAACCATCATATCAAAACTCCCATACAAGATCCGTGAGAGATGGAGAGGTGCTGCTTTCGACCTCCAAGAGAGACAGCATGGACGAGCCAAGTTCTTCGACTTGGTCAAGTTTATTGAAAGACAGGCTAAAGTCATCATGGACCCGCTCTTCGGGAATATTGCAGATGATGGGCCGAATACCGAAAAAAGAGACAAGAACAAAGCAGCAGGGAAAGGTGTCAAGAAAGAGGAAACTAAAAGGAGCAGCTTTGCAACAAATGTTGTCTCAAGGGAAGAACAGGCACTGCCTACTCCTAAGGCTAAGCATGACACTACCCCTGTAAATGTTGCCCTTGTCAAACCTTGCCTATTCTGTGAGAAGAACCATGCTTTGGAAATCTGTCACTCCATCCGTGACAAACCACACAAGGACAAAGTTGAATTTTTGAAAAAATCTGGACTCTGTTTTGGCTGTTTAGTTAAGGGTCATCGCAGCAAAGAGTGCAAAAAGAAGGCGACGTGTCAAGTGTGCTCGGGGAAACACCCCAGTCTGCTCCATATCTCCAAGCCAGAACATAGCTCCAGTGAGAGAATTGACAACGGTGAGACAGATCAAGCAGTCTCGAGTGCCGTTGTGTCTGTACACAAAGAAACCAGTGGGTACACTGGGGCCGGTAACGGGGACGGTATCCTTGCTATTGTACCTGTCCGTGTCAAATCCAAGAAAGGTCCCAAAACAGTAGAGACTTATGCCTTTATGGACCCGGGCAGTACAGGTACGTTTTGCACCGAAAACCTAGCCAGGCAGCTAAACCTCACTGGCAGAAAGACAGAGATTATTCTGCAAACCATGAATCTGAAGGGAAGTATTGACAGTCACGTGCTCTCGGATATGGAAGTGAGCGGTCTAGAAGAAGACAACTTCATAGACTTGCCCAAAGTGTTCACACAGAAGGAGATACCAGTGAGCAGACGGAACATTCCTTTGCAGAGGGATGTAGACAGATGGCCGTACTTGAGAGATGTGAAACTGCCATACATTGATGCCGAAGTGGGGCTCCTGATAGGGACCAACGCCCACAAGGCAATGGAGCCATGGACAGTAATAAACAGTCAGGGCAACGGACCCTATGCTGTGAGGACTGCCCTTGGCTGGGTCATAAACGGGCCACTAAAAGAACACAAAGATGTAAATTCTGAAAATGATGAACGGCAATGGTTCTCTGTTAATCGGATCTCTCTGCAGAGTGTAGAGGAGTTAACCATACAGCTATACAACCGCGACTTTCCTGAGAGGAACTGTGATGACAACGTGGAGATGTCTTTGGAGGACCATCAGTTCATGGACAAGATGACAAGTTCTGTTCGTCATGTTGATGGGCACTATTACATCAACCTACCTGTAAAGAAGCAAACACTCAACTTGCCAAACAATCGAAGTGTTGCTTTGCAGCGTGCAGTCAACTTGAAGAGGAAACTCGCCAAGAATCCTGAGTTCCATGAAGAATACACAACCTTCATGAGCAACATGATGGCTAAGGGTCATGCAGTTCCAGTACGCGACGCCGAACATAGCCGTCAAGATGGCAGAGCCTGGTATATTCCCCACCATGGGGTATACCACCCTAAGAAGAAGAAGCTGCGAGTCGTGTTCGATTGCGCTGCTTCCTTTCAAGGAACTTCATTGAACGACGTACTACTCCAAGGTCCAGACCTAACAAATTCACTTGTCGGAGTGTTGTTGAGATTTCGACAGGAACATGTTGCAGTCATGGCTGACATCGAAGCAATGTACTACCAGGTAAGGGTACCTGATGAAGACACAGACCTCATGCGTTTTTTGTGGTGGCCTCAGGGATGCCTCACAGAGAACCTTGTGGAGTACAAGATGGTGGTACATACCTTTGGTGCTAAGTCGTCCCCCAGCTGTGCAACGTTTGCACTGAGAAAGACAGCCGAAGACAACAGAAGCAACTCATCGACTGAGACAGTTGACACTGTTCTCAGAAACTTCTACGTTGACGACTGCTTAAAGTCTGTTCCGAGTGAAGAGAAAGCTGTCGTGCTGGTTCAAGAACTCACGGCGCTATGTGCTACTGGAGGGTTTCGTCTAACGAAGTGGGCCAGCAACAGCCGTTTGCTGATGTCATTGATCCCAGAAGAGGAGAGGGCAAAGGACTTCAAGAACCTGGACTTGAGTCAGGATGTTCTACCTGTGGAGAGGGCCCTTGGTGTACAATGGTGCACTGAAGACGATTCGTTCAGGTTCACCATCAATACCAAAGACAAGCCAATCTCAAGGCGTGGAATCCTTTCAGTCGTATGCTCAATCTTCGACCCTTTAGGCTTTCTGGCGCCACTCACCCTCCCTGCGAAGATGCTCCTCCAACAAACGTGCAAAGACAAACTAGGATGGGACGAAAATGTCCCAGAAGCGCTTGCACAGAAGTGGCTGAAGTGGTTGAATGACCTCCATCAGCTGTCTGACTTCAGTGTGAGGAGGTCTATCAAGCCTACTGGCTTTGGGTCTAACACCACAGCCCAACTACACCATTTTTCTGATGCAAGTGAGCATGGATATGGAACGGTGTCGTACTTGCGACTTGTTGATGAAGACGGACAGTCCCACTGCGCTTTCTTAATGGGAAAGTCTAGGGTGGCACCGCTAAAACAGACCACTATCCCACGCATGGAACTGACAGCAGCTGTCGTAGCTGTAAAAATGGACAAGATGATGAAAAGGGAACTTCAACTGGATTTGCTGGACTCAGTCTTCTGGACCGACAGTACCACAGTACTAAGGTACCTTGAAAGCGAAACAAGACGTTTCAAAACCTTTGTCGCTAACAGAGTTGCTGTCATCAGAGATAGCACAAGACCAACACAGTGGAGGTACGTCAACTCCTCACTGAATCCAGCTGACTGTGCGTCACGCGGACAAACAGCAGAGAACTTCTTGAAGAACCACAGTTGGATCAATGGACCATCTTACTTCCAGACACCAGAAGAACAGTGGCCTGAACGCCCTGACCTACAACAGGTCCAGCTTGATGATATTGAACTGAGGAAGTCGGTCACAGTGAACGTGAACCTAACTCACACAACGGAAAGTCCTGTGAGCAGACTGATTCAGCACCATTCCAGATGGTATCGACTGAAGAAAGCCGTTGCCTGGATGCTCAAGCTCAAACAGATTCTTCAGCAGCTTAGTAAAAAACGACAGGAGATCAGAAGTACCATGAGTCAGACAACCACTGATGCAGCAACGCTGGAAGATGCAGTGGAGCAGACCATGTGTGACTACAAGAGAACACTGGAAGGAAAGTCTCTGACAGTGAAGGACTTAGCAGATGCAGAGAGAGAAATTATCCTCTTCAGTCAACGGCAAAGATTTTGCGAAGAACTAACTGCTCTGCAACAAGGATCCAGTGTCAAAAGAAGTAGTCCAACCTACAAATTGGATCCTATCCTGCAAGACGGCATGCTCAGAGTCGGAGGCAGGCTATGCAATTCTGCAATGCCGGAAGATGCCATGCATCCGGTCATTTTGTCAAAAGACATGCACATTGCTGCTCTCATCCTGCAAGACATCCATGAGAGGATTGGACACTCCGGCCGAAATTATATGCTTTCAGAATTACGACAACGTTTCTGGATTCCCAAAGCAAACTCGGCAATAAGAAGACTCCTTACGAAGTGCGTTGTCTGTAGCAGACACCATGGAAAAGTTGGGGAACAAAAGATGTCCAACTTGCCGCCCGACAGAGTGCTGCCTGACCAACCCCCCTTCACAAACGTGGGGGTCGATTACTTTGGCCCTGTGGAGGTCAAAAGAGGTCGCAGCGTTGTGAAAAGGTACGGCGTGCTCTTTACTTGCCTAACTATTAGAGCCGTACATATAGAGGTTGCACACTCCCTGGACACGGACTCGTGCATAAATGCACTGCGCAGGTTTGTGTGTCGAAGAGGACAAGTGAAGATAATTCGATCGGACAACGGCACCAATTTTGTTGGAGCCGAGCGGGAGCTCCGCGAATCCATCCAGCAGTGGAACCAATCGAAAATTGAAGATTCCCTTATGCAGAGAGGAATCCAATGGATTTTCAATCCACCCAGCGGCTCTCACCATGGTG
The DNA here is from genome assembly GCF_963280865.1 of Gymnoscopelus braueri. NCBI lineage: Eukaryota > Metazoa > Chordata > Actinopteri > Myctophiformes > Myctophidae > Gymnoscopelus > Gymnoscopelus braueri. The sequence goes on from NC_137623.1 coordinate 36,462,944, forward strand.
GAGTTTGGGAGAGGCAAATCCGTACCGTGAGAAAAGTCCTGAGCTCTGTATTGAAACAGCAGACACTTGACGATGAGTGCCTTCAGACAGTGTTATGTGAAGCTGAAGCCATCATTAACAGCAGGCCCATCACAACGTCGTCAGATGATCCCAGTGATCTTGAGCCCCTGACGCCCAATCACTTGTTGTTGTTGAAAAAACAGCCGTTGATGCCTGTAGGGCTGTTCCAGACAGCAGATCTGTACGCTCGTCGACGTTGGAGGCAGACTCAGTATATTGCCGACTTGTTCTGGAAGCGGTGGGCCAAAGAGTATCTGCCCCTTCTCCAAGAACGCCAAAAATGGTCTCAAGTCAAGCGAAACCTAGCACCTAACGACGTTGTGCTGATTGTGGACGACTCTGCCCCCCGCAACTCATGGGTCATGGGCAGGGTTCTAAAGACTATTCCAGACAAACACGGTCTGGTCCGCAGAGTCCTGATTAAGACAAAGACCAATACCTTGGAGAGGCCTATTGCCAAGCTTTGCCTGCTTTGTGAAGCTGATTTATAAAAAGAAAATAAGGAAAAAAGACATAAGAAGAAAAGAAGAAAAAAGGACAATGAGTAAAGAACATTGAACAGTACTTGATTGTTGAGTTTGGCTCTTGAAATGTAATTTTATTTGTTTTTGTAATTGATATGCATCCTGCCTACTCAATTAGGGGCCGGTAATGTAAGAGCCAATTTAGGAACTGTATTTAATTCTTTATTTCTATTGCCTTATTGTCATGTTGTGTTGGGTTTAATGTTTGGATAGAACTGTCTACTGTAATATGGTAAAGTGCGCCCCCTACAGTTAAGTTAATTATTATGCTGAGCGCAGCTGTGACGGCTTAAGTTGACGAGGGAATTAATGAGAGAAAATGTTTGTAAGACGCTAGTTTGGAGCGCAGGAAACTAACAGTTTTGACCGTATTTTCGGGTGTTTTTTGTGGATGTTATAACCTGGACAACAAGGACTTTATATTTTGTTTTTTGTTTATATGCATCTTTGTAACTGAGCTGGACTTCAGTAAAGCTCCACTAACCTTATCCCTGTCTCGTGGAGTCTGTGAGTACTGTGGTCAAGTTTCTACTATGGATGTGCAATTACAGAGAAACCCACCTGATTTACGTGTCTAAAAACCCTACACCAAGCTAGTGTAAGTGGCAGTTGGAATTGTGATTTTTTTTGGAAAATTATGCCACTATACCTGCTCTCGTTGGGACCCTCCACCCCTCTCTCCCATGATATCACCACCAACATATTTAGAATACAGAACAGAACATAAGACCATTGTAACAGAAGGTGAGTTAGATAATGCTATAAAATAAATGATGAAACAAATAGTGCTAAGTGACAAGTCTGATATTCCTCACAGTGTGAGTCACTCAGCAAGAGTCACCTCAGTAGTTAACAGTAAATCACATGAGCACAGCAGAGGAATTGGTTGTGTACTACTGTGTGTCCTTCTCCCTCCTTCCCTCTGTCTGTCCCTTGGTCTTTCCGCTGTCCGTCTGTCCTTCTGTCTGTCTGTCTGTCCCTAGGTCTTTCCCTCCCCCTCCCTGTCAGTCTGTCTGTGTGTCTGTGTGTCTGTCTGTCTGAGTGTGCTTTCAACATCTGGAGTGAACTGAGCTCCTGAACTTCTGGGTAGTGAGTATAGCATTTTTCTTATTTAGCAAGTTGCTAGCAGTTGTACTTTAAGTGCTTTGCTACTAGTGCTGTATTATTAGCTTGTGTTAGTCTGTAGTTTATATTTGTATTTGTGCTTTAAGCAGTAGCCCATTGATACTCTGTGTCTGTCTCACAGAGCACTTGAAGTAGTCTCAGGTAGAATAGGCAAATTGATTGACCTGTTAAAGTGGCTGGGAGGGCCAACACAGCTCAAAGGGATAAAAGGCAGGCTGCTAGTGTTATTCCTTCAGTGTGCTTTCAACATCTGGAGTGAACTGAGCTCCTGAACTTCTGGGTAGTGAGTATAGCATTTTTCTTATTTAGCAAGTTGCTAGCAGTTGTACTTTAAGTGCTTTGCTACTAGTGCTGTATTATTAGCTTGTGTTAGTCTGTAGTTTATATTTGTATTTGTGCTTTAAGCAGTAGCCCATTGATACTCTGTGTCTGTCTCACAGAGCACTTGAAGTAGTCTCAGGTAGAATAGGCAAATTGATTGACCTGTTAAAGTGGCTGGGAGGGCCAACACAGCTCAAAGGGATAAAAGGCAGGCTGCTAGTGTTATTCCTTCAGTGTGCTTTCAACATCTGGAGTGAACTGAGCTCCTGAACTTCTGGGTAGTGAGTATAGCATTTTTCTTATTTAGCAAGTTGCTAGCAGTTGTACTTTAAGTGCTTTGCTACTAGTGCTGTATTATTAGCTTGTGTTAGTCTGTAGTTTATATTTGTATTTGTGCTTTAAGCAGTAGCCCATTGATACTCTGTGTCTGTCTCACAGAGCACTTGAAGTAGTCTCAGGTAGAATAGGCAAATTGATTGACCTGTTAAAGTGGCTGGGAGGGCCAACACAGCTCAAAGGGATAAAAGGCAGGCTGCTAGTGTTATTCCTTCAGTGTGCTTTCAACATCTGGAGTGAACTGAGCTCCTGAACTTCTGGGTAGTGAGTATAGCATTTTTCTTATTTAGCAAGTTGCTAGCAGTTGTACTTTAAGTGCTTTGCTACTAGTGCTGTATTATTAGCTTGTGTTAGTCTGTAGTTTATATTTGTATTTGTGCTTTAAGCAGTAGCCCATTGATACTCTGTGTCTGTCTCACAGAGCACTTGAAGTAGTCTCAGGTAGAATAGGCAAATTGATTGACCTGTTAAAGTGGCTGGGAGGGCCAGCACTCCCCGGCAGACAATTAGCAATCAATTGAAGTGGTTTAAACCAGCTCTGAAAGCGTCAGCTTTCAAAGCGGCTAGTGAACGAAGGCTAGGCGAACAAAGGCAACAGGCGACTTTGTCAAAGCCCGACTTCGTCCATGAACGAGAAGCAGTATCGTTGATTAGTGCCATATATAGTAGTGCAATAGATGTAGTAGTGTAGAATGTGTATAGGAAGCGTTAGACGGAGCCCAGCGGTCCACAACATGCAGACAAATAACTTTGTTTGGCAACGGACAACCTCACCTGATAAGTACGAACCCCAGCAGAGCCCTGGAGAAACAAGAATGGATTATTTGTCCCGTTTAACATCTGTGTTTGCTCCAGGACCCACGTTCTCATACAGAACACCACTGCAAGAGGAAATCTGGCCGATGACGTCACAGGGGTTTCCCCACCAACATCATCAACGAGAGGATTTCCTCATGCGCAACATGGACTCGAGACAAACGCAAGGTTTTTCTCAGAGGGAAGCACAGGAATACGGTGATTTTCCCACTGTTTTTCCTATCTCCTGGCACCACCGCATGGTCCCTGTTTTTCCAACGGGCACTGGAGGTCAACTACAAGGTTTTCCTCTGTGGGATCGGCGTGGAAACAGAGATTATTTTCTCCCTGAGTTTCCCATTTCCCCCAAAAGTCCATCCCCTCCCCTATCCCCCTCCCCCACTGCCCTGCTGCAAACACAAAGCCCCCACCCCACTCCCCCGATCACACCTCCACCTGCCCCACCCACCTTTGAAGCTACAGGGACAAAACAGCTTAAGGAACCTGACTTTTTCCAGACTGAACAGATGGACACGATTTTCTCCAAAAAAGGACTACACATCATCCACCTAAATGTGAATAGCCTCAAAAACCCCACAAAGATGTCTGAAATAAGATCCATGTTTGGAAATGGCAAGGTAGGGGTTCTCTCTTTTTCAGAGACAAAACTGGATGACACAGTAGACGATTCTGAAATTGAGATTATAGGCTACAATGTCATTAGGAAAGACAGAACTCTTTGTGGAGGAGGGGTATGCATTTATGTGAGATCTGACATCATTTTCAATGTGTACCCAAAATTGGAGAACAACTCCACGGAATCGGTCTGGATAAAAATCACCTATCCTCACGCTAAACCCCTGATAATTGGCGCAATCTACAGGCCCCCAGGTCAAAATGAGTTTTATGATTTATTAGAGGAGCACATGGCAATCATTGGAAATTCGGAATTGATTTTGATTGGCGACTACAATACGGATGTACTCCGGAAAGACGCCGCCATATTTAAATCTTTCAAAAAATTCTGTGACATGCATAGCCTCACCCAAATGATAAAAAATATCACAAGGGTAGGCCCCACTTCTCAGACCATCATTGACCTCATTTTGACATCAGACCAGTCGAGGATTCCTTTAAGTGGAGTCATTGAGTGCAGTCTAAGCGACCATAACATCATTTTCTGCACGCGTAAGCTTCACAGATCTGTAGTTGATTGTCATAGCACGATCAGCTGCAGAGCTGTGAAAACTTACTCATCAGAAGCTCTCACAACAGCTCTTGAGAAAGTGGATTGGTCAAATGTACTCGGTGGCTCCTCGGCTGAGGAGTCTTGGACTGGTTTCAAAACTGCTTTTGTGTCTGTTATTGATAGCCTAGCGCCCAAGAAGGTGGTGAGAGTCAGAGCCCGTACACAACCCTGGATGAATGGAGACATCCTAAATGCAATCAAACTCAGAAACAAAATGTACTCTGAGTTCAGGAAATGCAAAGATGTGCAACTACTTGAAAGATGCAGAAATCAACGAAATGTAGTAAACAAATTGGTCAAAACTGCCAAAAAGAATTTCTTAAATGAAAGTATTGAGGCAAACAAAAGCCACCCACAAAAGCTGTGGGAAGCGCTACAGAAATTGGGCTGCAACAACAAAATTCAAACCAAAGCTACAAACATCTGCATTATTTCAAGTGGCGTGCTCATTACCGACAAGCAAGCGGTAGCAAACTGTTTTAACAGCTTTTTTACCACCATTGCAACCCAGTTGGTAAGCAAACTTCCTCAGCATTCAGGTTTGTACGGCTCTGACCACATCCATGCTCACTATGTTAAACTAGGGGCTAAAAAAGACTCCTTTTCATTCAAACCAGTAAATGCTGATGATGTGCAGAAAAAACTACTCGCCCTCCAGCCAAACAAGGCCACCGGCCTTGACAATATCCCCACCAGATTCCTCAGAGACGCAGCTACTGCTATTGCCCCCATAGTAGCCCAAATCACAAACCTATCCATCAGCCAGTGTCACGTCCCACAGGATTTCAAGTTGGCAAGAGTAATCCCTCTGCATAAAAAAGGAAGCAAATTAGAACCTGGCAACTATAGGCCTGTTTCCATCCTTTGTTCCATCTCAAAGGTTGTAGAGCGATTAATTCAAGAACAAATCAACAGCTACCTCAGCGAGCATAAACTGTTGTTTGAATTCCAATCGGGCTTCAGAACCTCCCATTCCACTGACACATGCCTACTGTATCTGACCGACTACATCAAACGTGAGGTAGACGCGGGCAAATACTGCGGCATGGTCATGTTGGACCTCCAAAAAGCGTTCGACACTGTAAACCACTCAATTTTACTTGATAAGCTGAGGGCGATTGGTTTTGACTGCACATCACTAAACTGGATGAGATCTTACCTGGAGGGAAGAGAACAAGTGGTTGACATCAACGGAACCATGTCCTCATCCCTCCCGGTGAGCTGTGGGGTTCCTCAGGGCAGCATTCTAGGGCCGTTACTGTTTCTTCTATACATTAACGACATGAGTGCTGCCTGTAACTGCAAACTGTTCCTGTTCGCTGATGACTCGGCACTCCTGATCTCGGGAGAGGACAAGTTGCAAGTTGAGGAGGCGCTCAGCTCCGAACTCTCAAAAATCCGTACTTGGCTTACCGATAACAAACTGTCACTACACCTTGGGAAAACTGAATCCATTCTCTTTGGGACCAAACATTCCCTCAGACAGATGGATGTAAATGATTTCAAGGTCAAAGTCGATGACACAATTATCTCTAGCAAAGAAGAGATTACCTATTTGGGTTGTGTACTTGACAAATACCTGACAGGTGATAGCATGGCTACAAAGGTGGTCAAAAGAGTAAACCAGAGAACCAAATTTATGGGCAGAGTTTCCTCTTTTGTCAACCCTCAGGCCCTCAGGACCCTCTCTGGGGCCCTGATTCAACCACTTTTTGACTATGCTTGCACCTCCTGGTACTCCAACACCTCAGTGTCACTGAAGACTAAGCTTCAAACCTCCCAAAACAAACTGATTCGGCTACTCCTCGGATTGGGGCCCATGACCCACCTTTCTCCCACCCATTTTGCCAGCCTAGGCTGGCTCAGGGTGGAAGACAGGGTTAAACAACTAAAAATGGGACTGGCCTTCAAAATTGTAAATGCAAATTTGCCCGATATGCCCCCAATTCCCGCATATCTGAGTAAATACCTCCAAAAGGTTAGCGACACCCACAGTCACAATACCAGAGGGAGCGTTAACAACAATTTGGTACCACCCACCCATAAATCAAACATGGGCAAATTCTCCTTCTACAGCACTGCCACCCAGGATTGGAATAGTCTAACTCCATCCCTCAAAAAATGCAGTTCACTGGGCTCATTTAAAAGAGCCTTAAAAAATCACCTTTCAGGAGGCCAAAGGTGGAGGTAGTACCATTTTCCCGTTAGACAGCAGACCCCCCCCCCCTGTTCTTGTACATATTATTTTTTTCCCCTCTTTTTTATTTTTTTTGTTGTACATAGTGTTATATATTGTTTTTGGCTGTTTATTTTGTAATGATATTTGAACTGTGGTGCCACTATATATGCCTATGAATTAAATACCAAGGCCCTCATTGGAAACAAGTCCGCAAGGACTTTTATGAACGGACCTGTTAGACAAAGTATTTTAAATGTAACTGTGCTGTTTTACATTTTTTGCCTAATAAAATATTCAATCAATCAAAAATGTCTGTCTGTCTGTCTGCCTGCCTGCCTGCCTGCCTGCCTGCCTGTCTGTCTGTCTGTCTGTCTGTCTGTCTGTCCGTCTGTCTGCCCGTCCCTAATTCCATCCATCCCTCTGTTTCCCTCTCTCTGCAATTTTGAGGAGCTGAATAATAACTAGAAATATTGTTCCTGAAGAAACAATGTGGGCTCGCTTTAAAGCCAAAAAACTGTAGTTATAAAAAGTACAAATTCAGTTTGACACGGTATCTCTGTCTTTGTGTTGTGTGTGGGTGCAGACTTGCCTCCGGTTGATCAGATCGGGAGCACCGGTTATCATTCTCCTAATTGTCATCAGTTAAACACCTGCTTGAATAGTGATGGTAGTAAGGGGATGGAGGGGTATAGGGGCCAGGAGTGATGGGTGCGGGGTGCTTCCCCCTGGCTCCAGTGAGCTTGTAGATTAGCTATTTACTATGGTTTAAAGTGTGTGTGTGTGTGTGTGTGTGTGTGTGTGTGTGTGTGTGTGTGTGTGTGTGTGTGTGTGTGTGTGTGTGTGGGGGGGGGGGTTATGTTGACCAATACACACCATTAGTGTTAAATTGGAGCTTGAAATGTACAAAATAATTGCCATCAATATTTTACCCACCGATGGCGGAGGAAACCTTGCAAGGCACCTGCTCATCGGGAGCAATTAGGGGTTCAGCATCTTGCTCAAGGACACTTCGATACTAATTCTGGGGGAGCCCGGGATCGAACTGTGAACCTCGCAGTTGCCATCCAGCCTTTCTACCGGCCACTCTACCCCTGAGCCACTGCCGCCACCTCTACTCACACTTTCCAAAGACTGTCAAGCTTTTTCCAAAATAGCAGATCTACAAGCTCATCACGCATCACATTGTAGATCAGCTTTTCTTTTGTATAGTTTGTATGACAGGGGGGGGTATGTCATGTGGTGTGGGAGGTGGGGTGCAGGGCGATCGAGTATGGGGCGTATGTGTGTCTGTGTGTGTGTTTGGAGCTTACAGTGTACAATTAATAATAAAATCTGCAAAGTAACAAGTAACTAAAGCTGTCAAATGCTGTCATTGTAGTGGAGTAGAAGTAACAAAAATGAAAAGTAAAGTAAAAGGACCTCAAAATTAGACTGTGCATGGTAAGCACTTGCATAGTACTTGAGTAAATATACTTAGCACTTAGCAGCACCAATGACTGACAGATTAGGTACATAGCAGCAGCTGCACTGATTGCTAGAGTGTGTAGGTGCATGGGTTTATATTAATGGTCTTAACTAAAAATGTATACATCACACAGCTTAGATCTGGCCACAGTGACTGTGGCCAGATCTGAATGTGGCCACAGTGAATGTGAAAGTGAATGTGGCCACAGTGACTTTACGAAAACACGGGGCATTTCTCCTCTGTCCTCTAGCAAAACCCATTGGAAATGCATTGGGTGCTTAAAGTTAAATATTTCAAAAACTACAAATGATTTAAAAAAGAAAAGTACAAGCACGCGTGTCGACAGTAAGCTGGATTTTTCAAAGTTTGAATGGAGTTTCTAAGTATGTGGGAGTAGTTAGGTGCCATACTTTTGGGAGATAAATAAATAGTAACAATTAGCTATAGTGTGCTCGCTCGCGAGCCCACAATAATAATAATCAATGATAATAACTTTACTACTCACCATCTATAAGGCACTGAACAATCTGGCTCCCCATACCTCTTCGACCTCCTCAAACGTCATGTCCCCTCCCGCTCCCTCAGGTCTGGTAACGCCAACCTCCTTGAGGTCCCCAGGACCAAGTACCATACCTGGGGCGATATGAGTTTTTGCTTCTGCTGCCCCAACCCTGTGAAATGCACTCCCCAATACTCTCAGAGAAGCCCCCGACATTCACCAATGTTTTCTTAACTGTGATTTGTTCACAGAACAGAATCTACGCACACTCAAGAGCACCCTTAGACACATTTGAGTGCTGATATGTTTGGTCAAAATAACAATTTATTCTGTTTTCTTCAATTCTACAATTGTATAATAAATCAAATAATAAATCAATTACAGGGGTCCTTGGGGGTCCACAGCTAAATGAGGAAGATTGTAGTTCGGATATTTTCGAAACATTTTGATAAATCAAAAAAAAAAAAAAAAAAATCAAAACTTGAAAAAAATGCGAGTCCCTGGCAGAAAAATATTTTCAGATGGGGCTTCAGCCAAATGCATGTACATTTTGGGGTCCTTGACATGAAAATGTTTGAGAACCACTGCCTTAGAGTTTTCAACGGGCCTGAAAATGACAATCCAACCTGAATAGACCAGGTTGAGTTGAAGCCCAAGCCCCATACACCCATGCAACACAACATAATTTGCACATACATATGAAAGGACCACAATGGAAATAAGCCACTAGCTTCTTTTTCATCCTTTTGATAATGGTGTGACAATTTTGCAATTTTATCATAATGTTTTATTAACAATAAACATGTCATCATCATACGAATAGTTACGAACAATTATGCCTTTTAATAACGTTACATTAATCTGACTCGGCTTCTCTTAGGAATTGACTTAGGAAGAAAGTTAAGAAGACAACTTACAAAGGTATTGGTGAATGAGGCCCAGTGTTGTTTACTAGTCACACGTACAGTATTTAAGCGTTTGATTTTACATTACAAGGCCTTATTTTTACTGCCACAAGTGGGCGAGTCGAAAGTGCATTCTGCTGCATTCGGGCCATGTATAATGTTGATCCCTACTATGAAACAATACTGAATAAAATCTACTGCTTAGTATTGCAATAGGAATATGCAAATAAATTGATCTTATATCAATTCGTTTTGTTTGTTTTTACTGTTTGCTCTCTACCTGCCAGTTCCTCTGTGCAGTGTGCACTGGGCTCTCCCTCTGAAAACCACCAGCAATGCTATTATCTACATCTTTTCTGTTGGGAAACCTTATTGCATTGCCCTTGTAAGAATGGGCTTATGGGATGATTCTCTACTCTTTCAATGTTTCCCTTGGGTTTTGTGGGACTATGGGGGGACCACAGGCTTTTGAAGGGTGGTCCAGGGTAACACATATTAAGGTTAAATGTGTCAATCTGATGCATTTTACGAGTAATGCATGTGTTGTGCACCTGCATGCAGCATTTACCTTTTTCTGATGTATTTTATTGACTGTAATCCTGACAGGTTTAATAAAGACCACACGATGAGTGAGTCCATGGAGAAAGAGGAGGAGGGGACTGACAAACAGCACATCCACAGACCAGAGTCTCCAACACCCAGCTGTGTGTCTATGATGAGTGACCGGTCTAAAGGAATACCTCCTGCCTTCAGTAATGAACCTGGACCTCCAGAAACAAAGTATGTGAATCCAAGGGTTCAGGTGGGGGTTGTGGTGGGTGGGTCTTGTACTTAATTGTAAAACTTATCTTCGCTTGGCTTCCTTCAGACAGTATAGCAGCATAGGTAAAAAAAAGAGGCCTGCCCCCTGAAAATTGATTATTCACATAGTCAGTCGAAGACCCCTCAGTCATTCAAGCCGTCATGTTGAAAGTGATAGTAGTGTCTGTTCAGGTCATCAGGAAGAGAGGAGGTGTAATTTGCACTGGTGTTAATGGGAGGTTTAGAGTCTAAACTAGAAAAAGTGCTCCTCGGAGCACAGGTCTCCGCCAGGTCAGGTAGGTTATTGTGGGCCAACAATGTTTGGAATTTGCCAATCAGGATGGAATATGAAAAATCGGACAGAACCATCTTGATCACTTGACTATAGAGATAATGGGTACCGATTTGCATGATGATTGGACAACATTTGTAGGAGTAATACAACAAAGAAAGGTTTTGAAAAAATGGGCCTCCTGGTGGCGCTATAATAGGGCAATGTTAAAGGGTGGCATTTGTTCTTCAACTTAGTGCGAATGTGCTTGTAAAGTGTCACCTCAATCGGACGCTGCGTTCATGATTTGTGGCATTTTGTTCAAAACGGGCCACTTCTGCAAACTTTAGATGTCATTGTTAGCCAATCAGGATGAAATATGAAAAATCAAACAGTTCCATCTTGATCACATGACTATAGAGATCATGTGTACCGATTTGTGTGAAATTTGGATAAAATGTGAAGGCTTAATATCCAAAAATGTGTTTTACATAAGTCGGCCTCTTGGTGGCGCTATAAAAGGCAAATGTGAAAAATGCAGGGCGGATGTTTTTCCTTGGCCTCTAGGGAGTGTGCGTGAAAAGTTTCACGCAGATCGGTGCAGTTATAGTTAAAAACACAAATCAGCCTTTTATAGCGCCACCATGAGGCTGATGTGAAAAATGGCAGGTGGCATTTCTTCCTCGGCCTAGTGGGAATGTGTTTGTGAAATTTCACGGAAATCACAAGCTGCGTTCATGATTTGAGGCATTTTGTTCAAAACGGACCAATCCTGCAAATTTTGGAAGGCAACCTTAGCCAATGAGGATGGAATATGGGGAATGGGACAGATCCGTGTTGATCACATGACTATAGAGATACTGTGTACCGATTTGCATGACGTTTGGATAAAATCTGTAGGAGTAATGTAAAAAAAATGGGTTTTGAACAAATCGGCCTCCAGGTGGCGCTATAACGGACCCATGTGAAAAATTTGAGGCAGAGGTTCTGAATTGGCATCCAGGGAGTGTGTGTGCACAGTTTCGGAGCGACCGGGCCAACGGTGCCGGAGATTTGGTGCTAACACACAGACAGGACACACGGACACACGGACGGACACACGGACGGACACACGGACGGACGGACAGGGGCGAAAACATACTCTCTCGCCATGCCTTTCGGCCTGGCGGAGACAATAATAGTTCTATAATTTGTTCTAAGACCATTCCATAGACTCCTGCTACTCGCAATGAACTAGGATTCAACCTCCACTCCATATTGCCGTTTTGGAAGTTTTCGATGCTTTACAGAGTGCATAGTTTGTGTCTCTCTGTTTAATGGCATCAAACAGAGAGACGTCAGTTCTATTTAACCACGGTTTATCATTTGGTGATACATCGTCAGCATATTCATAAATGTTTCCCTCAGCTGCCTCAATAAAGACTGGCCAGTCCATTGAATCAAAACAGTCCTGTTAGATTAGGTCAGACCAGCGCTGAATAGTTTTATAATCATTGGTAGCGTCTGTTTGATCTTCTGCCGATAGCCAGGCATTAGAAACACTGATAAATGATTTGATGTGCCAAAAGCTGGTCGCAGTAGTGATTTGTGAGTGTTTTTTATAGATGTGTAGCAGTGGTCCAATATGTCCCCCCCTGGTTTTCACTGTGACGTGCTGATAATTTTTTTCTTTTGGCATACTCTTTCATGAGGATGTGCGATTACACAACACTGATCTCATGCTACATGACGTACTTCACGGCCTCAGGTCTTAATGGGTTAAACAACAACACACATTCTAATAACAACGTGACTTTCCTCTAGATTGTAACTTACTATGTGTGCAATTTGTTAATATAGTTGTACAAATCACAATGTATCACAAAGTATGCGAATCCTCCTGTACAATATATTACATAACACTGTGACACAACAAAGTGATCTCCTGCTAAGTTACATGTTCAAATTATTAAACAACAACACATATTCTAATAACAACGTGACTTCCCTGTAGATTGTAACTTACTATGTGTGCAGTTTGTGAATGAAGTCGTACAAATCACAATGTGGTGTTCAGTGGTGAAGCTGATACCGTATGTATGAGATAACAATTCATAATAACAACCTGTTGCTGCTTGTGTACATGTCCTATCTATGCAACAAACTGTGGACTATTTACCTGGTGCCATGTCATTATTTTGACATCTCATTATTCCGACATCCCGTTGGTCCGCCTGGCCCCATTATAACTAACCCTGTACCTAACCCTAACCTCACACTAACCTAATGGTCGGAATAATGGGAATTATGAGTGGACCCTATTTACCTTGTTGCTGCTGTTGAAAGGTGACCCCCACGCTCAAGGGAAAAACATAATCAAAATACATTTCTTGTATATAATATAATGTCTTAATACTTGTATAATGGGATGTAACATTAAATTATCTTGATCAAGGTGACTTTTTCATAAACATGATAATTATAGAAATATTTGTCATGATTGCAGAAGTCTTTACCACAGACCAGAGTCTCCAACACCCAGCTGTGTGTCTATGAAGAGTGACTGGTCTATGCCACACCCTCCTAACTTCAGTAATGAACCTGGACCTCCACACACAAAGTATGTGAATCCTCCTATATACATAATATATAAAAATATATATATCTCACGCTAAGTACATATCGTTGCTGTCGGGCAGAGACCTCTTATATACATATTTAACCTTTTGCTTTTTTTTTTGCTTTTGTAAATTAATCCCCTACTTCGTCATTCTACGGTGTGACACAAAAGTCGCAAAAAATGCAGATCTACAAGCTGAAGACACACCATATCGCATTTTGAGCTTGTAGATCTGCTATTTTTACATTTTAATTCTGAAAATTAACCTGTGAGGTTTCCACCCAATAGCAACAATATGAAAAAACAAAACAAGTCTAATAATATTTAATATTTTGTTATCAATTGCAAGTTACTATGTGTGCAGTTTGTGAATGAAGTCAGTGGTGAAGTTACACTACAGTATTGCTGCTTGTGTGCACGTATATCTGTACAACAATTTCTAGAATATTAATACATAAGTAAAAAATAAATAACTCTTATACTTGTATTATGGGATGTAACATTGAATCATCTTCATCAATCACACTTTTTCATTCACATAAGTGCAAAAATATATATTTCTGAATGATTCCAGAAGACCAGAGTCTCCAACACCCAGCTGTGTGTCTATGAAGAGTGACTGGTCTATGCCACACCCTCCTAACTTCAGTAATGAACCTGGACCTCCACACACAAAGTTTGTGAATCCTCCTATACAATATACACAAATGTATTTATGTACTGTATCTTATGCTAAGTTGCATATCGTTGCTGTCAGACGGAATCTTATCTCCATATATATTTTTTTCTTTTATAAATTAATGACCTACACCTACTTCATCATTCTACAATGTCACACAAAAATAGCAAAAACAGCAGATTTACATGGTCAAAACGTGCCGCATTGCGACATATTTTGAGATTGTACATATTCTATTTTTTGTATTTAAATTTAGAAAATGTACCGTTTTTGACACATTTTCCACCCGACAGCAACAATATCAAAAAAAGAAGGAAAGAAAACAAAGAAGTCGAGTCTAATAATAATAATAATATATCAAAGTGGCAAAGTTATTCCTCATGAGGAGACGCATATGTGTGATGAAGTTTCATGGCTGTAGGTCAAACGGCTCAAGTGTTATACCTGTTAAACGTTTCAAGTGCTATTGCGCCACCCTTTGGCCAATGGTTGTGGATCTCTCTAGTTTTTCATGACCCTCTACCATACTGCCTAGTTTCGTAAAAAAACATTGCATGCATTAGTATGGCCGATCTACAAGCTCACAACGCCTTGCAGAGTATTTATCTGTGGAACCGAGTCAAACTAAATGTAATGGCTACAATTCCAAGTGCTTGGGTGGTGATTATTTTGAGGGGTCGCGGCCTGAAATGTTTGGGAACATTTGTTCTAATGCATTCTTAATAATGATATGGCAGGGAAGAACAGTGTAAGTTTACTTTTTACATTTTAAATTACCATGTCCAGAAAAAATAAAAAACATCTATAATAAAGTGTTTAATCTATAATAATTTATCTGGTCTATTATTAGCTATTTTCCTTATAAAAAATATGTCAGCATGGATGTCTGGCTTTATAGTGACATGGATTGACAAACACATATTCACAGTGAAGACAGTACAGGGAAACAACATTTTCTATTTACATGTATGAGTCAATGAGTTCATATCCAAAGAGTATTCACCTGTTTCCTAGGCTGTGTGTTTTCCACTTCCTGTCGATTTCATTGGATATCATTGGTCATTTGACCAGTTTCATTGGATTTCATTGGAAAACACACAGCCTAGGAAACAGGTGAAACATTGAGACTGGACGCACAGGTGATTGTTTCATGCAATCAATTCCCAACATATTGTTTCAGGGTGCGCTGGTTTCAGTTGTGTGTTGGCTAGTGAGAAGCGTCCTAGCGAGACATGACAGAATGGGTTTCATTTGGTGCCGGCCTGCGCGAGCATACTGGTTCTTATCAGTGTGACGTTGTCTGTTAAGGGGTCTATAGCTTAACACTGTGGTGTTCCCACCCCCTAAAACAGTGTTGGGCTTGTTTGGTCTTGTCACCTTTTTCACCCCTGGTCTGTTTGCATGCCTGAGTATCAGTATGGGACACGTTGTCCACCTGAAACCAGTTTTGCACTCTCTTTAACATTCTTCAAAACGCATTTTCTTGAGACAGTAGGCCTACATTAACTTAGTCCAACCCTTTACAACATTAGATTCTTAACATTTATATAATTCTTATTCTGATCATTATATTCCGTTTTATTAACCTGTATAAGGTATAAACAGACATGACAGGCTCTGTTTATGTTGATCGTTTCACTGCTTTATTCTGAGGAATTTCAGCTGAAAACGTAGCATAATCCGTAAGCGCCCTCTAGTGGGCTGGATGTGAAAGAGCACAATGAAACCACACTACCAATGCAAATGCAATGAATATCTTTGTAAAATAAATGCAATGGCAATAATAAATAAAATAAAACATAATAGGGGTTAACTTTTTGGGGGGTAATTTTGTTTACCACACATGTTTGGTCACACATAGCAGACCTAAAATCTCACAACACATCACATTGCCACCTGTTGTGAATGTGTAGAATGGCCTTGTTCACCAGCGTTAACATTACAAATGATTCGATTGAAACGTGTCCAGATTGGCTGATCTCAGCTCCTCTCAGTCCCTCAGAGGGCTGCGTCACATACAGTTGAATGCAACGCTGCCTTTGGAGTATTGGGAAAACAATACATTTTAAGGGGTTATGTATATCATTTATGTCACATATCATAAGTCATATAAGACTTGTATAATAATGCATTGTCTATCTCCACAGAGAGAGGAAGAGGAGCAGTAGTGTTGTGACTGGGCAGGCGTCCAGGTGCTCAGTGTGTGAGGAGGTTCTGACAGATCCAGTGTCTACAACCTGTGGACACTGTGGTCCCCAGAGTGGAAAGAGGTCCAGAGCCACACCTGGACTGAAGACATCCAGTCAAACCAGCAGTGGACAAAGTAAGACTGGTCAAAATTGGCAGTACTTCATGTTTCATGTTAATACACTGACTTAGTGTTAATGGCTTAAATGGCAGAAGATATTTTTAGACTACATATTCAAGTTGATTTATCATGTCCAAATAGCGAAGATAAATACAAACTAAACAAATGAGCCAATGATATTAGTTTAGCTCTTTTTCTTATAGAATTAGGCCGGCAGCCCATGAGGTGAGGTGGGGTGGGAAATGTGTTCAAATATTGTCAATACACATTCATGAAACAACCTGCTGACTAGTTGTCATCATTGAGCAATTTTTATATTGGATAGGGGGGAATGTATGACCATATCTCTGTATTAACATCGACTAGTGGAAATGTCTTGGGCCCAGATATTTGTTTTTATATAAACTTTAACTATTGAACCTATAGGCCTAGTGTATGAAATTCAACTTTGTTGCCAAGAGTTGAGTGTTGAGCAATTAGCATTAGCATAATTAACCAATTAGTGGCCAATAAAAGTCCAAAAGGACCGAGTTGGGTATACTTTGGGTATGAATATTTTCTAAAGGTGGTTTTGGGTCATTCAATTCCTTAATAACAAATTCCCAACTGCTGACCTTCTTTGCTGACCTGCTGATTTTTCAGAATATGGCAACTTTATATGTATTAGAATACATGCATTTTCAGAGGCCATTCCTATGGCCATCTTGCAGATATTTTACTACGTAGAATTATGTTATAATGACTGAGGCTTGCAAATAGGCATGACCTGAATATTTGCAAACAACGTTATGTACTCAAGTAAAATCAGTTACTCTACAGATTATCATCTATCATGAGGTAGAATAGACCAGTGGTTCCCAAACGGGGACCCACTGGGTCCCCGTACATGTATACAGGATATCTGCACATTTCTAAAGTGACAATTTTATGATTTTTAAGACCTTTTTAATACCAGATTGGTCAAATTATCAAATATCACGTATGAAAGAGGCAACCATTGTAAAAAATAGCCAATTTACAAGCTCTCTACAAGCCTCACCGTGCGAGGCGTTGTGAGCTTGTAGATCAGCTATTTTCACAATATTGATCTTTGGAACCGAGTCAAACTAAATGTAATGCCTACAATTCAAAACAATTCGAAGTGCTTGTCAGGGTGGGGGGTCCCCAGTTCAAATATGATTATTTTGGGGGTCACGGCCTGAAAAGTTTGGGAACCCTTGGAATAGACCAGTGGGGCGTCTGAGATGTTAGAGATAGTTTGGGGTAAAAGTGGGGAACTAGGCAATTTAAAATAATTTAAAGGTGCTGAATATGAAAAACATGGTTCCGAAGCAACATTTTAAGGTTTTGACCATCCTATTTGCATAACAAAATAGCTGCCAAATTGTAACTTTTTATTCAATAACTTTTCTAAGGTTAAGGTTTCTATGTTTTGAGGGTCAGACAATGCGATTAAGGCATTTTAAATGTAATTAGTGGTAAGCATTCTCCTAACTATGGTAATTAGAAGCCACCATTACAGAAAATGATTCCCCTAAAATATGACACTTCATTGACTTAAATGTATTCTTGGTGATTAGGGTGCTTGAGCTTAGTGAATTGTGTCCGTTTTAATTTTCAATTTCAGTTTAGTTTAAAACAAAAAATTAAGTGGGTTTGCTAGTTTAGTTGCCGGCGGTGGAGCGGCAGTGCGGAATCAGTAGGACTATTTAAAATGAGGGACCGGTCCGTCAATCAAACTATAGTCCCCCCAGGGCCCTGTGAAGAAAAAGTCCTACGAGGTTCTATCCCTCACCATGTAGCCTACTAATCATTGTAATAAAATAATTAGTAATTTAGTTCGTTTTTATTAACATTATCAGTCGATTAGTTCGATTTTACTTTGTTGTTTTTTTACAATAACAGTCAATAACAGTTCAAATACAATTAGAGACACCCATTAGAGATTCTGATTTGTCCAGTCAACATTATCAAGCACGCTACGTGGGTGTTACATGCCCTCATTAACATGCACTCATGAGGAAGAATATTTTACTGAGGTTAGGGTTTACTTTTTTTAAATGTATTTTTTTATTTAATTTACCACAATTTTTTTTGAAGACGATTAAAACCTGACAAATTAGATTAGCTATTAATACTATAGTTTTTATTATATTACAAGGATTAGAACATGGTGAGGGAGAGACACCTCGTAGGACTCTTCTTCACAGGCCTTGGGGGGACTAGTTTGACTGACGGACCGGTCCTTCATTTTAGATAGTCCTACTGAATCTGAATAATATACAGTAAATAAATTCTTAAAAAAAGACGTTATTAATATTAAATTAATCAATATTGATCAACGGCAAATCAGACCAGTTTGCTCCGCCGGTGGCGGAGAGTAGGGGCGGCAGCGGCGGGGCGGCAGCGGCAGAGTGGCAGCTGCCGGCTCCTCCGCCTGCAGTTCTGCCACAGCTTCCGCTGCCAGGGAGAGTCCCTCATATTTTCTGTATGGAATTAGTCCATTTTAGCCGTTTTTTTCCATTTCTAGTTGTGTGTGTGCTGTACAGATGTAAAGTTATAAATAATTGTGAATGATTCAACTATATTCATTCTCTTCTCATAGCAGATGTCAGTCATCAGGAGGAATTAAACGATTATAAAGTCAGTTTGAACAGTCTGGATTGTGTGAGAGACGGCATCAATGAAGAGACTGGAACCTCCCTCATCAAAATCTACACAGATCTCTACATCACAGAGGGAGAGAGTAAAGGGGTTAATACCCAACATGAAGTGAGGCAGCTTGAGACCGTATCCAAGATGAAGGACCTCCATGACACACCAATCAGCTGCTGTGACATCTTTAAACCCCGACCTGGCAGAACACCCGCCAGAAGAGTTCTGACCAAGGGCATCGCTGGCATTGGAAAAACCTTCTGTGTTCGTAAGTTCACTCTGGACTGGGCAAAGGGTTTGGAAAATCAAGATGTAAATCTTGTGGTTACCTTTTCATTCCGGGAGCTGAACTTGGTCAGAGATAAGCAGTACAGTCTTCTCACACTGATCCATGATTTCCACGCAACATTGAAGAAGGTCACAGCAGAGCAGCTCGCTGTCTGGAAAGTTGCGTTCATCTTTGATGGTCTGGATGAAAGCAGAATTCCACTGAAATTTCACAAAAAGGAAATTGTTTCTGATGTCACAGTGACATCCTCAGTGGACGTGTTGTTGACAAACCTCATCAAGGGAAAGCTCCTCCCCTCAGCTCTGCTCTGGATAACTACCAGACCTGCTGCAGCCAATCAGATCCCTCCTGCATGTGTTGACATGGTTACAGAAGTACGAGGGTTCACAGACCCCCAGAAGGAGAAGTACTTCAAGAAGAGATTCAGTGATGAGAAGCTGTCAAGCAGAATCATCTCACACATGAAGACTTCAAGGAGCCTCCACATTATGTGTCACATCCCACTCTTCTGTTGGATCACTGCTACCGTTCTGCTGGACATGTTGACGACAGATATGACAGGACAGCTGCCCAAGACCCTGACTGAGATGTGTTGCCACTTCCTGTTGGTTCAGACAAAGAGGAAGAAACAGAAGTATGATGCCGCTAATGAGGAAAATCAACAGCAGCTCATGGAGCCTGACTGGTTGGTTCTCTTGAAACTGGGCAGGCTGGCCTTTGAACATCTGAAGAAAGGAAGCATACTTTTCTACCAAGAAGACCTCGAAGAGTGTGGTCTTGATGTGAAAGAAGCCTCACTGTACTCAGGAGTGTGCACAGAGATCTTCAAAAGAGAGAGTGTGCTGTTCCAGAAAACGGTCTACAGCTTTGTTCATCTGAGCATCCAAGAGTTTCTGGCTGCAGTCTACCTGTACCACTGTTTCACAGAGAAGAATGTAGAGGTACTCATGACATTTGTCGGAAAATGCGTCACTTCTAAGATTGTCAGTTCCCTGGATTACTTCCTGGATAGAACCATGAAAAAAGCCCTGAAAAGTAAAAATGGACACCTGGACCTCTTTGTCCGCTTCCTTCATGGTCTCTCACTGGAATCCAATCAGAGTTTGTTAGGAGGCCTTCTGGGTCAGACAAAGAACGATCCAGAGAGCATCCAGAAAGCCATCACCAATCTGAAGAAGATAAACAATGTGACGGCCTCTCCTGACAGATACATCAACGTCTTCCACTGTTTGATGGAGATGAACGACCACTCAGTACATCAGGAGATCCAACAGTACCTGAAGTCCGGGGACAGATCAAAGACAGAACTGACTGAGACGCAGTGTTCAGCTCTGGCCTTGATGCTACAGATGTCAGAGGAGGTTCTTGATGAGTTGGACATGGGCAAATACAACACATCAGAGACGGGGCGATCAAGACTGATTCCAGCTGTGAGGAACTGCAAAAAGGCTCGGTTAGTACTAGTAATGCAATCTGGGAAACCATCCTGTTTTTGCATCTGACTGGGACACCACCTCCTTTTGTGTGTAGACCCAAGAAGTTGGTTTGGCGCCTCCCCTTTCTTAGTCCACTTCCTCTGGGGTGCTTCTGTGTTTATTCCCATTAACAACAACACTACATGTTTGAGGCAGTGGTGCTTGAGAGATAGTAGTCATGTGAATACAGACATACTAGAACAGAGTAACTCAGCCATCACATCTAACTCGAAATGATGGTCAACATAAAAGATACAATAATAACCGGGCCTTATATTCTGCCCAGGTCTCAAATAGAGGGGCAAATAAAAGCGAGTCCCCAATAAAGCAGGGTAAAACACAAATTTTGAATTTCTTCGAAAAAATAAAAATTGTGAGTGTAAGAAATGAATTGTAAAATAAGCATGGGCTGTTGCTTGATTCCATAATAATCATGTATTGATGCAAAACACACCATGGTACCAAGAGTACGCAGACACAACTGACAACTCTACCAGTGTTGACTTTCATGGTGCACACCTGTCCACATCCACAGCAGCTAGTAGCTATGTGTAACAATTCAATACCTAAACAGTAACAGATTAATTATCGTCTAAAGCTGATAATTTCAGGTTATTGGACTAAAGTTGTCTAATTGGATCAACATACATGGTGGTAACCAACATCAATTTGATTCAAATATCTAGTCAACTAAAACCAACTATATTACATACAGTATCAAGTGGAATCAGAATCAGAATAAACTTTATTGTCACATCACACAAATTCAGGTTTTAATTTGTATGCAAGCTTACAACACAGTTACACTAATAGTTATAATAGAGGAATAGGGAAAGAGAGCATAGAGGAGAAAGAACAGAATAATCCAATATACAAAGTATTGCAACACGTAAATGGCAAGTAAATGTGCAGGTGGAAAATATATCCAGCAAGTATGACTGAGGTAGTTTGAAGAAGTGTTATGGATGTCTGTACAGAATCACAAAATACATAATATTCAACTACATATCCATTCTGGACTGATATATAATTAAGACTCTCAATACACAATGACATACATGCACACCAACAGGGGACACACATATTGTGCCACACAGAACAAGAGAACTCAAGTCCTCTTTACTATGCTCGTGTCCTGATTAGCTATTTGATGAATTTTTTAAAAATTAAAAAAGTTATTGTTCTTATTTAATGTCAAGATACTGTAACTAGATAAAATATCTCTTCGTTAACTTCCTTGTCAATGAACTCTGCCTAATCTGCTTTGATCATTTCTAATTTTACATTTAATCGTTAATTACAGAATTGTTGGCTGTAAACTCAGAAAAACAGATGGTGAAGTTCTGGCGTCAGCTCTCAGCTCTAATCCTTCCCATCTAAGAGAACTGCACCTGAGTGACCCCGACCTACACATTTCAGTACTGAACGTCCTCTCTGCTGGACTGAAGAGTCCACATTGTAGACTGGAAATTCTCAGGTCAGATTAATTTAACAGTGTTCTTTTGTTTTGTTTTGTCATTTATTATGAGATTATATCAATACTGTAAATTAACTTTATTTGAAGACTTGAATGAGTTTGATAGCATGGTGAAGTACAATAACGGTAAATGGTGGATTTATATAGCACTTTTTATCAAAGAGCTTCTCCACTCTTCCACTGCCTTTACATCTTAGAGCTCAATGGATTCAGCCCGTTACTCACTGCCATGTCCTCAGACTCTGCCATGCCCCTCTTCTGATGGACTGTTCTCCTCCTGTCCTCATGCTGTGCCTCTGTCCCGGATGTGCTGCAATGCTTTATAGCTACTCTCTCACTGTCGTGGGAAGTGAGGTCCTCCCTTCCCTCGACACCACTGTACACCCTCGCCACTCTGCTACTGCGGGATTGGCTTAGTCCTTCTTTCTTTCACTCAGGAATCTCTGAGAAAGCCTGGTTAGAATGATTAACTCCCACTAAAGGCTCAACACAAATCAGCAGTGTCTTGTCAATGTTAAGTCAAACCGGACTTGAACAATTGGAACAATCTTGCCCTTGTCGCATGCATTATGTACATACTGTAAACAGCCCAAACCTGATTGTTTAAATAATGTTGCAAAAAGAGTCCCACAGTCTTCTTGGACTTGGATCTAAAAAGTCACGGCACTCGCGGGGCTATGGGATTTAACCTCCCTGCTCTATGGGAGATGGAATACAAAAGCCATGGCACTGTTGAACTGCAAAATATATAGAGTCAATGACACCTTTGTGCTTGTATTTAAATAATGTAAACATGTTCCAAACATGTATTTTAAAACTTGATGCACACTGCGGAATGCAGAGACAACTTTCCATATGTCTCGCACTTCTCTCTTCTCTCTTATGTTCTTGCTATTAAAAAGCATTATTTTAATTTCTGGATTAGCTAGATAGAAATTGTCTCTCTTGGCGTGGCCAATGCTGTTTCGCATCATCATTGATACACCAAATTAACATTGGATTAACATTTTATCTTTGGAGATTATGGAGAATGTATAGCAAGCTTGACTGATAAGACTGATAGAACTGCAGCATCCTGTTACACACACCATCTACAAGCTCGTAGAGCGGCACTCGGTGCCGCGCTACGAGCTTGTAGATCTGCACTTTTTTTGAAAAATCGTGGAAAATGTGTGCAAATCTTTGAATACATATATTTTTATGAAACAACATTTTTAAGTCAAATATTTGCTTCTGGGGAGGTCCCTGGAACAAAACGTTTTCATGTCGAGGACCCCCAAAATGATATGTATTTGTCCGCCGACCCCCCATCTCAAAATATGACCCTAGGAACCTGAGGGACCCTTTTGCTCCTGTGGTAATCCACAGCCATCACCGTGGTCTTGCTGGCATTAAGCCAGAGCCAGTTCATCTCCCTAGTGTTGTCACCTGTGATTCAGCTGACGGCTGCCATCCGAGAACTTCTGGCGGTGACAGGTCTTGTAACTGAAGTCAGTGGTGTAGATGGTGAACAGGATAGATAGATAGATAGATAGATAGATAGATAGATAGATAGATAGATACTTTATTAATTCCCAAATGGGAACTTCAAATACCCCATAGCTCATACAGGCATACAGTAAGGTTAGTTAAAGACACATTACAACAAAAAAAAAAGGGGGGGGGGGTACAGGTTAAAACCAAGGGAAGACAAATACAAGAAAATTTATTATGAATAAGCATACAGAGCATTAAGGTGACAGCACAGTGCCTTGGGGAGCACCCGTGTTGGCCCACTAACACACTATCAGACCGGCATCCCTGCATTCTCACATACTGTGGTCTTATCTACCTTAGAGATAGTCTGTAATCCAGGCCACCATACCACTGTCCACCTGCATCACTGCAACCTACTCCACCACCAGTGGGTGAGAGCGGTCAATAAAAAGGCATTTAATAGACAGTATTATACTACCTGTAATAATAACTAGCGCAATTAATTGACAGCAGAGCTAAACAAAAAAACTCACACACAAATTAAGGCATATGTCTTCAAGATAGTCTTCAAAAGACAATAAGGTGTCCACACACTGGTAGCAAAAGTGCACATTTTTTATTAGAATTAGAATTAGCAATTGAAACCAATGTTTCGGCAGCTAACTGCCTTCTTCTCTACACGTGTGTGCGGCCACCTTATTGTCTCTGTAAGACTATCTTTTGGATCTTTCTGCCGTGGGCCGGCACCACTACAAGGAATTTGGTGTGCGTAGCATTCCTGTGCAATATGTCTCAGTTACACCAAAAATATTCATGTTATATTCAAGTTTTGGCCAAAACTGTGTGTGGGTTATCTGCAACTCTGAGACTCAAACATGTACATGGAACATATTTATACACTGAGATTCCAATGTTCCTGCAGGACATTTATAGTGAAACAATGTGATTTATTAGACAATCACTTGCTAATGAAATGTATGGTGTTGGTGTTATTTTAGCACTCTGAGATTTGTGAGAATGTAAAGTGTGTTATAAATAAAATGTAGTATTATTATTATGATTGTTAGTAAATCACAATGGCATATAGTAAAAAGCTCTAGGCTTCATTCAGCTGAATGTACTAATACAATGACATGGTTTGCATCTTGCATTTCTCCTTGTTATGTGCAGAAATAAATAATGACACTGGATAGATTTTTTTTTATAGCAATACATTGCTGATGCATTACTCAGCACAGCAGGCCTACAGAAAATCACACCACATTTGCTGTACTTAGTGTACAGTATAGAATACTTTATGCATGTATAAGCAGCAGTTGACATCACGGATAATGTCAGGTATTTCACAATTATAATAGTTATATTAATTACTGTGCTAGAATACATCATTGAATCAGTACAGAACAGCAGTTTATTACCTCTGTATAACTTATTTTATTGGCGAGGGTTGTATCATGTCTCCTTGTAGTCTACTTCTAGTCATCACATCACCGTCCACAGCAATCCATCAACAATAACAACAACAACAACAACACAGCAAGTAGACGGAGCCAGCTCCCTTCCAAAACATGTCATGTTGCGTTCAGTCCATGACAAGTTTTGACTTGATACTTTGTAATCCAATCCATTACAACACATTTTGACAACATGATTAGTTCAGTAACATTATTGGACTATCAAATAAGATGCATGTAGCATCTCTGCAGGTAGAGAGATTAGAGCACAGAGACACAGAGAGGGGTGGGGGGGGGGGGGGTAATTCCAACAAGGAGGAGGAGAAAAGTGAAACAACTCCAGGAGGAGCTTTTTGGAATGGTGCTGTGCAAAGCATGCTGGTAGTTGGAGTAATATAGTTGAACACATTCCAGAAGAATATGACTGCAAAGATATCATTAAACAGTAGAGTGTCCTCTTGGTAAAATTAAATAAAAACAAGGGTGGATTATTGATCAATTATTGAGATTAAATGTTGAATAATATGAAAATGAATTGTATACAATATTTAGGCTACATAGCATACATTAGACTTTCATGTGTTCTATTAAAATATTGATATGCCATGTTATTTGCATACATAATGTATTCAACATATCTATGTTTTGCAGAAACGTACAATGACAGAGGTTGTCTTTGGCAACCAGCAAAGATTATGTAAAGATTATTTAGTTCAGGTTACTCCTGCCTGCCTGTGCTTTCTATCTCTTAGGTCCCTACTCCAAAACCAGGTCCTTTAATAGATGTTTGTAAGCAGGCTCTCTATGCAAGGACTATGTATTTTATTGCAAACAATTGAACATCTGGTGTTTTATTCTTCATTTAGACTGACTAACTGCAGGTTGTCAGAGAGAAGCTGTGAAGTTCTGGCCTCAGCTCTAAAATCGAATCCCTCCCATTTGAGAGAACTGGACCTCCGTCTCAATGTGTTGCCTGCTTCTGGACTGACGCTGCTGTCTGCTGCAGTGGAGAATCTCAAGTGAGTAGATGTGGACTGTGTTCATTCTGGATAATGCAGTGTTTCCCTTATGGTGTGTTCACACTGTATGCAAAGCAGTGAATAGATGCAAATTTGGACTGGGCAATTGAAGGACATGTTTTAATGTTTGTTCAGTAACAGGGGTCTCCTCATATCTTCATCTCTTTAATAAACAGATTTTCCCACCAAATCATGTTAACTTTATTATTTTATCTGTTATTCTCATTTCCTCATTTTTAATTGTGTGTATTAATGTTTATGTGAAGCACTTTGTAACTCTGTTTTGAAATGTGCTATATAAATAAAGATTATTATAATAATAATAATAATAATTATTATTATTATTATTATTATTATTATTATTATTATTATTATTATTATTACAATTATTATTATTATTATTATTATTGTTGTGAGTTGACAATTTCATCCAATCAGGAGAGAGTAGCAATTTATCAGCTTAAATGTTAAATGTTGAAATTGTTATCCCAACCTGAAAATGTACTTTCTCTACACTAAAGAGCTGAAAATACGGGAAGACCCTGTTACTGAACCACCCGACTGAACAAACAATCTATAGAAATGATTGCCATCAGAATATAGAGCTATTTAAAGGGATATTTCACTTATGTTTCACATAATGTTTGGGGTCATTTTAACAACTACTCAGGCTTTTGTGTGCAACCCAGACAGTTTTTAAGTTGCTTGATTCAGTATTTTGATATTTGATATTCATCAGGCATGCCCCCTTCCTATACAAACCCATTGTAACTTCAAACTCCATTTTAACCATGTTAAAGGGACTACACCATGAATTTAAAAATATATATATGTTTAATATCATATTATTTATGTCCCTCAAACATTTTTTAAAAGGTTTGAGCCTACTGTAAATCAAGCCTCAGATATACTCATTCCAACTAACTTCTGGCTTATAAAGCACTTTCACCTGCAATACCACATTGTCCTGTTTGGCACGGGGCGCTATTGAGCCAGTTTGTATGCATGTTATCTCCTGGTTCTGTGTGGAAAAAGTTTTTTAAAAAAAATGTTTGTTTTTTTTTGGTTGGTTGGAACTGAAAAATGGGAGGTATTGTACCCTGACGTGACGTCACGTCAGGGACCAAATCAGTTTGGCCTGTTTCTAGACCAATTTACGGAAAACCCCAGATTTGCTGTGAAAGCCTGCAGAGTGTTCAAACTGGGGTATTTTTGGGGATAGAAGAGAGGTAGGGGAGACCAAAAACACACAAAAAAGAAGAAAAAGTTAAAATTCATGGTGTTTAAGACTTGTACACACCAAATGAAGCTAAAACTAAAACAAAGCTAGAAGTACAGTAGAAGCAGCTTCTTATCAATAATTGGGCGTGTCCAAGGTTATGAGTGCCACCTGTCACTCAAGTCTCAGCTGGTGTGCCTGTTTGGGCCATGACAAAACAGGCCATTTGAACAGGAGTGCATTTAGAATTCTAAAATGTAAAATAGCAGCTGAAGAAATACGTCTATATTTAGTTACTTCATGACCTATGAAAAAAATCATGTTGCATTATTTCCTGGTCTGTCGACTCTGGTCTCCCCGCTCACTTCCACAGCCGGAGCCGGTAGACGTATTGTTTATTTCATGGTTTGATGCTTCACTTTACTGGAGCAACATTATTCTCTATACAACTGATTATTTAGTCAAAAGAAAAAGTCAAGTCGGGTGGACTTGCCTCTCCCTCCACCCGCTCCACCACCGTTCTCTGGGGGTAGAAGAGAATGGAAAGCCCTTCAGACCACCGCATATTTTAGTCCTCTCTCTGTACCCGGTGACAGACCTCGAGAGGCGGGCCAGAGTGATCGCACACTGGGTGATATAAAGGTTGTTAATTAATGAATTAATAAATAAGCACAAACTAACTGCTTCACAAGAACACAGCGATTGTAAGTCTGAAGGCTAGTAATGGAATAGAAGTTGCTTCAAGAAGCTGCTTCAAAGATGAGGACTAGGGAGCCTAGAAGCTCACTTTTTGAAAAAAATCCTTCTAATATGTGAGGGGGCCATGTTTTTTCATTTTTTTTTCATTTGACATTTTTCATTGAATTGGATTTTCAAAATAAATAAATAAAAGTTACATGAAATCGAGTTTGAAATTACAATCGGTTTGTGTCTGATAAAATGAAAATCAAACATCTAAATACTGAATCAAGCAACTTAAAAACTGTCTGGGGTGCTCACACAAGCCGAGTAGAGGTTAGAATGACCCCAAACATGTTTGAAAGTGAAAGCATTGTGCTAATCTGCTATTTTCCGCATACTTTTCACAAATATGCGGCTGATATGTCCGGTCCACAAAATCCGTAATATTTTTTTTCTGGTGAAGGGTCTTGCGATGTTTAAGACCATGGTGCATTGGTGTGGACTTTCAGCCTTTACCGTGTTTTAACAGGCACCATTTCAATTTAAAATGTGAAGGTGAATTTTGCATGGTATGCCCAAGGCTTGCAAACTGGTGTCATGGCAAAAGAATAAATTATACTATAACATTTAAAAACACTAAATGTGTCTAAAACCTCTCCTCCAAGCTGGGCGGCACGTGACTTTAACCAGACTTTGGCCTGACCAGCTGCCTGGTCAAGATAATAGAGAAACACTGTAATGTCAGGTACTGGAGACATTAATGTGTTCCACAGTGACATTGATGCATTGTTGTTTTACTTCATACAGAGTGATTCATGGAGGAGAAGACTGGCAGAATCCTCAACTGCTTACAAGATGTGAGTATATGTCTGTCTGTCTGTCTGTCTGTCTGTCTGTCTGTCTGTCTGTCTGTCTGTCTGTCTGTTTGTCTGTATCAAAATATCACACATTTGACATTATATGGTTTATACGTTGGCCTCTTCCTGGATGCTGATCTGTATAAACTGATCAGGAGAGCTTCTATGAATTCAGGTGGGTTTCTTTGTCCCCCTTGGCCTAGTCCTTAATGTGCAACATTGTTTTTTTTTTATCTACCAGCTCCCCGTTACCGGATTTAAAAATGTACTCGAGTAAAAGTACAAAAGTATTGGTATCAAAAAAAAAAAAAAAAGTTCTCATTATGCAAGGGTTAGGGTTAGTTACAAGTTTATACTATTTTCTGCTATTTTCAAATGTCCGAAATGTATATAGGGCTGAAGTGGGTAATGTATGTTTTGTAATAATAATCAAAATCTACACAGTAACTAGTAACTAAAATGTTCAAATAATTGTAGTGGAGTAAAAGTATAATATTTGCATCTGAAATGTACTGTAGTGGAGTAATAGAAGTACTGAACATTGGAAATACTCCAGTAAAGTCAAAATACCTCAAAATCAAGTACAGTACTTGAGTAAATGTACTTAGTTACTTTACACCGCCGTTGGATCTGGATCTAACTATGAGATCTCCTTGTCTTTTGGCTATGGTGGATTGTGTCATCCCGGTGATGTCACTATGAGTCATCATATCCATATATGGAGTTGTAATGTTGGTCATGTGTCCCTTGTCTGTCTTGTTGTGACAGGGCTCAAATGACAGACAGACAGATACGATGGATAGAAGGATAGAACGATAGAACAATAGATAGATAGATAGATAGATAGATAGATAGATAGATAGATAGATACATATATACATAGATAGATAGATTGATTTAATAAATAAACCAACAAACGTTGTGTCTGAAGAACACACCATGACTACTCTGTTATTCTGTTCTGTCTGGATGATAAAAATCTGTGTGTGTGTGTGTGTGTGTGTGTGTGTGTGTGTGTGTGTGTGTGTGTGTGTGTGTGTGTGTGTGTGTGTGTGTGAGTGCGTGTGCGTGTGGGTGTGTGGGAGTGTTAGAGCCCTGCACAGGCCAAAAATGTGGGCCCTAGCCCGACCCTGGCCCATGGAATTCAGCCCAGCCCGGCCCCTGGCCCTATACACAAATCCACGGAGCGCTGCCCTGCGCGCATCCATTGCTGCGGTGTCAACGCTACGCGGACGCGACACTGCAGCAATGGCCGCCTACTGGCAGCTACAGGCAGCGCGGGGGGGGGGGGTCCCTGGAACAACATATTTTGAATCTCACCCCTTACAAATACCCCATATTCAAATATCAAACTACAGGCTGCGGGCATTAACGACCTCAGATCTTTCCAATTCGACTCAACTCACAGTAAAGTTGAAGTCGAGTTGACACGGGACACATGCACGCGCGCGTGCGATTTTTTTTGCGGTTCTGGGCGGGTTCGGTCCGTTTTTTTCGCGGTTCTGGGCGGGTTCGGTCCGTTTCCCCCCCCCTTTTTATGTCGGGTTTCATACTTTAATTCGGTTCATTCGGTACAAAAAAAATGTACGTCGCAGCCGAGGGGCGCGCAGAATGGTCCATGCATATTTATAGCAGAAAGAGGTTCACATTTAACTATAGCCGTACTCATTCAATTCTGAACCGATTATTAAAATTTAAAATTCTCTAGATGTGAAGGGTCTTCTTTCATGTGTACTAGTGATCGTTTCGTCAAACAATATCAAGCAAAAAGGAAACCAGCGCCATATAAGGAGAAACCACACTGACACACTGCTGTCCAAATTGAGCAACTTTACTTGTATTGAAAAAGATATCTGTGTCTTCACTTTCACAACATACAATCATGTGCGTTTTCATTGTATTTCTTTTCTCTCTTTTTTTTTTTACCATTAACAGCTCAGAATCAAAACACAGTACACTGACTGAAATAATAATAATCAGAATCCGAAAATTCACACCCAAAAACAACAGCTTGCCTATACAATAGGCTAATGAATAGAATAAGAATAAGCCAGTTAGAGATACTTTCCATTGTGAAATGTAATCGAAAAGGTTTAAAACCCCAAAATAAACGTCAGCTTGGCTTTACAATAACACCAGTTAGCGCATCTTTCAGACATTCATAAACCAAATTGAAGGGTTTAATTGCACACCCCAAAACAAGTCAGCTTGAGTTATAATAAAATAATAAACGAAATGTAGCCAAACCAAACATTAAAGCTTTTTCAAAATGCGCTGCCCATGGTCAACTCTCAGAAGACAACTTCAACTTATACAAATAAATAATATAATTCAAAACTCACCCAGATATCCTTTAGAAATAAAACGAGAATCAAGTAATCCCAATAAAACGTTAAATAATATTCCAATGGTATTAAAGTCCACTGTCAATAGCACCAGTAATCCTATTCTTCGTCGCTGTCATCCTCTTTCACAGTCTTGGCCTTGCGCTCCTGGTTTTCATGGAGGAAGATGAGGGTATCAACATGTTCAGGATGAAGGCTTGCCCGCTGTCGGGTGATGGTATTCCCGGCCAGAGAGAACACTCTCTCGCTGGGGGTGCTGGTAGCTGGCACAGCCAAGTATCGATGAGCCAGTTTGGCTAATCTAGGGAACTGGCCCTGGTTCCGGGCCCACCATTTAAGTGGGTTCTCCATGGTGGGAATGTGAGGTGTTGCGAAATAATCCCGCAGCTCCTCGGCTGGAGTGGAGCGACCCTCTTTCTTCCCGCTTTCATAGTGTGGTCCAAAAAGTTCCTCAAAGTCACTTTCCAGTCTGGATTTCTTCATCACCGGGCCCGGCGCAGCACCAACGTCCTCAGCTTGGATGTCATCATCGTCATCATCATCTTCGCCGTCATCATTTTCAGCTGCAACGGCAATTAATAACGCTGATCAGTTTCTTCACAAACAACCACATATACGCAAGAATAATTAGGTAATAATTACAGCCAAATTGTATAAAAGATCAGACCTACATTTCAATAGCCACCAAGGTAATTATAGTTTTACGAAATAAATATAAAAATGAAAACTAATGATTTTTTTGTATAATAAATTAACAATAACCTGGATAGCTACGAAAGCAGCTGTATCTAGTGACGTAGGCTATTGTGACAAAATAAGTAATTTCACTTGACAAAATGATTAATAGACTGGACTGTAGGCCTAACGTTACCTGTGGCAGCTGTGGCAGGCGCCTGGGGAGGCTGGGGTGGGTCTGTCTCCTCTCGCAGCAGCTTGTGCAGGTGGTCGTGGGCATCATCTCTCGTGCTGGATGGGAGGAACAGCAGATGTTTGAAGCGGGGGTCTAGCAGACAGGCGATGATGGGAATTGACTCTGCCAGGCCTTCAGACTCTAGTTTGAAGCGCGTTTGCAGCTGTTTTTTCACAGTGGTTTTGAAGGAGCGGATCACACCCAAGTCCGACTCCTGGACACCGAGGGTGGTGTTGATGACGTTTAAAATCACGGGATAGATGAAAGACAGGCCAACGTGCAACTCGCCACACATCACTTTGGTAGCCTTTGCCAGGGGACCTAACACAGGAATAAGTTGCTCTATGAGCTCCCAATGTGACGCTCGCATGGTGAGGGTCTTCAGAACACTTGGCTTTGTGACTGTTTCATCTGCCAGAACAGCCTGCACAGGGATTCTTTGCTCGTGCAAGCGCTCCAGCATCATGAAAGTGGAATTCCACCGAACCGCACAGTCATTTTGGAGTTTATTTTTTTTGGTCACGTTCAGGTCAGACTGTTTTTTCTTCAGAGCACCACTTGCCACGCATGAGTGGCGAAAATGACTTACAATGCGTCTGGCTGCATTGACGGTCTTGGTGATTTCAGGTAGGACTAATCCAGCTTTTATTGCCAACTGAAGAGTGTGCCCGGTGCATCCTAGGTCTTGTGGGGACATCTCGCACATTTCCAAGGCCAGGTTCATGTTTGAGGCATTATCGTGCACCGTACAAAACGCCTGTATGCCCCACTCTTTTATTGTTGCATCCAGGCGAGCTGAGATGTTGACAGCTGTGTGTCGCTCCGTCATGAGAGAGGTAGTCAGGACTCTGGCTTTCATGTTCCACCCGTCTGTAATATAATGAGCAGTAATTGTGATGTAAGGCTCCATGGTTGGGGATGTCCATAAGTCAGTTGTTAGCGACACGCTCCTGCCTTTCATATCCTCCTTGATGCTCTTTTTTAGGGCGTCACACTGCCGGTTGATATTATTCCACAGTGTTGTGTGGCTCGGGACTGTGTAGTCCGGTTCAAAATATTTCAGTATTGCTTTGAAGCCTTCCCCTTGCACTACAGCCAAAGGTCGCACGTCTTTGACGATGAAATTAACGAGCAAACCCGTGATGTGCTGTTTTTTCTGATCTGTTAGATGCTTTTTTGTGTAGTTGCTCATGACCTTCTGCACTGGACCACTCGCACTCCCACCACTCCCGTCATTATTCAGGTTAACTGGATGCGTTTTCAGATGGCCGAGCATAACGCTCGTATTCTTGTTGTACTTGTAGCACTTCTTGCATAGTGTACAGGTCACTGTACGTTCTTCATCATCTAGAGTGAAGTACTTCCACACAGATGATCTGTGACTGTGTTTGTTTTTCTGCGTAGCTGAATCCTCTGAATCCGCCATGTCTGCATTGTTGTTGTCGGCTTCTGTTCATTTTCCCTCCACCGCGCTAAGTACCGCCCCTTGATTTTAAACATGAAGTGATTATTGGTTAAATGTAGGATACACTATCAGGGTAAACCAATCAGAGACCGGGTTTGCACTCCGCACCCACCGCCCACACACACATGAAAAAAAAAAAAAAAACTTTCGACTTCACCAGGTGGGAGTCGACTTGTGTTAATTAAGTCGACTCAAGTCGAAGTCGACTTTTTGGTGAATGCCCTAGGCTGCGCGTCTGTGGATTCGTCTATAGGTGCCACAATTGTACAGCTCCAGCCCGGCCTGAAGCCCGACACCTTTTTATGTATTTATTATTAATTAGTTATTTCCGGTGCGTTCATGGCATGCGTTAAATTGCATGCCAAAATAAAGCAGAGCGAGGCTTTTCCTTTATCTTCTGGCTGTCCATCATTCAACACTGTGAGTGTGGCTTTTGGTGTTTGTGCTGTAGTGGTGGGAAAAATACTACATGTTTTTACTTAAAGGTAGGGTAAGTGATTTTCTTTTGTTAAAATAAGTGTTAAATAGCTCTATATTCTGATAGTACTCATTGCTATAGAGTGTTTGTTCAGTAAAAGGAGTCTCCTTGTCTCTCCAGCTCTTTATAAAACAGAAATTTATTTTTCTTTTCAGTTTCAGTTTCATTTCCAATTTTATCCAATCAGGATAGAGAATTCAATCAGGATATAGATTAAACAAGTGAAATTGGAAGTGATGACACTAAGAAATGAGCAGGCAAAATTGGAACTGGAACACTATAAAAATGAAGCTTAAAAATTGGTACTTTCTCCTTGTATATCCGCCTTTTCCAGCAAAAGGATTTGGTGTGTAAATGGATAAAAGGAGGAGAAAGTATAGACCCCGGGGTTAGTGAAGTATACGGCTTTAAGTGGTGAATACTGAAATACTATTTAGGTGGAAGCTGTGTGTGTGTGTGTGTGTGTGTGTGTGTGTGTGTGTGTGTGTGTGTGTGTGTGTGCGTGTGCGTGTGTTTCAGTGAATGATGTTTTAATGTTTATTGTGTTTTTTTCTCATCAGATTACCATCATCTCACACTGGACACAAACACAGCATACGAAGACCTCTCTCTGTCTGAGAACAACAGAAAGGTGACAAAGGGACAGGTTCAGTCGTATCCTCCTCATGATGACAGGTTTGGTTTTTGGGATCAGGTTCTGTGTACAGAGGGTCTGACTGGATGCTGTTATTGGGAGGTAGAGTGGAGTGGAGATGTTGATATAGCAGTGACTTTCAGAGGGATCAGCAGGGAAGGTCTTGGTGATGAAGACAGTAGGCTTGGATACAATGACAAGTCCTGGAGTCTGCACTGTGCTGATAACAGATACTCTGTCAGACACAATAAGAAGGAGACTGTCCTCCCTGTTTGTCCCTCTGGCTCCCACAGAGTAGCAGTGTATTTAGACTGTTCTGCTGGGACTCTGTTTTTCTACAGGCTGTCCACTGACACACATACACACCTGTACACCTTACAGACCGCATTCCCTGAACCTCTCTATGCTGGATTCAGGTGCCGGGACTCTGACTCCTCTGTGTTTCTGTGTGAGCAGAGATAGAGTCTCTATTTGAGGATGATACTAGGTCACCATGGTTACTCAACATGTTTGAGTGAGTCCAGGTTGTCATGGTTACCACTGTTACTGTTACCATGTTGAGACTTTCTAAGTCTGACATCATTGTCTCCATATTTGGGCATGAGTGACTCAGTGTGACGTAATCATGATGATTACAAATTTAAATATTTTACCTTTTCCGAATGGAAAATATAAAAGATGGTTTAACCCATTCAATCGGGGAACTCATCTGTGTCATTTTAAAATGTATTTGGCTATTCAAAAACAGTGGTGTAAAGTAACTAAGTACATTTACTCAAGTACTGTACTTAAGTACAGTTTTGAGGTATTTTTTGTTAACTGGAGTATTTCCAATTTTCAGTACTTTTACTTCTACTCCACTACATCTCAGTGGGAAATATTGTGCTTTTACTCAACTACAATTATTTGAAAACTTTAGTTACTAGTTACTTTTAGGTTTACATTTGAATATTTTAAATGGGACATTCTGCATAATGAGTATTTTTACTTGTTGTACTTACTCAAGTACATTTTGAATACTGGTACTTTTACTTGTAACAGAGTATTTCTACATTGCAGTATTGATACTTTTACTTAAGTAAAACAATTTAGTACTTTTACCACCACTGTTCAAAAATAGCAGATGTACAAGCTCATAGCGCGGCACCGAGTGCTATGAGCTTGTACATCTGCTATTTTTGAAACATCTTGAAAATGTGTGCAAATCTTTGAATATATATATATTTTTAAAGCGAACATTTGTAACTCAAATCTTTGCTTCTGGGGGTCCCTGGAACCCAATATTTTGAGATGGGGGTCCGCGGCCAAATACATATCTAAAAATGTTTTCTAAATCCTAACAGTATTTTGCAGTCAGTGGTGCTCCAACTTTTCCATGTCAAAGACCCCCAAAATGATATGTATTTGGCCGCGGAGCCCCATCTAAAAATATGCTATTCCAGGGACCCCCCAGAAGCACAGATCGGAGTTCACTTTAAAACATATATATATATTCAAAGATTTGCAAGAGTTATTCTAAAAATAGCTCATAGCGCGGCACCGAGTGCCGCGCTATGAGCTTGTAGATCTGCTATTTTTGAATAACCAAAGAAATCTTAAAAGTACACAGATGTGTTCCCGGTCTTAATTGATTAAGTGGTTAAACTGATTCAATCATTTAGCTGTGGACCCCCTGGAACCCCTCCAAGGACCCCTGGGGTCCCCTGACCAGTGGTGTAGACCAAGGGTTCCCAAACGTTTCAGTGCCGACGTAAAAAATTGCAGATGTACAAGCTCGCAGCGTGGCAGGAAGTGACGCGCTGTGAGCTTGTAGATCTGCTATTTTTGAATAGTCAAGTTAAAACACAGATTAAGTGGTTCAAATGATTGTGACGGTCTATTAACACATTTTGCTGAGGACCCCCTGGAACCCCTCTAAGGACCCATGGGGGTACCCGGACCCCACTTTGAGAACCAATGGCCTAGCATGCAGATTAGTTGTTGGTCGGCTACTTAAGGAAAACAATAGACAGCAGTTAACACACACCCCATCAGATACACAACCCAACCCCCACACAGTGAGAATGTGTTGGTCCCAGCGAGCCAGGGACCAATGGAGTTCATTTCTCCTCTTTGCTGTCTGTGTTTGTCTTCATGGGAATAATTACACCTGAACACAGACAGGTAGACGGGAAGCTACAATGACACAATACTGCTGAAAAGTGAGTTTCAGAATTGTGACGCTAGTTGTTCACTACTAGTCCCCTTTGCTTTGATTCAGTCATCACCACAGGGAGCTGAGATTAGATTAGATAGCACTGCACAAACCTCCACTCCATCGATTTATGAATATGTATCATACATACTGATGATGATGATGATGATGATATGTGATCATGTAAATATCAGTGTCATACGTGTGTGTCTCATGTAGATACATACTCATGTATTTTATGTCTATGTGACGTTTGATATTTGACACAACAGAGTGAGGAACAGTGTATATTTGAGCATGTAATGATCACAGTATCATGATTGTTTCTTGTATATAAACCTTTCTACTTGATGCATATGTGATGACTCTCTCTGCTCTCCTACTGCTGTGAGCATGTTGTTGGTTGACTACACTTCATGTCATTTACTCTCATCTGGGACTTTGTCAATCACTCTGGATTCAAACATCCACTAAATGTATTAATAAATTAATTAACTCAAATGATTCATTGTTTGATTCATTATTAGATCATTGTTTAGTTTTCATTGAATATTATTGAGATATTATTCTAGTTCTTCATTATGTTATTGTATGATCATTTGTAGAAGTATAATTCTTTCATAAAAATATTCTTGAAAGTCTGTCTTGTTCTTGTGTTTTAATATTCATAGTGTTGTCATGACAACCTGGTCATGGTTGTGATCAAACAGGTGATTGTAATGTGAAATGACAACGTGTCACTGTACAATGGAAGTCAAATCCGCGAAATCCTGTTTTTGTTATTTTCTGTATTCTTCAATGTTAAAAGTAATTGGAAAATTGTGGGGAGAAAAAATATTTATTGAAAAATTCATAATAATTGAAAATGTTCCCCAAATAATGCAGGGTGTATTGTAGTTAACATACATTGTTTTATTATATTGTTAAAGCATCACTCCGTAACTTTCCTCTTCTACCACGGATTTCATCCTGGTTTCCTGCACAAGTGCTGGAAACAAGCTTGTTGATCTGCTATTTTGGGAAAATATTGAAAATGTTTTTTTTTTAATAAGGCGAACATTTTTAACCTAAATCTTTTCTTCTGGGGGTCCCTGGCACAACATATTTTCCAGTGGGGGTCCGCGGCCACATACATATCAATCCTTGGCACGAAAACGTTTGAGAACCACTGTTCTACAGGCCACAATATGGGTGAATAAAGGAAGATGCAAGCCTTAAGGTCCTTACACACCGGGGGCGAATTTTTAATGCGAATAATACTTTTTTTTCACCTGTTTTTTAAAAGCTTATAAAGTCAATGCAAGCTTCCACATCAAAGACGACATTTCGTGGAGCAAATATACAGCTTTTATTTATTCGGACAGCAGTCGTATTTTGCGTAAATTCGCTGCCGACTGCTAGACCTTTGACCAATCAAAATGCATGTTGTTGGCATGTGGATGTGACGTCACAGCAAAACAACA
Organism: Gymnoscopelus braueri; assembly: GCF_963280865.1. NCBI lineage: Eukaryota > Metazoa > Chordata > Actinopteri > Myctophiformes > Myctophidae > Gymnoscopelus > Gymnoscopelus braueri. Next base: position 36,501,151 of record NC_137623.1, read on the forward strand.
TTCATCAAAAAGAAGAAGAAATGGACCCATTGGGACACGATGCACGCAATGCTAAAGGAGCCCACATCATTCAGGAGGTACTGTAGGTTATAGCCATGATATTACTGTTATTGTCTCCGCCAGGCCGAAAGGCATGGCGAGAGAGTATGTTCTACCCTCCGTCCGTCCGTCCGTCCGTCCGTCCGTCCGTCCGTGTGTGTGTGTGTGTGTGTGTCCGTGTGTCCTATCCGTGTGTGTCTCAAATCATGAACGCAGCTTGCGATTTCCGTGAAATTTCACAAACACATTCCGACTAGGCCAAGGAAGAAATGCCACCCTTTTTCACATTGGCCTGTAATAGCACCACCAGCAGGTCTAATTTGGCAAAACACATTTTTGGAACAAAATGCTTCAAATCGTGAATGCAGTGTCCGATTGCCGTGAACGACCTAAGAATAAATGGCACCCTTTTCACATTGGCCTATTATAGCGCCACCAGGAGGCCACAATAACATACCTGACCTGGCGGAGACCTGTGCTCCGAGGAGCACTTTTTCTAGTTACATTATGAGTTGTTATATGTTTTGCACAGTATTGTATATTTGTCTGTCATTAAATCTTTCGATGAATTGAGTACAAAGGACCCCAATGGAAACAAGCCATATTCATCCAGGCTTTCTTGAGTTTAAAATCCTCTTAGTATACCTATTGAACTGTACTTTCCTGTGCTTTTTTTTGCAAACTGCTAATAAAGTATTCAATCAATCAGTTGCTACAAGCCATATTAACGTATCTTGTCTTTTGTAAATTGTCACTGTAATTCTGTCACTAAATGTTATTATTATTTATTTTTTAAACACTCCTATACACTTCTCATTACCATGTGGCACAGTACTAATTAGTTGTTCTGAATAGCACCCAGAGCAATGTAGAGCATGAGGAAGAGAGTGAGGAGGATGCTGCTGCTGGACCATCAGAGCATGCTGGGCCATCAGAGGCAGAGCAGTCAAGGCCACCAGAAAGTGAGGGGGAGAGTGGTGCTGTAGCTCCCAGGTAGATCTGCAACTATCGAATATCTTCTTAGCAATTATTCTATCAATTAGTTTTAACAATGAGTCAACATGAAAAAATTGTTGCTTTGTTAGATTAAACCGATCAGTTCACCTGTTGCACCCCTACTCCCAGACAGGGCAAGGCAAAGAGGAAGTCCAGTGGCAGTGATAATTACTTCATTCTGGAGGAGTACCTTGTGAGGAAAGAATAGTAACTGCATAGTACCTTGTGAGGAAAGAATAGTAACCGCATATTAGACCATATAGACTGCATATTAGACCTTAGCAACCCCCTATTAGACCCTAGCAACCGCTTATTAGACCCTAGCAACCACCTGTTTTACCCTAGCAACCACCAATTAGACCCTAGCAACCACCTATTATACCCTAGCAACCGGCTATCAGACCCTAGCAACCACAGTTTTACCCTAGAAAACTACATTTTTGCACTATTCAACACTGACAAACCTTTAGAACCGTAGACCTTTAAAACCTTTAGAACCTTTCAAACCTTTCAAACCTTTCAAACCTTTCAAACCTTTAGAACCTTTCAAACCTTTCAAACCTTTCAAACCTTTCAAACCTTTCAAACCTTTCAAACCTTTCAGACCTTTCAAACCTTTAGAACCTTTCAAACCGTTAGAACCTCTTAAACCTTTAGAACCTTTCAAACCTTTAGAACCTTTCAAACCTTTAGAACCTTTCAAACCTTTAGAACCTTTCAAACCTTTAGAACCTTTCAAACCTTCGGAACCTTTAGAACCTTTAGAACTTTAAACCTTTCAAACCTTTAACACTACTAACAATATCAATACTCAATACCATCAACATTCTTAGCGATCCCACACTGTTTCTTCAGGAACAGTACTTTCTAGTTGTGGGATCGCTAAAGCGATCACACTCATGTTATTGCCACTATTTCTATACTATACTTCCCCCCATTTTTTGGCCCCTAACTAGTCCTTCATACTTTTAGCCACAAACTCCGTTCCAAACGTTCGGCCTACTTAGGACATGTTGGCTACCATTTGAATTTTTGAAATAATTTGTAATTTTAGAGATATTTCACTTTTTACTGCTAAAAAAATCCCATTCATTTCAATAGGGAAATTCATACTTTTAGCTAGGAACTCCGTTCCAACTCTATAACGTTCAGCCTACTTAGGACATATTGGCTACCATTTGAATTTTTGAAAACATTTGTACTTTTAGAGATATTTCACTTTTTACTGCTAAAAAAATCCCATTCATTTCAATGGGGAAATCCTATTTAGCTACAGTGGAGCCTAGCAACTGCTTATTAGACTCTAGCAACACCATATTAGACCATAGCAACCACCTATCATATCCTAGCAACCACCGATTAGACCCTAGCAACCACCCTTTTACCCTAGCAACCACCTGTTTTACCATAGTAACCGCATATTAGACCATATAGACTGCATATTAGACCTTAGCAACCCCCTATTAGACCCTAGCAACCGCTTATTAGACCCTAGCAACCACCTGTTTTACCCTAGCAACCACCTGTTTTACCCTAGCAACCACCTGTTTTACCCTAGCAACCACCAATTAGACCCTAGCAACCACCTATTAGAACCTAGCAACCAGCTTTCAGACCCTAGCAACCACAGTTTTACCCTAGAAAACTACATTTTACACTATTCAACACCGACAAACCTTTAGAACCGTAGACCTTTAAAACCTTTAGAACCTTTCAAACCTTTCGAACCTTTCAAACCTTTCAAACCTTTCAGACCTTTCAAACCTTTCAAACCTTTCAAACCTTTAGAACCTTTCAAACCTTTAGAACCTCTTAAAGCTTTAGAACCTTTCAAACCTTTAGAACCAATCAATCAATCAATCAATCAATCAATCAATCAATCAATCAATCAAAAAACTTTAAACCTTTCAAACCTTTAACTATACTAACACTATCAATACTCAATACCATCAACATTCTTAACGATCCCACACTGTTTCTTCAGGAACAGTACTTTCTAGTTATATACTATACCATATTCCGCCCGTTTTTTGGACCCTAACTAGTCCTTCATACTTTTAGCTACAAACTCCGTTCTAACTCTTCAACGTTCAGCCTACTTAGGACATATTGGCTACCTTTTGAATTTTTGAAACAATTTGTACTTTTAGAGATATTTCACTTTTTACTGCTAAAAAAATCCCATTCATTTCAATGGGGAAATCCTATTTAGCTACAGTGGAGCCTAGCAACTGCTTATTAGACCCTAGCAACACCATATTAGACCATAGCAACCACCTATCATACCCTAGCAACTACAGATTAGACCCTAGCAACCACCGTTTTACCCTAGCAACCACCTGTTTTACCATAGTAACCGCATATTAGACCATATAGACCTTAGCAACCCCCTATTGGACCCTAGCAACCGCTTATTAGACCCTAGCAACCACCTGTTTTACCCTAGCAACTACCTGTTTTACCCTAGCAACCACCAATTAGACCCTAGTAACCACATATTAGAACCTAGCAACCGGCTATCAGACCCTAGCAACCGCAGTTTTACCCTAAAAAACTACATTTTACACTATTCAACACCGACAAACCTTTAGAACCGTAAACCTTTAAAACCTTTAGAACCTTTCAAACCTTTTGAACCTTTCAAACCTTTCAGACCTTTCAGACCTTTCAAACCTTTCAAACCTTTCAAACCTTTAGAACCTTTAGAACCTCTTAAACCTTTAGAACCTCTTGAACCTTTCAAACCTTTAGAACCTTTCAAACCTTTAGAACCTTTAGAACCTTTAGAACCTTTAGAACCTTTCAAACCTTTAGAACCTTTAGAACCTTTAGAACCTTTAGAACCTTTAAAACCTTTAAAACCTTTAGAACCTTTCAAACCTTTAACACTACTAACACTATCAATACTCAATACCATAAACATTCTTAGCGATCCCACACTGTTTCTTCAGGAACAGTACTTTCTAGTTATTCTTCTTCTTCCGATTATTCCCGATAATGAAACGGTAAAATGAAGGCTTACACATACTACAAAAGTTACGCTACTGTGCACACACATCATCAGTGGTGAAAAATTACGTATTAAAAAAATAAATAAAGTGGGCGTGGCCTAATGGCTCAATAGCACCCCCTACAAAACCTTGTGCTTCAAGCCCGACAATACGGTTTCACCTACATCTATAAAAATCGGTACACACCTATATCATGTCCCAACTTACGAAAAAGTCTCTTGGAGCAATGACCAAAACCAAACAGGAAGTCGGCCATTTTTTATTGATAGTGGCGTTTTTGTGTATTTCACACCATTTTAACGGGTTGTACTTTAACGAACTCCTCCCAGACGGATTATCGGATCCGCCTCAAATTCGCTCAGAGTACACAAAAGACGTTAACGATGAAAAGTTATCAAAAGCTTGAGTTTTCGTAAAACGGCGTGACCGTGGCAAAGCGTCAAACTTCAACGCCAAACAGGAAGTGAGAATAGCCGATCTACAATTGGCTGGGCTTTAAACAGTCATAACTTCGGTTCGCAGCATGCTACCGAGTACAAATTTGGTATGTGGACTAAGACCACCAATAGGGACGAGCTGTAAGTTCTGAAGCTCCGCCCCCTATGTCTTCCTATTGGCCGGCCTTTACACAGCCATACCTTCGGTTTGCAGCGTGCTACGGAGTCCAAATTTGGTATGTGGACTAAGACCACCAATAGGAACGAGCTGTAATTTCTGGAGCTCTCAGATGTTTTTTTCCCCCATTGTTTTTCCAAAAAAAAAATTCCCCAACTTTTTTTCCCTTATTTTTTTTCCCAAACTCCTTTTTTATTCAAACTTTTTGTCAGTTTTATTTTTTATTTTTTAGGTTTCAGTTCATTTGCTTAAGCTATGTAGCCTTAAAGGCTTGTATCTTGGACAGAATGTCGAGGGCCCGTTCATCGCTGCTTGCAGCTTTAATTAAGGTTTCGAGGCCTATCAGGCTCGAAGCTTTATTGAGATTGCAGGCTTTCTTCCGCCGTTTTTTCAGTTCTGGCCCAACCGCGTGGTCGCTTTTTACGAAACTCGGCAATATGGTAGAGGGCTATGCCAAACGGCGAAGACCCAAAACTCACAACCATTGGCCAAAGGGTGGCGCTGTAGCACTCAATTGAAATATGCCAACTTTGAACAGGTACAACTCATGCCCTGTTTGACCTACAGCCATGAAACTTCGATACACACATGCTCATGCCTAACAACTTTTGACCTCTGACCTTTAGATCTCCCACCATTTTGAATTATATGAAAAGCAGTTAAAATCTATCTCCTCCTGGGATTTTTGAGCAATCTGCCCGAAACCGTCTACACATGTACTTTGGACCTATGCCGACAAACGTGAGCAAGTGGATTTTCCATAAGTGAAAACGTTAAAGTTGTACAATGCAGAATCACAAATAACGATTTTTAGCAACCTCTGCTGGTCACTACCGTCACTGCATACAATTTCCGTAGTCCTCGATTACCCAGAATTCCATTCGTTTTCACCGGAAGCCGGAAGCGTTTCAAAAAGCGATCTTTTAATTGTTTTATACTATCTACGGATCGTTTCTCTTAGCCAGTGGAGCATTAGTTACCATGAGCTGTGCTTTCTTTTTCTGTTCTTTTTCGATCTTCCAATCCTACATTCTCTTAAAATCAGCGTGAGGTTCCTTTTTGTTATTAGCGCGGTAGTTCCTGGCCAAACAGGAAACCGATGCGGTAGTTCCTGGCCGACGTCATGACGTCGGCCAGGACGTCGGCCACGACGTCATGACGTTGGCCAGGAACGTCATTTTCCCGGGAAAGTCCCCCCCGTCCACGTTCAATAGAAAATATATAAATAAAAGGCTTCCGGGGGTGAAATTCATGGAGTGGGTGTTGTGAAACTTTTGCCACTCACAAAAGATATACAATTTAACTTTAGTTTTGTTGAAAACGTTACCTAGTATTACTTTAAGCTTTTATTAGCCAATGAATATTACAGTTTTATGACAATTATTCGTCTGCCCCTAACACATTCATGCAGACTCACATTTGTTTGAAACTTTGCAATAATGTAGAGGGTCATTCCAAGTATCACTGAAACCAATCTTACTCCAATTGGTCAAAGGGGGGCGCTATAGCATTTTTTTGAAAATGCAAACTGTAAACAGGCTAAAGTCATGCCTCGTTTGGCCGACAGCCATTAAACCTGCTTACACATGTGCCTTGACTCATGAGGAACACATCTGTCACGTTGACCAGTAAGCTCCACCCTTAGATTGTCTGCAATTTTGAGCAGTTTGAAAAACATTTAAACCCAGGATTTCTGAGCAATTTGCGTGAAAGTGTGTCATGTGTGTGAACTCCCTTTTCACCTGTTCAGGTCTGTTGGTCCAATGGCTTAATCATCTGCCTTGAAACCACAGGGTCGCCCGTTCAAATCCCACCTCATGCAGACTTCATCTCAATTGCATTGCACACAACATGACTGTATCAATGAATAAAAGTGCAATTGTTAAATGAAACGCTTATTTGAGAGTAGTTATTTTCAATGTATGACGTACTTCATTCGCCCTTTTGTTTTGTTTTGTTGGATTCTCCTTTCTCACTATCTGAGGTCGTGGATTGAATAGCTTGATCAATAGAGTGTGAGCCTCATGTGCCGAAGGTCCCCGGTTAAAACCCTACTCATTACAGTTTACATTTAAATTGCATTGTACAAAACATGACCCTGTTAATTCAGACATGTGCAATTTTTAAACAATAACATGAAATGTTTTTTTGAGAGTAGTTGTTTTTTATGTATGACATACTTTCTTGTGAAAATAGCCGATCTACAATCTCACAACTTTTCAGATAACAACGTGTTGTGAGCTTGTAGATCGACTATTTTCACTAGTTTCCATTCCGAGGAGACAAAAAAAAAATGTATTGGTAAATGTTTTGTGAACCAGTGATCTACAGTAGTTAGCGAAACAGAGGCTTGGTTCATAACGGACGGAAAAACCTATAGATATCAACAGACACCATCAGGGAGGCCATATCTCTAGCTCAATGAGAAGAGAGACAGCCTGTGAGTCCATAGGTCGCTGGTTTGATCCCTGTCCCCAACAATGTGTTGAAGTGATCAACATTTGTAATTCTTCATTTCACAAATAGTGTTTCTTGAGGTTAGGTCGTTGTTTTACTGAGGTTAAGGTTAGTGAGGGTGGGTATAGAAAAGAGTCATCTAGTCATTATGTTTATTTTGGTGAATGCATATTTTTCATGTCAGTGATGCTGTTCTGCAGCCTTTGCCGTTCTCAGGGTTCTGAAACAGCACATGCCGGGGGAGATGGGGAACAACATGAAGAGGAGAGCCTTCATTATCATCTGTCTGATCATGGGGTCCTTTGTAGGAAGCTACTTAATTTGGTGCATTCTTGTCATATTTTTCATTCAAGTATTCTTGTTAGATGACCTTGATTTACTTGCAGTTATACGGTATGTTCATTACTGTGGTCGCTGGGTTTGTTCAGCCACTGCTGTACCTCTGCCAAAAGACTGGCAAACTGACCTTTGTTAAACCTAAGGTACGTAGATACTGTAATCACATAGTGAACTCACAATAATTATATCTGTAGTAATATTAATTAATCAAGTATAGTGAGGGGTCATGGCTAGTAGGTGTTCAATGATATGCAATCCTATATTGCGTTATTTTATTGTCTATTTTTATTCTTTTATCTCTATGCCATGCATGTTTCTTGGCTTGTTTTGCTGTAATTTTATTTAGTTTTGTAAAGCACTTTGTAAGTTTTCTTTTGTGTAACAGTGTAACACTGTACAGTAAATAATGTGTATTATTGTTGTAGTGGGTAGAGAGATATAATCCACATGATATCATTGTGAACACTTGTAGGTATGTAATGATGTGTTTTGGCTGCACCAGTTAGTCGTTTTCCTAAAGTTGGACTCACACATAAGGATTTTTAAATCTTAAACGATTTTGAAAACTGGTATAGCATCACAGACAACAGGATAATCTGATAAGATCATTTTATCAGATCTTAAACATGCACACACTACACAATTTAAAACAATGAGGCATCACACACTGCAGGACTCTATTCAGATTGTCGGGTTTGCCAGTTGTTGGTTGTTCAGTTTGAGGGTGCTTCACATTAAAATGTTTGAGAAACACTTGTATTAGGGCTGGCTTCCTCTGTCCAATACCCCCTTTTCTAAACTGTTTGTCCGCAATTGCTACATTTTATACACAGTGCTATGCCACAGCCACACCCTGTGCCACTGCCAACGTATGACACTATCATCTACACATTACCCATCTGGGCAGAGGCAGACGTAGGGGCAGGGCTTAACATATAGCTACATTAGCAATGCTTTAATATCAAAATCATGTTGCGTATGTCCTGTAATGTGTCAACAACACTATCCCACCTGGGCTACATTGGCAACTATATTCACCCACTGTAGAATATCAAATACATTATGGATTTCAGAAAATAATTTATATAAAACAATAATAATACAAATCTGCCTTGATGTTTGTTTGATGTTCTGGCTATTAGTATGAGAGTGGGCGGGGTCTATGGTCTGGAACCAGGCTAAGTGTTTTCCTCCTTAGAGAACACAGTGATAGACTACAATATTTCATCTGTTTCTGCACGCAAACACACTTTATTCTGGAATTCACTCTTTTGTCCACTAGATGGTAGTATTGTACTGTACCATTTAACCTGGTAAACCCTGTCATGTGGGGACAAGTGAGATCACAGACACAGCAGGTCCAATTTGGGCCCCTCATCTACAACCACTCCAGCTCCAGTGGTGTAAAGTAACTAAGTACAATTACTCAAGTACTGTACTTAAGTACAATTTTTAGGTATTTTTTACTTTACTTGAGTGTTTCCAATTTTCTGTACTTTTCTTCTACTCCACAACATGAGGCAAATATTGTACTTTTTACTCCACTACACTTATTTGAAAACTTTAGTTACTATTTACTTTGTAGATTTTGATTACTATTACAAAACATACATTTTCCACTTCAGCCCTACATAGCCATTTCGGCCATTCTACAAGCTCACCATAAGTGGCGATGCGATGCATTGTGAGCTTGTAGATCTGCTATTTTCAAAGGATCTTTAATACATTTTATACATTTGAAAACTTGTGAAATGGGACATTCTGCATAATGAGTACTTTCTACTTTTGGTACTTTAAGTACATTTTGATACCAATAACTTTGTACTTATACTGAAGTAAATTTTGAATTCCGGATTTGTACTTGGAACAGAGTATTTCTACATTGCAGTATGGATACTTTTACTTAAGTAAAAAAATATGAGTACTTTTTCCACCACTGTCCAGCACCCAGCACCACACCCACCCACCCATCCCAGCTCTAACACCAACACGGGCTATTTCAAATAAGCTCTTGGCCAAATAAGCCTTGTAGTCTTTCAATACAACAACATGTTCCTGACAAAGTAGACACAATTAACTGCCTATCAGTTGGCAAAGTGGGATTCAAATTCTGACAGGGAGTCAAAACTGCGCAATACCTGCAACTTCAGTGGAAAAGAAAATACTTGGAAATCACATCACATGAACTAAAGTGACACACAGTCATTTTTTTTTTTTTCTCTGATATATTACGGTTTTCCAAACTGTTCTATTTTGGAATAGACAACAGCCATTTACAACAATGGAATTCTATAAAAATGTAAAGTCATACTGTGTAACATTTTCAAATGAACCAAAGGTAATTGTGATATAATTTTTCACTGGTAGGCCTGATAATTTTAACAATAGCCATTCCACATACGTATCAGTTAACACAACTGATGCGGCCAAAACACATCATCACACATATCTAAAAGTGTTCACAATGACAGTACGTATATAGATTAGGTCTTTCTACCCACTACAACAATAAAAAATGACATTATGCATTTTTGAAACAAAGTGCTTTACAAAACAAGATAATTAGGCAAGAAACATATAGCGTAGAGATAAAAGAATAAAAACAGACAATAAAATAGTATACATATAGTTAAGGATACATAACATTAAATAGGGTCACCTTCTATAAGCCATGACCTCTCCCTGTACTTGGGTTCACTGTGGGAGTATCTATGTACCATGTATAGGTTTAATACAGGGCAGTTTGCCAGTCTTTTGGTAGAGGTACAGCAGAGGCTGAACCAACCCAGTGACCACAGTAATGCAAATACATATAGCTCCAACTAAATCCATTTTATCTAACAGGCCTTGATTAAATACAATTCCAACTGGGTGAACCACTGCCATGAATCTCTCTACGCAGATACAGGTCTGGAAGAGCGGACGCCCAGTTAACAGGAAACCATTGACGAATGTTTCAAACAGGGGAATTCGCTTGATAACAATTTAAAGATGTAACTGAAGATGATCTCACATACACTCAGATTGAAGAACTCTGAGGCCATCTTCCCAGCTGGTCCGGTTAATACCAGCCACAGAACCCAGCTGTTGATGGGGACTCCCAGGACCAGGTTGATTGTTGTGCTGGTGATGTGTAAAATGTCCACACTGCTATAGATGGAGGACTCATTTGATGTTATGGTATATCGTTTTAAGCATATTTCCATGATATTCCATTTAATTGGTAAAATACTTGAAGGTTTGTATTTGGAACTGAGTTTGACCTTTGATCAAGTACTGTAAGCTAGGGAGAGATGCCACCCAACATAGTGTGGGCTCAGCTGTAATGCAATCAGTTCAGAGTTCCTGTCCATTGAGCTACACTAGAGAGTCCAGGTGAGAGTCACAACAGTCGTTCTGATAAACCTTTTGTTCCTTGGTTCAGAGGTCTTGTCTTGATTATCAGAAGTCTTTTTGTATTCATTTAAACTAATCAGAGTAGTCATTGTTCCTTCCTGGGCGATCAGCTACAGACAGGCAGGGCCGCACCAAGGGTAGTGTGAACGGTGCGGCCGCACAGGGCCCCGCGCTTTTTTTTTTTTTTTTAGTGAACAGATTCACGTTTAGTAAGAGTTATACCGAGAAATAACCGCAAATAACCACCAAAAACTCGGAACAGGGCCACGCATTTCTCCCAGACGGCTCTGCAGACAGGAATTGTGTAGTGAATGGTTGGAAGCCAGGTCAAGATGACAGTTAAATATATACACTTTTATTATTCTTCAGTCTTAGGTCTGCAGTGTGTAGTTAAAATGATTAAAGTCTTGATAACTATGACTTGTGTTGTTAACAAAGAGAAATGTCAGTTAAGGAAAATATTCTGTCTTAAAGTAACTGCAACTTTGTTGACTCATTGTATTTCTAACTGCTGTTTGCAATTGTGAATGTATAATGTGTGTGGACTTAATAAGCTAATAAGATGTTAAACAAAGATTTCATAATATGAGCTTGTGTAAAAGTATAGTTTTATGGATAAGGGTAAATTGTCACATGTTTAAAATCTAGGCGGATGCTAATTCCTTGTGATGACTGAGAAAGGCTGGCCAAGAAACCTTTTGTTTCTAAAAACTTGTTTGTGAGTGGTCAAGAAGGAGGACTGGGAGGAGGTCCTATGTCAAATGTCTGTCTGTATAAAGTGCAATGTTTTGGTGATTCAAGTACACTCTGTGGATTGGCAATGCAGGTGTCAACGTCTATGGAAATAAATACATTTCTGTGGACAAACCCTCTTTCAAACTGGATGCTTCTTATTACTTAGGGAATAGTTATGGAATAGTGTTTTTCTTGTCTGATCAATGGACCAATATACGACAATGTGTTCATCTTCCTGGCAGCTCTTTTGTACAATTCAGTAAAGTCTTTTGGACCTCTGCAGCACAAATCAAATCTTGCTGTCAGTCAAGGCCCAATTTGATGAGTTGAAATATCAGAGATAAGACTGATTTGTAATTGGAGAACAACAGAGATGAGTTGAAACAGTGAACGTGTAGATGTGATGCGAAATAATCAGAAATGGAAAGTCGTGTGTCCGTCACCGACACACAGCCAATCACCACCGCACCATTCAGTGAAGCGACCCCGCACATAGAAATGCAAATGTATGGCTTTGTCTTCATGGGGCCATCACCTGCACTCGCCTGCAGGTACTCAGGGGTGAAAGTGGGTCAGAACGGGCTGGTACGGCGTTCCGTTGAAAGATTCAGCGTGATTTTCTCTGCCCCCTTTATGCCTGACGTTTCAGAGCCCTTCGAACTGAGAGGCAGCAGAACTTACAGTTTCACTGACCACAGCACCAAGTACTCAGACAAGAAAACAAGAAAGAAATGATCCAAATCACTACCAAGCAAACTGAATAAGCAGAAGCCCGAAGTCAGATTGCACAGCAACAGCAAATTCTGTACCTCAGAGGTTAAGTACTTGAGGTAGAGTATGCGGTGGATTACTCCTGAGGATCGCTGGCTGTCCTGATGGCCTAGTGGTTAAAGCGCATTTCACATATAGATATGAGACAGTGGGTCATGGGTTCGCTTCCCGAGCCCAACAGTCATTGTTGCATGTCATTCCCTGTCTCTGTTTCTTGTCAATCTCCCTTATACTATCCAAATAAAGGCAAAATTGCTAAAAAAAAAGAATCAATGCAAATACACAATGAAACAGGCCAATAGCAAGAGTAGTAGCACTGTACACCATGTATGATTTCACATCAATAAAAGCAAAATATATGATATCGTATCTGTCAGGTGGAAACCTCAAAACAGTTGCTTTTCAGGATTCAAATAAATAAAAAAATAGCTAAAGTAGCAGATCTGCAAGCTCGAAACATGGCCCGAAGCTTTTGCGGCTCGTTTAGATACTTTTGATACTTTGATACTACGCTGTAGTATGATCAAGTATGCCGTTCATTTGCGGGAAAAAAAATACAAAAAGATAGCAACGATATTGAACATACAATACACCAGCTCAAGACATGGCACACATTTCAACAACAAGAAAATTCAAGCACTTCACATAAAACATTAAGCATAAGAAACACATCATAAATACAGCTGAAGTGATTGTTAAAGGTTTTGTATTTGAATCTGTTCATGAGCTTATTTTTGCCTGTTTTAATGGTTCATTATATGTATTATGGGAGTGACAGCCCCAATGTCAGCCCTGTCCACTGCTTTGTGAGACACAGATAAAAACAAACACAAAGGACCACAGAATCAAAATAAACAAATGGAGATGTATGTAATGTATACTGAAATGCAAAAAGAAAAATTTGGTGGACACTGTTTTGTGCCCCTGTCAACTGATTAATGTAAAGCAATGAAAAGCAAATTATGCTTCAACCTGGGAAATGAGTAACATCTGAACGCTGTCAACCCCTGAGAACCTACAGCATACTCTATTCAGAACATTATTATTACATGTTCATGTGACCACATCTTTAAACCAATTTACTTTTTGAATAAGTAAGTGATAGTGCTGTTATGCATTCAAATACGGAAGTAGGTTAACTTGAAAATAATGTATGCTATTTGTATGTTTATAGCCTGCAGCATGCTACAAACAAAGCCAAACCTTTTTTGGCTTCAGCAGGGCTTCACCAAGATAATGTGTGTTGTGTATAGGCCTACTGCATATGCAACACTTTTTTAAATACATTTTTGGGGGTTGGTGGACAACTTTATTTAAATTAACAAAGATTTACAACCTGGAAAATGTAACATCTGAAGGCTCCCAACCCCACTCTATTCAGGTCATTATTATTACATGGGTTTATGTAATATATTTAAACATATTTACTCTTATTTTTGAATAAGGTCAGTGATAGTGCTATGCATTCAAATACTGAAATGGGTTAACTTGAAACTATACATTGTGTGTGCATTTGTGTGCATGCTATCATAATGTATGTCACTATGATAACCGTCATGTCAGTAATCATGTCAGTTGAAATTGCCTTAATAATCGTTAACCTGAGTGTTTATTCATCCACTGCTATACCACCAATACACAGGAAGGTAAAACATCATTGACACAACACACGCGTGCACGCAATGCAAACGTTAATACAAATCTGGTGATCAATTTCAAGATTATCAGTATACACACTACCTATTTAATGCATTATATATATAATATGTAGTATATAAACATTTTAGTATGTGCTGTATGTTTCATATAGAAATTCAACAGGCACCACTTTACATTTCTGATTGTTTTGCATTGCATCTATGTATTCATCTATGTCTGTGACTGTGACTGATAGCAATATTTGATTTGTGCTGCAGAGTTTTCACATTGTGTTGATGATGATTGATGCCCTGCCAGAATATGAGAACTAATTTGCATTTCCAGCCACTGCAGAACATTAGCAGGTGGTCATCAGGTGGACAGCAGAGCACACAGAGAAAACAACTTCACAGGTCAACTTCACAGATCTTGTCCTCTGTTGCCATGCAGAATAAATTTCAGAAAAAGGCATTAAAGGCCTACATGTCAGTATTTGCAAAACGTTTTAATGTAAACCCGGTTACTGATTCACAGGTCCAGCCTTACATAGGCCATTTCCAGGCCTTCTTTTTTCTTTAAAATGTATCAGAGACCCTGGAGATTGTCTTGTGCTCGATTGTCTTGTGCTCCCAACTCTACTAACTAATTATTATGATCTTATTTCATTGGCCACCCTGGAGGAAAACATCTCACATATGAAATCATCTTCCTGCCCTTTAGATATCATCCCCACCACATTCATGAAGGAGATATTGCAGACAGTTAATTGGCCCAAATATTTTACCCATTACAAAAACTGCTCTCTGTCCACTGGCTTGTTTCCCTCTAGCCTTAACAGTACCCTGGTTCAACCAATAGGCCTACTGGAGCCCCTGGTTCTTAAATAATACTGATTTGTAAGCTTCCATAATTCCTTCCATTCGTGTGCTTTACATTTTTTAAAGGATTGTCTCCACTCAAAGTTTATGAATTTTAATACTGTTTGTAAGGACTTTAATCTGACTTTGGGATCTTCCAAAGCACTGAGACAACTTTGTTCAAGGTCACAAATGATTTATTACTGGCCGCAGATTATGGTCACTCACTGGGCAATTGTAATCCTCATTGATTTTAGCTCCGCTTTTGACACTGCAGACCATTCCATTTAAGTAGACTGTTGGGAATAATGGGTTGGTATTGGCGAATCGGCACTGGACTGGTTTCTCTCACTGACAGAAGCTTTTCGATCGTAATTGGGAAGCATGTTCATCTGGGATGCCCATTTACTGTGATGTTCAGCAGGGATCAATTTTGGGTCCATTATTGTTTTCTATTTATAGTATTCTTCCCCATGGTAATATCATTCCTAATCACAACAAGCAATTTCAAGGTAATGCAGATTTTTACATTCCATAAAAAAACGGCGTTACAGGAAATATTCTGTTTCTCTCTGACATTAAGTGCTGGATGTCTCAGAGTTTTCTCCAGTTAACTGATACAAATTATGAGATCATTCTAGTATTCAGCCTCCAAAAAAATCGTAAAACTAGCTTACCGGTATTCAACAATGTTAAGCATGTTACTCATAGCCAGCCAGCAGGGGTATAATTTCAGGGTCAAGGTCCAGGTGTTTATTGTCTAAATGTAGGAAAAAATAGCCTTTCATGCTACTGAGTTCGAAATCATACTCAACATAGTAAGCCAAACTACTAACTAGTCATGGTTTGAAGAGCTTTAATATGACACACACCCCGTAGCACATGGGTTCCCAAACTTTTCAGCCCGCAACCCCAAAATAATGCGGAAATTGACTCGCGACCCCACCTAAAGCTGGAGGTCATTTATGCACATAAACTTGCATGTTCGGTGCGCATTTGTAATGTATTAAAATGGTAAAATGTACTATTTGTAATCATTTTTAGATAACTTTTTGAATGTATTTCATCCAATTTATAATAAATAAATAAATTTGCGACCCCACCATCAGTCTCTCAACTTTGGGAACCCCTGCCGTAGCACCCCCCCCCAAAGTCACGTGCCATTACTTACAGTTTACTTAGCCTAGTTAGGATTTAGATGTGAATATTTTCAAAATAGTGGATTCCAACCAGGGATCGCTCATGCTATAGAAGCATGGGAGATGTTAAGGATATTAATTTCAATACTTGATAGCCTTGATCATTTTTTGATGTAGAGTGAAAAAGTTGCAAAAGATATATACAGTATGGACGGACAGACAGGGGTGAAAACGATAGTCTCCGGCCTGGTGGAGATAATAACATATGCATTATAAGATAAGATCAAGGGACACAAGGGACATGCACTTGCATCATGCCCAGCAGACGGTGCTAAAATCTCTACACCTCTGACTTCCACTTCAACTCTGGAACGTGCCCTCTACAAAGTTTGAAGAAGACACCTCCATTGCTGCATCACGGATGACAACATGCAGGAGTACAGAGCCGAGGAGTGTCTCTCACAAAATATAAGTGCATTCTGACGTGGAACGTTTTGTATTTATTTCGTAAATTAATGTCCTACTTGATCATACTACAGTGTCACACAAAAGCATCAAAAGTAGCAGATCTACAAGCACGAAGCGTGGCATGAAGCGACGCGTTGTAGATCTGCTACTTTTGCCATTTTTGCATTTGAATCCTGAAAATGTGAGGTTTCCACCCGACAGAGACGATATCAACAACATATTTAGTATTTAAAGTCAAGAGGTACCACTTTCCATACAGTGTTTATCTACATGTTCTTTCCAATTACAAGTCACTCTTTTCCGTGATATTTCAGCTCATCATCATGGGGTGACTGAAAGCAAGAACTGATTGGTGAACATTTGATGGCCTGTCATCATAATTATGATGGTAACTATTTGCATATGAAGCCACTGCCGAGCATTAAAAGTTGGTACACTGCATGTGTGGACAGCAGAGCACACAGACAAGAGCACGGGACAAGGTCTGATTGCAAATGTTATATCTAACATTATGTGTGTGTTTTTTGAGTAATATTATGTTGTTGGTTTAGTTTTATGTTGTAGATGTCTTTTGATTAGTATTATGTTGTAGTGGTATTTTCAGTAGTAGGCCTATTATCTTTTAGAGGTGTTTTGATTAGCATTATGTTAGAGGTGTTTTACTATTCAAAGTGTATCTTATCACTATGTCCTCTCTCTGTCTCTGTCTGTCTATTATTTGTCTTTTCATCTGTTGTCCGTCTCTCCAAAAGACTTTACTGAATTGTGAAAAGACAGAGCGCATTTAAAGCTGCCAGGAGAATGAACACATCAAATGAGTCCTCCATCTATAGCAATGGGGACATTGTAGTCATCACCAGCACAACAATCAACCTGGTCCTGGGAGTCCCCATTAACAGCTGGGTTCTGTGGCTGGTATTAACCGGACCAGCTGGTGCAATGGCCTCAGAGTTCTTCACACTCAATCTGAGTGTATGTGAGATCCTCATCAGCTTGTTATGGCTTCCAGCTGTCATCTTGCAAATTCACCCCTTAGAACGATTCACAAGTGGTTTGCTGTTCACTGGACGTCCCGTCTTCCAGAGCTGTATCTGCGTAGAGAGATTCATGGCAGTGGTTCACCCAGTGCTCTTCCTCAAGTACAAACCCCTCAGGTACCGGATGGCTTGCTCTGCGTTGGCCTGGTTGGTCATCATTGGGGATTCACTATTTTACATGCTGGTGGGTTTTACCAAAATATCGCGTTATGTTCATTTGGGGAAAAGCCTATTTTTCATGATAGTGATGGTGTTCTGCAGCCTCGCCGTTCTCAGGGTTCTGAAGCAGCCCATGCCAGGGGAGATGGGGAGGGAGAGGGAGAGGGACAACAGCATGAAGAGGAGAGCCTTCATTATCATCTGCCTGATCATGGGGTCATTTGTGGGAACTTTCTTTACTTGGAGCATTTTTGCCATTTTAATGCAAGGCTACATGATGAATGATGATTTATATTTAGTTAAGGGTATATGTTGGTTCATTACTGTAGTCACTGGGTTTGTTCAGCCTTTGCTGTACCTCTGCCACAAGACTGGCAAACTGCCCTGTGTTAAACCTATACAAGGTACATAGATAAACCCACAGTGAACTTCCAATAATTATCTGTAGTTATTTTCATTCATCAAGTACAGAGTTCTTGGCCAGAAGGTGACCCTATTCAATGCTGCATATCATTTACATTACACCATTTTATTGTCTATTCTTATTCTTTTACCTCTATATTTCTGCTGTAATTGTATCTTGTTTTGTAAAGCACTTTGTTGCTTTGTGTTATAATAATTACGTTTATTATTGTTGTTGTGGGTAGGCAGATATAATCCACATACTGTCATTGTGAACACTTTAGGTGTGTATTGTGTAATTATATGTGTTGGCTACATCAGTTAGTTGTGTTGTTTCACTAACTGTACCTGTGTGTTGACAACCTTCACAAGTAAAGTGGCTACAGTTTGCTGGTTTTGCCGTCTCACTCATTTGCTGCTTTTAAGTGTTAAAAAAATTAACTGTTAATAAGTGCATACAAAAGGATTTATTACCTTAAGGCATTGTTCCCACTTTTAACTGTCAATAAATGCATAATAGGCTCTGCAGGTTTCCAGAAGCTGGCATACTCCTTTCCTGTTCCAGTTAAGACCCATCTCAAAACTGTCCTTCATGTCAGAAATGTTGGAAAAGGTGATTTCCTCAAAGCTTCTTACTCAGTTGAGCAATAACAATTGACATTATATGAAAAGTTACAGTCTGGTTTTAGAGCACGCCACAATACTGAGACTGCCATGGTTAAGGTCACCAATGACCTACTCATGAATCTGGATGCTGGTGACTGTGATTCTGGTCCTTCAATCTAGACCAGGGGTCTTCAACAGGGGGTCCAGGACCCCTAGGGGTCTTCAGAGTTACCACAGGGAGGCCCCCTAAATCTTAGTAGTATTTCTTTTTTTTTTCATTAACCACTTGAACCCTGGAATCCCTATTTTGAGGAGAACTTTAGCCAAAAATTGTTGTGAGCTTGTAGATCGGCTATTTTCGGCAAAGAGGTTTGGTGTAGAGGGGAAGTGTTCATTGTTGTAGGTGATTGATGTGGTTGGCATTGGTAGTTATAACATAGTTTGGGAATGTATGTAAATGTGAGCAACTGATGGTAGTGCAGATGAGTGGATAGTAAATGAGTGAAATGCGTGGAAGCAAATGATGCTAGCAAGTGAAAAGAAAGAAGAGTTCATCTAGACGAGATTGTAGAAATGTTTATAATTTATATAAATAATATAAATATGCATATTATATGTGTGTGTGTATATATATATATATATATATATATATATATATATATATATATATATATATATATATATATATATATATATATATGGACAGCAGAGATATAATAAATTAATTATTGTAATAAAATGTTATATTATAATTACATATATTATAATAATATGTATTATAATGTATATGATATATTATATATCTTATATATATATATATATACTTAGTGCGTAAAGGTGGAGAAACCGGAACCCTCCGTGTCCTCTGTTCCAGCTACTACATTCGATGCAGGTGCCGACTCTGTCCAAGCAACTTAACCAAACCACTTCCAAGCTGAAGCCAGGTAGACTATGCTACTATTGCCACCAGCCTGGTCATAGCATTGCCGACTGTCCTGATCCCCAGTTTAAAGGTCAACCTCTACAAGTCAAGTAAGCCTATTTTGAGCAAATTGTCAGTTGGTCAATACTTTAAAATGTGTCATCCCCTTGTTCTGTGTGGACACAGTCTGGTGTGACTGTATGTCCAGAACTTGGTCTTTTTGTGGGGTGGACACAGGTTAACCTTGAATGACTTGGTGTTATTCTTTGTTTCCAACGGTTTTGATTTGTATGGTGTGGATATTTAGGTGTTTCTGTTTTGTAAACCTCTGAGTTTATTTTTATGGGAGGGGGTGTTACGGCCCTATGTGGCCTCATATTGTATTTTTAACCCTCTTGAGTGATTGCAGTGCCCTATTTGGTAATGGATGGTGAAGTGGAGATTGGAGGAGTGGCATGGTGTCTGGAGACACACCTGGGCCTCATTCTTCAATCAGCCCAGCCAGCATAAAACCCTGGGAGAAGCTCTTCTACTGCCCTTTTGCCATCCGTCACCATGTGCTGCTGAACCCTTTTCTGTTAGTTAGCTGTGTTTACTTTACTACTGTAGGTCTGTTGGCTGTGTGCCTAACCTTCTCATGCTTAGTGCGTAAAGGTTACTTTATTTACTGAGTGTTTAAAGTAGAGACCATTGTAATCAGCAAATCTTAGACAGGAAATTATATTCCAAACCTTTCCCCGAAGTGCTTTTGAACTGGGAAGCTGGTAGGGGTGTGCCGCCATTTATTTTGCTCCCCCTTTTGTCCCTGTTTTTCTTAGGTAGGGAGTTTAGATTGTACTTTTTATTTTGGTGTAGATTAGGTTTTATTTTCAGGTAGGGTGTATTTTGACTTTGGCCACCCTGAAGCTGTGTGCTTTCCCTGTTTATTCATCCCTTGTACATTTAAGTTTAATCCTAATAATAAATTGTACCCTTTCTTGTTGACCCTGGTTTGGTTTGAAATGTGTTACTCCTTTATAACCTCTAGACCCTTATAAGGTCGTAACAATAATATAATAAATATTGTATTAATGATGTAATCTATTATTATTATATATTTTTAAATATAATATATTATTATAATGTTATATGTTGTATTATTGTATATATGATATAACATCAATTATATCATATTTATATAATATAAATATAAATATAAATAATGTTATGAGATATAAATATAAAAACATTTATATATATTTATTTATATACATTTATAAATGTTTTTTAAATATATAAATATACAAATGAGCCATAAATGAGCCAGTCTTTTGAACGGCTCTGTGAAAGGAACGGATCGCCAAGATCCGGCTCCCTTAAAAGAGCCATACATCCCATCTCTATTGTGCTGGTGATGTACGTGGAATGTGAATACTGATTAAGTGTGACATATCTATTGGTAAATAGACGTGTGAACTACTTCGAAACTTCCATATGCTCAAATTAACACCACTTCAATAGCACAGGAAGGCATCACCTTGAAGCACCATTATTACCTGAAAAGCCGTTTGAACAGGTATTATAGTTTACTATAGGCGATATATTTTGGCAGTGGTGGAAAAAGTACTCAAAATGGTTACTTAAGTTAAGTACCAATATTGCAATATAGAAATACTCTGTTACAAGTTTAAATCCATACAACTTAGCAATACACATTTTTGGAACAAAATGCCTCAAATCATGAATGAAGTGTCTGTTTGCTGTGAAAGGCCTAAGAAGAAATGCCACCCTTTTCACATTGGCCTATTATAGCGCCACCAGGAGGCCATAATAACCTACCTGACCTGGTGGAGACCTGTGCTCCGAGGAGCACTTTTTCTAGTTATTAATATTATTACTAGTGGTGGTGGTGGTAGTAGAAAATAGCAGATCTACAAGCTATCAACAAATAACTCATGGCAAATATCAACAACGTTTTAGAAACAGGGGCAAAGCCCAACCACCAGTCTTTACAAGTACCTTCACAGAAAAACAATTGGGCAATGTCGCTTATAATTACAGGACATGGCAACACTGAGCGTGTCATTTACTCCTAAATGTATTCAAATATTCTGTATTGGGCCCTAAATGTACTGTAATTGAGGGGGGGAGAATTATATGTATTTATCCCCTCATTTGTAATGGAAATGTATGCTGTTAGGGACTGTTTGTTATGTAGTTACCAGGGGGGGTCCATTATGTAATGTATTTCTTTTTATTTCCTCCCCCCCACCCAATAAACCATATTTTTTTTATATTGACACCAACACTAGGAGTAGAACATAAAATGAATGCTGATCTTTTCTGACGTTTATTATAGGCGAATTTAGCACCCTATTTCACGTCGGGGTCCATTTGGTTCCATATGTGTCCTCTTGAGGTTACAGAAACAGCCTAAACGAAAGAAAGTCTGCATCACAGTTTTATACAAGCCTACTGGCTGGGGGTCCCTGCTTGATCTCTCTCTCAGCTAAGGGGTCCTTGACCTGAAAAACATTGAAGACCCTGGACCTGGACTGTATTATTATATTATATATACATTTAATCCAGTATGCAATTTTTTAATTTATTATGTTTTTAAAACATAGCAGACCTACAAGCTCACAATGCGTCGCATCCACGACGCGTTGTCAGCTTGTAGGTCTGCTATTTAAGGAATAAAGTAAGCTATATAGCCCCTCTTCTGTCGGCAGCAGACAAATAGCTGCATCAACAGTGAAAAGTTGTGACGCAGACTTTGTTTTAAACGCAAGCAGTACACCCAGAAACGTTATTGTGTGTGTGTGTATGTGTGTGTGTGTGTGTCTGTGGGGCTAATAAAGCGCAGAGGCTTTTTTTAATAAGAAAATGATCTCAATCGCGAGGGAGAGCGGTCCGAACGGAACCGAGAAAACATTCGAAATTACTGGAACCGGCCCGAAACGGGACCGAGGCAAACTGGACCCGTTCCGAAACGAGCCGAGGATAATCCAAATGTACTACACCCGGTCTGACCGGGTCTCAGACCCATACTGGACCCGGAGCTCATGTATAGACCATATTCACACGGCGGCCATATTGGAATTTAACATTGAAAGTGCCACCCCGTTGCCGTGGAAACGGGGTGGCACTTCATTGACTTAATAGCAACATGGCCGCCGTGTGAATATGGTCTATGGCTAAAATCACCATGGTGTGTCAGTCAGCACACTGCTCCCCCCCGCCTCATCAGAGTAATCACAGACTACGTCGTGTGTATTCTGTGTTGCAGAGAGACAGAGAACATTACCCCGACTTTATATCGTCTGTCCCCGCAGATTATATCCATAAACATGCTCCACAGTCCACACACACGACGTTCCAATTTACATCTTCCCAGTGGCTTTTTTTTTTCGCCTGCTAAAAAACCTCCAGAAGACTCGCCCCAAAACACACTCGCCCCCATTTTCTTGTATTCGTTTTACTTGAGGATAAGGTTAGAAATTAGTTTAGGGTTAGGCATAGTTTTACTGAGGTTAAGTTTAGGAATAAGGTTAGGTTTTGGCACCGTTTTACTGAGGTTACGTTTAGAAATAGGGTTAGGTTTAGGCATAGTAGGCTAGTTTACTGAGGTTACGTTTAAGAATGCCAGGTGAATAGCCTACCGCCGGATTTGCCCGGGGCGACTGTGTTTTGGGGCGCGTGTTTTGGTATTTAACAGCAGTGCACAGTGCACATGAGATTGGTTAACCTTAAACTATGAGAGAACAGGCGATATGGATTTGGGAGCGTAATTACAACGCATTGGTCTCATTTTAAAACCGAAGGTTAAAGAGTATAGCCTATCTGTTATGAAAGAACACCCCCCGCCCCCTTGGCAAAAACTATTTTGCCTAGGGACAAAAACGATATATAGGAGTGGGCTACACCCACTCAAAAAGTACAGAGTGAAAGGTCAAGTTTACTAAGTATTGACGGTTTAAGTGGTTAAATCATGAAAATACAACATGAATCCAACACAACACTGATGATAGGGCTATCAAACAAGTCTATGAAATCTATGAAAAAGTTTAATCTGCAACTAAATACATATACGGGGGTCCCTGCGTCATCTCTTTCTCAGCTAGGGGCTCCTTGGGTTGTGAAACGTTGAAGACCCCTGATCTAGACCTAAGCGCAGCAATTGATACAGTGGATGGGGTCATGGGTCGGTCTCAATGGCAGTGCATGCCCTTCAACTGCTGTGCACATATCTCACAGCAAGGACCGTCTCTGTCGCTGTTGGTAATGCCTTCTCCTTATCTGCTGACCTCACTTGTGGTGTTCCGCAAGGGATACTCGATGCAAGCCGCGTCTAGAACGTGCAAGTAGGGAAAGGGAATGAATGTCACCTGGTGAATGTGTTGGAGGCACAAATAAAGGTGCTTCTTCCATGGATTTGGATTTCCTTTTTGTGTCTCAGGAGCTTGAAAAGAACGAATATTTGGACGTTTACATTTTTCAAGTTGCAGGTTTCTGCACTATGATACTCACTACTCAGGCCTCAGTGTTGCGCTATAAGACTATATCACTGTGCACGATCCGTCTCACTACCTCAATGCTGATATGTGTTGTTTACACCTACAAGACAATGATGGACTCGGCCATGCCCCCAAATACCCGTATATATATATGTCTCAAAGAATAAAACAGTTAGGTCCTTGCCAATCCTCGGCTGGATGCCCACATGATACCACGCCTGGCTGCCGCTATACGTCCACCGAAGGCAACCTAGACGACACCATTCCAGCTTGGTTGGACGCCCACATGATGCCACCCCCGGCCAGTTCCACCCCGGCCCCCTGGACGCTGGTCTCCCGGGGCAAACATGGAGGTCCCCGCTCACGAGCTCCCCCCCACCCACCCGAAGCCCCTCCGCTCAGTATCACCAATACATTCTCCATCCTGGAAATGGACCATTTCCCCTCACTGCCTGGTCATAACACCGCCCAAGCCGAGCCTTCGGACGGTCTGTCGGCACCTCGGCCGCGAAATGACCGCCGCAACATGCTGGAGGGGGCTGGCTGTTAGATGTAGATATCTTTCTCCGAACTCCTTACCCCCGATCGCACATTCTACAGCAAACCCCGAACCACTAGCACTGGAGGGGGGGCTAGCCTCAATTTTGAAAAACTATTTCCACTGCAGTCTGTTTCAGCCTGTAGCTATTCACTCGAGCTTTGAGCTGCAGTCTTTTGAGTTAAAGATGTCCTCTCCTGTGCTCTGCGCACTCATATACCGCCCTCCCAAAAGCAAGGACTTTATTAACGAATTTGCTGATTTCCTGTCAAAATGTTCATGCATGTTCTAATAGTTATTTAGATGCAGCACATCCACAAAAAGAGTGAGTGAGGAGTTAATACAATTTGAATCTGTTCATGAGCTTCTTTTGCCTGTTTTAATGGTTCACTATATTTATTATGGGAGTGACAGCCCCAATTTCAGCCCTGTACACAGCTTTGTGAGTGTTAGGCCAGCTGACACAAACAAAAGCAAACACAAAGGACCACAGAATCAAAATAAACAAATGGAGATGTGTGTAATGTATACTGAAATGCAAAAAGAAAAGGAAAGAAAAGTTGGTGGACAATATTTTGTGCCCCTGTCAACCAATTTATGTAAAGCAATGAAAAGCAAGTTATGCTCTCAACCCCTGAGAACCTACAATACACTCTATTCAGAACATTATTATTACATATGTTCACGTGACCACATATCTTTAAACCAATTTACTTTTTGAATAACTAAGGGATAGTGCTATGCATTCAAATACCGAAGTAGGTTAACTTGAAAATGTGTGTAAGCATTTGTATGTTTCTAGCCTGCAGCATGCTCCAAACAAAGCCAAACCTTTTTCAGCTTCAGCAGGACAGTGTATACTGCAACTTTTGTTTTGTTTTGTTTTTTGTTATTTGTTGGTGATTTATGATTGATGTTCCTCTCAACTAATATCCACTTTAATCAAATTAACGCAGATTGACAACATTACATTACAGTCATTTAGCAGACGCTTTTATCCAAAGCGACTTACAATAAGTGCATTCAACATAGGTAGGGAACGAAAACTACTAATCACCAGAAGTCCTTAGTGCATTATCTGCAAAAACAAGCAACCAAGAGTATACCTAGCGCTAAGGTAAAAGTGCAATATATCAGCTACCTATTTCCTTAAACAGATGAGACAAAATAGCTAAATCAAATGAGCATGAGCTAAAACAAATAAGTGAATCGGCTAAACAAGATCCAATAAACAATCCAATAATCCAATAAACAATACAGCAATAGAAAACAAGCGTTCGTACAACTAGTTAACAACAAGTAGGTCAGGCAGAGAGGAAGGGTAGTGTTTCCTGAAGAGGTGAGTTTTCAGCCTGCGGCGAAATATGGGCAGTGACTCTGCTGTCCTAACATCAGTGGGAAGTTCATTCCACCACTGTGGGGCCAGAACAGAAAAGAGTCGTGACCGTGTGGATCGGCCAGAAGGACCCTTGAGTGACGAGGCAATCAGTCGCCCCGAGGTGGCAGACCGAAGTGGTCGGGCAGGGGTGTAGGCATCGACCATAGCCCGGAGGTAGGAAGGAGCTGTTCCTTTCACTGCCCTATAGGCTAGCACCAGGGTTTTGAACTGGATGCGAGCCGCTACGGGGAGCCAGTGTAGAGAGCGGAGAAGGATGGTTGTGTGGGAGAACTTGGGGCGGTTGAACACCAGACGAGCCGCAGCTTTCTGAACAAGCTCCAGGGGTTTGATGGCAGATGCCGGAGCACCAGCAAGGAGGGAGTTGCAGTAGTCCAGGCGGGAGATGACGAGAGCCTGGATGAGCACCTGGGCTGCCTTCTCCGTGAGGAAGGGGCGAATCCTCCTGATGTTGTAGAGCAGGAATCTGCAGGACCTCGTCACTGATGCGATGTTTGCCGAGAACGTCAGTTGATCGTCCAGGGTCACACCCAGATTCTTCGCAGTCCGAGTTGAGGTCACCACAGCATTATCAATGGTGATGGCCATGTCTCGGTGCGGACAGCCCTTCCCCGGGAGGAACATCAGCTCGGTCTTGTCCAGGTTGAGCTTCAGGTGGTTTGTCGACATCCACTCCGAGATGTCAGCCAGACAAGCAGCAATGCGTGTCTCCACCTGGGTATCAGAGGGGGGGAATGAGAGGATTAGCTGGGTGTCATCGGCATAGCAGTGGTAGGAAAAGCCATGGGAGTGGATGACAGCACCCAGAGATGTAGTGTAGAGAGAGAAAAGAAGAGGACCCAGAACCGAGCCTTGGGGAACCCCAGTTGTGAGCCTGTGTGGTTCTGACACAGACCCTCTCAGCATCACCTGGTAGGAGCGACCCGTCAGGTAGGATGCAAACAGGGAGAGTGCAGAGCCTGAGACACCCATCCCCTCGAGGGTGGAGAGGAGGATCTGATGGTTCACCGTGTCGAACGCTGCAGACAGGTCCAGGAGTATCAGAACGGAGGAGAGAGAGTTCGCTCTAGCGGCATGGAGCGACTCCGTCACTGCCAGGAGGGCAGTCTCTGTCGAGTGACACACTTTGAACCCAGACTGGTTGGAGTCCAGGAGGTCGTTCTGGTGGAGATAGGAGGACAGTTGTTTAAAGACAGCACGTTCGAGAGTTTTAGATAGGAAGGATAGAAGGGAAACCGGTCTGTAGTTCTTGATCTCAGAGGGGTCAAGTGTCGGTTTCTTCAGGAGGGGGGTGACTCTGGCAGTCTTGAAAGTAGAGGGAAAGTAGCCAGATGTCAGAGAGGTGTTAATAAGGTGGGTTAAGAAGGGAAGAAGTTCAGGTGCAATAGACTGCAACAGAGTGGATGGGACCGGGTCCAGAGAGCATGAGGTGGGGCGACTAGAGGTAATAAGGAGAAGGACCTCGTTAGGGGAGAGGGGAGAGAAGTGGGATAGAGAGGGGATGGGGGGGGGGAGAGGAGTAGATGAGGGTAGAGAGGGGGGGGTGGCAGGCAGACGGGTGTGGGTAGTGCGCAGGGCACCAGCCGGGGGAGGAGGGAAGGAGGATCGGATATCGTTCACCTTCTTGTCAAAGAAGTTGGCGAAATCGTCGGGGAGGAGGGACGAGGAGGGAGGAGGGGGTGGAGGTTGCAGGAGAGAGGAGAAAGTTTCAAAGAGTTTTTTAGGGTTGGAAGCAGAAGCCTGAATTTTAGTGCAGAAAAAAGCAGCTTTAGCAGCTGATAGAGAGGAGGAAAAAGTAGAAATGAGAGATTGAAAGGTGAGAAGGTCCTCCAGGAGGTTGCCATTTCTCCATTTGCGCTCAGCCGCTCTCAGGCTCCGTCTCTCAGTCCGCACTGAGTCCGACAACCAGGGGGCAGGTGGAGTTTGGCGTGCAGGCCTGGTGGTGAGGGGACAGAGATGGTCGAGAGAAGAGGATAGAGTAGAGAAAAGAAGATCTGTGGCGGTATCAGGGGATAGAAGAGCAAAGGATTCAGGGGCAGGGAGAGCAGAGAGAACAGAGGAGGAAAGAACAGTGGAGGAAAGTGAGCGAAGATTGTGACGTGAGGCACAACCTGGGACATGTGTAAAATCTGAAGGTTCTCAACCCTTTAGAACCTATGATAACCGTTATATCAGTATATAATCATGTCAGTTGAAATTGCCTTAATAATCGTAAAACCTTTGAATGTTTGTTCATTCTCTGCTATACCTCCACAAAAAGGTTACACACCTCCTAACTCCACTTGAGCTGTACTTGGGTAAAGTGGTGATAAGGACACATTCAAGTATCTGACAATGTATGAAGTCACCATACCATACCAACTTTGATGAGGCAGTATTGTGTTATCTTTTATTTTTCATTTCCTGAAAAGTTAATATTTTGGACATGGTTGGTTTCTGCCCGCCAGAAGAGATATACTGTATGATAATTTTGCATTACATCTACCTATTCAATGTTTCAATTCATCTAAATAGTTGTCCAATTACAAGTCAGTCTTATCTCTGATATTTCAACTCATCATCATGGGGCGACTGTCTGCTTCATGACTGATAGCCAGATTTGATTTGTGCTTCAGAGTTTTCAGAATGTGTTGATGATGTCAGAATATGAGAATTATTAGCATTTCCAGGCACTGCAGAACATTAGCAGGTAGTACTTTGTATGTGTGGACAGCAGAGCACACTGAGAAAACAACTTCACAGGTCAAGGTCTGATTGCAAATATTATCTCACATTATGTGTTTTTGTTTAATATTTTGTTGATTTAGTATTATGTTGTAGATGTATTTTGATTAGTATTATGTTGTATTGGTATTTTCATTAGTATTATGTTTTAGAGGTGTTTTGATTAGTATTATAATAATAATGTATTTGTTTAGCACTTTTTTTATGTTAGAGGTGTTTTACTATTCAAAGTGTATCTTGTCACTATGTTCCTCTCTTTGTCTCTGTCTGTTTCTTATTTGTCCGTCTCTCCAAAAGACTGTACTGAATTGTGAAAAGACGCAGTCAAAGCTGCCAGGAGAATGAACACATCAAATGAGACCTACAGCAACGTGGACGACATTGTACTAATCACCAGCACAACAATCAACCTGGTCCTGGGAGTCCCCATAGCAGATCTACAAGCACGAAGCGTGGCTTGAAGCGACGCGTTTTGAGCTTGTAGATCTGCTATTTTTGCATTTCAATCCTGAAAATGTGAGGTTTCCACCCGACAGAGACGATATCAACAACATATTTAGTATTTAAAGTCAAGAGGTACCACTTTCCATACAGAGTTTATCTACATGTTCTTTCCAATTACAAGTCACTCTTTTCTGTGATATTTCAGCTCATCATCATGGGGTGACTGAAAGCAAGAACTGATTGGTGAACATTGATGGCCTGTCATCATAATTATGATGATAACTATTTGCATATCAAGCCACTGCCGAGCATTAAAAGTTGGTACACTGCATGTGTGGACAGCAGAGCACACAGACAAGAGCACGGGTCAAGGTCTGATTGCAAATATTATATCTAACATTATGTGTGTGTTTTTTTAGTAATATTATGTTGTTGGTTTAGTTTTATGTTGTAGATGTCTTTTGATTAGTATTATGTTGTAGTGGTATTTTCAGTAGTATTATCTTTTAGAGGTGTTTTGATTAGCATTATGTTAGAGGTGTTTTACTATTCAAAGTGTATCTTATCACTATGTTCCTCTCTCTGTGTCTGTCTGTTTATTATTTGTCTGTTCATCTGTTGTCCGTCTCTCCAAAAGACTTTACTGAATTGTGAAAAGACAGAGCGCATTCAAAGCTGCCAGGAGAATGAACACATCAAATGAGTCCTCCATCTATAGCAATGCGGACATTGTAGTCATCACCAGCACAACAATCAACCTGGTCCTGGGAGTCCCCATCAACAGCTGGGTTCTGTGGCTTGTATTAACCGGACCAGCTGGTACAATGGCCTCAGAGTTCTTCACACTCAATTTGAGCGTATGTGAGATCATCCTCAGCTTGTTATGGCTTCCAGCTGTTATCAAGCATATTCTCCCCTTAAACCTATTCACTTGTGGTTTGCTGTTCACTGGACGTCCCGTCTTCCAGAGCTGTATCTGCGTAGAGAGATTCATGGCAGTGGTTCACCCAGTGCTCTTCCTCAAGTACAAACCCCTCAGGTACCGGGTGGCTTGCTCTGTGTTGGCCTGGTTGGTCATCATTGGGGCATCACTATTGTACATGCTGGTGGGTTTTACCAAAATATTGCGTTATGTACATTTGGGTGTATGCCTATTTTTCGTGACAGTGATGCTATTCTGTAGCCTCGCCGTTCTCAGGGTTCTGAAACAGCCCATGCCAGGGGAGAAGGGGAGGGAGAGGGAGAGGGACAACAGCATGAAGAGGAGAGCCTTCACTATCATCTGCATGATCATGGTGTCATTTGTGGGAGCTTTGTTTATGTGGAGCATTTTTACCATTTTAGAGGATCAAGGCCTCTTGTTAGATGATTTCTATTTAGTTATGGGTATATGTATGGTCGTTACTGTGGTCGCTGGGTTTGTTCAGCCTTTGCTGTACCTCTGCCAAAAGACTGGCAAACTGCCCTGTGTTAAAACTATACAAGGTGCATAGATAACCCCACAGTGAACTTCCAAGAAGTATCTGTAGTTATATTCATTCATCAAGTAGGCTACAGGGAGGGGTCATGGCTAGTAGAAGGTGACCCTATTCAATGTTACATATCATTTACATTACATGTGATTTTTATTGTCTATTCTTATTCTTTTATCTCTATGCTTTATTTCTGTTTCTTACCCTGTTTTGCTGTAATTTTTATCTTGTTTTGTAAAGCACTTTGTTGCTTTGCTTCAACTAGTGCTATATAAATAAGGTTTTTATTGTTGTAGTGGGTAGGCAGATATAATCCCCATACTGTCATTGTGAACACTGTCATCGTGTAGGTGTGTATTGTGTTATTATGTGTTTTGGCTAAATCAGTTAGTTGTGTTGTTTCACTAACTTCACAAGTAAAGTGGCTATGGTTAGTCTCACTCATTTTCTGCTTTTAAGTGTTTTAAGCGTTAAAAATTTAGTTGTTTAACAGTTATTTCACTGGTTAAATCTTTATATGCAAGAGTGAACTAAAACCAAGTTTCTTCTCGTGAAACGTAATCAAATGCATGCACCACCATAAATCCTTAAATGCCAATAAATGTGAAACATCCAACTTTTTCTCCTTTCTCTTTCTCTCTCTCTCTCTGTGTCTAATGTAGCTGGCTTGCATTTTCACATGCTCAGAAGGTTGGGTGAGCTGTTGTTCTGTTCACAGGCAGTCATTCTGTCTGTCTGACCATCCACAACAAGATATATTTTAAAATATTGTCTGTATTGCCATGGAATTTGCTGTGCAGTGTGCACCTTCATGCTCCATAAAGGATGTACCATACTGATTTTGGTGACCCAATCCGTTGCTTTAGTGCTATTGTGGTCAGAATTTCCAATTGCACACATTTGTGATGCACAGGTCACATATATTGTTAGATGATACAACATTTATTAGCGCTCATGAGAAACTTGTCAACTTGTGTGTTTATAAATGGCATTAATAACATTAATACTTTTTTTTAAAAATAAAAGCCTTAACAAAACATTGTATTGATATGTAATTTATATGTATTTCATTCATATTTGATTACCCTTGACAACATGTAGCTGATTCACCGTGATAATGTCCCATTCAGTGCATTGACAGCATCTGAAACGGGTGGCTGATTCCAGATGTGTAGCTGAGAAAAGCATTGTTGTTAATGAGTGCATATTGCATAATGAAGGATGTATTAACCTTAATAAAGCATTGTTCCCACTTTAGACCAGGTAGATGCAAAAGCATAGTTAGCTGTCAATAAATGCATAATACAGGTTACCAGAAGGCTGGCATACCCATATATGAATGTCACGTGAATGTGTTGGAGGTGCAATCTTCATTATTTTACATAAAGCTGACACTGGATATCCCGTCTTCCAGACATGTATCTGCGTAGAGAGATTCATGGCAGTGGTTCACCCAGTGCTGTTCCTCAAGAACAAAATGCATCGTCCATTACTGTGATCACTGGGTTTATTCAGCCACTGCTGTACCACACAGTTAACTCCCAAGAATTGTATTTGTAAGGCATTAATCAAGTACAGTGAGGGGTCATGACTAGTAGTAGGTGGTGACCCTATTCAATGTTTCGTATCCTATATTATGTTATTATTTCTTTTCATTTACTTTCATCTTTTATCTCTTCTATGCTATTTTTCTTGTCTAGTTCTGCTGTCAATCCATCTTGCTTTTTTTTTTTTTTTTTTTTAAGTGCGATATAAATAACACATTATTGTTGTAGTGGTTAGACAGAGATTATCAATCCACATACTGTCATTGTAAACATGCCCTTATAATATTTTCATTGTTTTTTTTGATTGATTGAATATTTTATTAGGCAAAAAAATGTAAAACAGCACAGTTACATTTAAAATACTTTGTCTAACAGGTCCGTTCATAAAAGTCCTTGCGGACTTGTTTCCAATGAGGGCCTTGGTATTCAATTCATATACATAGTTACGAATCAATTGCAGAGGGCTGCCAGCTCCTTTGAGCTTTTGAAATATGTGACATTATTCTTATTCACCTCCCACAGGCACAGCGTTGGACTTATCCATCTCCGCCCGCTATATATATTTATTTATATACATTTATAAATGTTTTTTAAATATGTAAATATACAAATGAGCCATAAATGAGCCAGTCTTTTGAACGGCTCTGTGAAAGGAACGGATCGCCATGATCCGGCTCCCTTAAAAGAGCCATACATCCCATCTCTATCTGGTGATGTACGTGGAATGTGAATACTGATTAAGTGTGACATATCTATTGGTAAATAGACGTGTGAACTACTTCGAAACTTCCATATGCTGTGATTAACACCACTTCAATAGCACAGGAAGGCATCACCTTGAAGCACCATTATTACCTGAAAAGCCGTTTGAACAGCTATTATAGTTTACTATGTATAGGCGATATATTTTGGCAGTGGTGGAAAAAGTACTCAAAGTGGTTACTTAAGTTAAGTACCAATATTGCAATATAGAAATACTCTGTTACAAGTTTAAATCCATACAACTTAGCAATACACATGTTTGGAAAAAAATGCCTCAAATCATGAATGAAGAGTCTGTTTGCCGTGAAAGGCCTAAGAAGAAATGCCACCCTTTTCACATTGGCCTATTATAGCGCCACCAGGAGGCCATAATAACCTACCTGACCTGGTGGAGACCTGTGCTCCGAGGAGCACTTTTTCTAGTTATTAATATTATTACTAGTGGTGGTGGTGGTAGTAGAAAATAGCAGATCTACAAGCTATCAACAAATAACTCATGGCAAATATCAACAACGTTTTAGAAACAGGGGCAAAGCCCAACCACCACAGAAAAACAAGGGCAATGTCGCTTATAATAATTACAGGACATGGCAACACTGAGCGTGTCATTACTCCTAAATGTATTCAAATATTCTGTATTGGGGCCTAAATGTACTGTAATTGAGGGGGGGGGGAGAATTATATGTATTTATCCCCTCATTTGTAATGGAAATGTATGCGGTTAGGGACTGTTTGTTATGTACCAGGGGGGGTAGTCCATTATGTAATGTATTTCTTTTTATTTCCTCCCCCCCACCCAATAAACCATATTTTTTAATATTGACACCAACACTAGGAGTAGAACATAAAATGAATGCTGATCTTTTCTGACGTTTATTATAGGCGAATTTAGCACCCTATTTCACGTCGGGGTCCATTTACAGAAACAGCCTAAACGAAAGAAAGTCTGCTGCAACACAGTTTTATACAAGCCTAGCCTACTGGGGGTCCCTGCTTGATCTCTCTCTCAGCTAAGGGGTCCTTGACCTGAAAAACATTGAAGACCCTGGACCTGGACTGTAGGTCTGCTATTTAAGGAATAAAGTAAGCTATAGCCCCTTCTGTCGGCAGCAGACAAATAGCTGCATCAACAGTGAAAAGTTGTGAAGCAGACATTGTTTTAAACGCAAGCAGACAGTACACCCAGAAACGTTATTGTGTGTGTGTGTGTGTGTGTGTGTGTATGTGTATGTGTGTGTGTGTGTGTGTGTGTGTGTGTGTGTGTGTGTGTGTGTGGGGGGCTAATAAAGCGCAGAGGCTTTCTTTAATAACAAAATGATCTCAATCGCGAGGGAGAGCGGTCCGAACGGAACCGAGAAAACATTCAAAATTACTGGACCCGGCCCAAAACGGGACCGAGGCAAACTGGACCCGTTCCGAAACGAGCCGAGGATAATCCAAATGTACTACACCCGGTCTGACCGGGGTCTCAGACCCATACTGGACCCGGAGCTCATTTATGGCTACAAGTAAGACGCGCGAACGCGGGAAGCGAACGCAGCTCGGAAACTAAGGCGTTTTAAAAAAATATATATACCAAAAAATTCTGCGTTAAAAGGAGCATCTTAGAAAAATAAATATTCACCCAAAAAAAACTTTGAATGTTTTTGAACAATTCAACAAAGTGTTTGAAGTGCCTGTTTCACCCACTTCCGGGGGGCGGAGCCAAAATCCGAGGCCGAAGTATTTGTTCGTAGACCCCAACTTAGGGGGGGTAGAAAATGTTTCGGAGCGATTCGGGCACTTTTCATTTAACATGGGGTTTCAATGGGGAGTTTTTAGGAGCCTTCTCCGGGGCGTGGCTTCCGGGGGAAGGGGCGGGCTTAAACGCAACCTTGACAGGTGTGTTCAGTTTTCAAAGACCTTTCATTTGATGTATGGTACATCTATATTGGACATTTACTTGACTGCACACAGCTGCACATAGGCAGTGCACACAGACACACAGACACACAGACAGACACACAGACACACAGACACACAAGCCGAGCACGGTTTCATAGTAAGCTCCTCCTTCCGCTGCGTTCGCAAAAATCACCATGGTGTGTGAGTCAGCACACTGCTCCCAGCATAGACATATAAAGGTAGACGCCTCCTCTGGCTCTGAAGCGTCGGCATCTCGGACGCACTTCCGCTTCCTCTATGCTTCCGGGGGGAAGCTGGAAACTTCCGTGTGCGTCACAGAAGGGGGCGTTCGGTAGGACAATCAGAGGCAGGTGGGGTGGGTCTTTTCTTAAGAGGCAGCCGCGCAGCAACTAGTCAGTTAGACGCGCTGTGATTGGCCAGTAGTTAACGTGATGTGATTGGTCTGCCCCCCGGAAGAGCCTTGTATTGAGAGACCAGTCGTTACAATGAACTGCAGAGGCCAATGAGGTATCTAGGTTTCTATATCTATCCATAAACATGCTCCACAGTCCACACACACGACGTTCCAATTTACATCTTCCCAGTGGCTTTTTTTTTTCGCCTGCTAAAAAACCTCCAGAAGACTCGCCCCAAAACACACTCGCCCCATTTTCTTGTATTCGTTTTACTTGAGGATAAGGTTAGAAATGAGTTTAGGGTTAGGCATAGTTTTACTGAGGTTAAGTTAAGGAATAAGGTTAGGTTTTGGCACCGTTTTACTGAGGTTACGTTTAGAAATAAGGTTAGGTTTAGATAGTAGGCTAGTTTACTGAGGTTACGTTTAAGAATGCCAGGTGAATAGCCTACCGCCGGATTTGCCCGGGGCGACTGTGTTTTGGGGCGCGTGTTTTGGTATTTAACATTAGTGCACAGTGCGCATGAGATTGGTTATGTATCAATCAGCTGTTAACATTAAACTATGAGAGAACAGTCGATATGGATTTGGGAGCATAATTACAACGCATTGGTCTCTTTAAAACCGAAGGTTAAAGAGTATAGCCTATCTGTTATGAAAGAACACCCCCCCCCCCCCCCCCCCCCGCCCCCTTGGCAAAAACTATTTAGGAAAGGGCCTTTCGCCTCTCTGCTAGAAACATGCGACCGCTTGTCTCCCTGCCTTGGAAGAGATGGGCCTGTGACGTTGAATTGTGGGCGTTCACTCCCTTTCATATAAATAGGTGGGCGGGGCTAAGGTCCCTAGGGACAAAAACGATATATAGGCCACTCAAAAAGTACAGAGTGAAAGGTGAAGTTTTCTAAGTATTGACGGTTTAAGTGGTTAAATCATGAAAATACAACATGAATCCAACACAACACTGATGATAGTGCTATCAAACAAGTCTATGAAATCTATGAAAAAGTTTAATCTGCAACTAAATACATATACAGGGGTCCCTGCGTCATCTCTTTCTCAGCTAGGGGCTCCTTGGGTTGTGAAACGAAAAAATGAAACGAAAAAATTCATGTTGTATCAATTGCTGCGCTTAGGTCTAGATCAGGGGGATCTAGACCTAAGCGCAGCAATTGATACAGTGGATGGGTCATGGGTCGGTCTCAATGGCAGTGCCCTTCAACTGCTGTGCACATATCTCACAGCAAGGACCGTCTCTGTCGCTGTTGGTAATGCCTTCTCCTTATCTGCTGACCTCACTTGTGGTGTTCCGCAAGGGATACTCGATGCAAGCCGCGTCTAGAACGTGCAAGTAGGGAAAGGGAATGAATGTCACCTGGTGAATGTGTTGGAGGCACAAATAAAGGTGCTTCTTCCATGGATTTGGATTTCCTTTTTGTGTCTCAGGAGCTTGAAAAAAACGAATATTTGGACGTTTACATTTTTCATGTTGCAGGTTTCTGCACTATGATACTCACTACTCAGGCCTCAGTGTTGCGCTATAAGACTATATCACTGTGCACGATCCGTCTCACTACCTCAATGCTGATATGTGTTGTTTACACCTACAAGACAATGATGGACTCGGCCATGCCCCCAAATACCCGTATATATATATATTTCCCCCCCACCCACCCGAAGCCCCTCCGCTCAGTATCACCAATACATTCTCCATCCTGGAAATGGACCATTTCCCCTCACTGCCTGGTCATAACACCGCCCAAGCCGAGTCTTCGGACGGTCTGTCGGCACCTCGGCCGCGAAATGACCGCCGCAACATGCTGGAGGGGGCTGTTAGACGTAGGCCTGTAGGTCCCACGCCACTCCATCCACAGCAGGGCGAAGTGGCTTGCGGTCCCCCAGCTGATCAGCCCCCCTCTCCAGTCCCAGCTGATCAGCCCCCCTCTCCAGTCTGAGAGCGCCAACTGCAGCGCCAACTGCAGCGCCAACAATCGCACCCATCGTGCCCCCTCTCGTACCTCTCACAGTGCTGATCATCAGAAATATCCGCCATATAAATGCCATAACACACTGTTTACCAGGCGCCACAACATTTGTTCTTCTTGAAAAACTTTCAGGACTGTTAAACACACTCCCCGCGTCCATTACAAAGATCATGCAGCTTTGGTTGGACCCAGACAGCACAAACTTGGCCGCCGCTCTAGGCGCAGCGTTGGACTTATCCATCTCCGCCCGCTAAGACGCGCCACAACATCCCCCAGCCCTGGTGTTAACCTCCACATGGCCCTTTTTAACACGAGATCCATAAAGGAAAAAACCTTTTTACTGCAAGATTTTATCACCACTTTATCACCACTTATTTTTTAACCGAAACCTGGGTTCCTGCTGGCAACTCGATATCTTTCTCCGAACTCCTTACCCCCGATCGCACATTCTACAGCAAACCCCGAACCACTAGCACTGGAGGGGGGCTAGCCTCAATTTTGAAAAACTATTTCCACTGCAGTCTGTTTCAGCCTGTAGCTATTCACTCGAGCTTTGAGCTGCAGTCTTTTGAGTTAAAGATGTCCTCTCCTGTGCTCTGCGCACTCATATACCGCCCTCCCAAAAGCAAGGACTTTATTAACGAATTGGCTGATTTCCTGTCAAAATGTTCATGCATGTTCTAATAGTTATTTAGATGCAGCACATCCACAAAAAGAGTGAGTGAGGAGTTAATACAATTTGAATCTGTTCATGAGCTTCTTTTGCCTGTTTTAATGGTTCACTATATTTATTATGGGAGTAGTGACAGCCCCAATTTCAGCCCTGTACACAGCTTTGTGAGTGTTAGGCCAGCTGACACAAACAAAAACAAACACAAAGGACCACAGAATCAAAATAAACAAATGGAGATGTGTGTAATGTATACTGAAATGCAAAAAGAAAAGGAAAGAAAAGTTGGTGGACAATATTGTGTGCCCCTGTCAACCAATTTATGTAAAGCAATGAAAAGCAAGTTATGCTCTCAACCCTTGAGAACCTACAATACACTCTATTCAGAACATTATTATTACATATGTTCACGTAACCACATATCTTTAAACCAATTTACTTTTTGAATAAGTAAGTGATAGTGCTATGCATTCAAATACCGAAGTAGGTTAACTTGAAAATGTCTGTATGCATTTGTATGTTTTTAGCCTTCAGCATGCTCCAAACAAAGCCAAACCTTTTTCAGCCTCAGCAGGACAGTGTATACTGCAACTTTTGTTTTGTTTTGTTTTTTGTTTTTTGTTGGTGATTTATGATTGATGTTCCTCTCAACTAATATCCACTTTATTTAAATTAACGAAGATTGACAACCTGGGAGATGTGTAACATCTGAATGTTCTCAATCCTTTAGAACTTATGATAACCGTTATATCAGTATATAATCATGTCAGTTGAAATTGCCGTAATAATTGTAAACCAGGGTGTTTGTTCATTCTCTGCTATACCTCCACAAAAAGGTTACAGCGACACAACACACACACACACACACGCACGCACGCACGCGCACGCACGCGCACGCACACACACACACACACACACACACACACACACACACACGCACGCACGCACGCACGCACGCACGCACGCACGCACGCACGCACGCACGCGCACACACACACACACACACACACACACACACACACACCTCCTAACTCCACTTGAGCTGTATTTGGGTAAAGTGATGATAAGGACAAATTCAAGTATCAGACAATGTATGAAGTCACCATACCATACCAACTTTGATGAGGCAGTATTTTGTTCTTTTGTTTTCTTTTTTTTTCTGAAAAGTTTATATTTTGGACATGGTTGGTTTCTGCCCGCCAGAAGAGATATACTGTATGATAATTTTGCATTACATCTACCTATTCAATGTTTCAATTCATCTAAGTAGTTCTCCAATTACAAGTCAGTCTTATCTCTGATATTTGAACTCATCATCATGGGGCGACTGTCTGCTTCATGACTGATAGCCAGATTTGAGTTTTCAGAATGTGTTGATGATGATGGATGAACTGTCAGAATATGAGAATTATTTGCATTTCCAGGCACTGCATAACATTAGCAGGTAGTACTTTGTATGTGTGGACAGCAGAGCACACTGAGAAAACAACTTCACAGGTCAAGGTATGATTGCAAATATTATCTCACATTATGTGTGTTTTTTTTAAATATTTTCTTGATTTAGTATTATGTTGTAGATGTATTTTGATTAGTATTATGTTGTATTGGTATTTTCATTAGTATTATGTTTTAGAGGTGTTTTGATTAGTATTATAATAATAATGTATTTGTTTAGCACTTTTTATTATGTTAGAGGTGTTTTACTATTCAAAGTGTATCTTGTCACTATGTTCCTCTCTCTGTCTCTGTCTGTTTCTTATTTGTCTGTTCATTTGTCCGTCTCTCCAAAAGACTGTACTGAATTGTGAAAAGACGCAGTCAAAGCTGCCAGGAGAATGAACACCTCAAATGAGACCTACAGTAACGTGGACGAAATTGTACTAATCACCAGCACAACAATCAACCTGGTCCTGGGAGTCCCCATCAACAGCTGGGTTCTGTGGCTGGTATTAACCGGACCAGCTGGTACAATGGCCTCAGAGTTCTTCACACTCAATCTGAGCGTATGTGAGATCATCCTCAGCTTGTTACATCTTCCAGCTGTTATCGAGCATATTCTCCCCTTAGACCTATTCATTTGTGGTTTGCTGTTCACTGGACGTCCGCTCTTCCAGAGCTGTATCTGCGTAGAGAGATTCATGGCCGTGGTTCACCCAGTGCTCTTCCTCAAGTCCAAACCCCTCAGGTACCGGGTGGCTTGCTCTGCGCTGGCCTGGTTGGTCATCATTGGGGCTTCACTATTGTACATGCTGGTGGGTTTTACCAAAATATTGCGTTGTGCACATTTGGGTGTATGCCTATTTTTCGTGACAGTGATGTTATTCTGTAGCCTCGCCGTTCTCAGGGTTCTGAAACAGCCCATGCCAGGGGAGAAGGGGAGGGAGAGGGAGAGGGACAACAGCATGAAGAGGAGAGCCTTCACTATCATCTGCATGATCATGGTGTCATTTGTGGGAGCTTTCTTTATGTGGAGCATTTTTACCATTTTAGAGGATCAAGGCCTCTATGATTTCGATTTAGTTATGGGTATATGTATGGCCGTTACTGTGGTCGCTGGGTTTGTTCAGCCTTTGCTGTACCTCTGCCACAAGACTGGCAAACTGCCCTGTGTTAAACCTATACAAGGTGCATAGATAACCCCACAGTGAACTTCCAAGAAGTATCTGTAGTTATATTCATTCATCAAGTAGGCTACAGGGAGGGATCATGGCTAGTAGAAGGTGACCCTATTCAATGTTACATATCATTTACATTACATGTGATTTTTATTGTCTATTCTTATAATTTTATCTCTATGCTTTATTTCTGTTTCTTGCCCTGTTCTGCTGTAATTTTTATCTTGTTTTGTAAAGCACTTTGTTGCTTTGCTTCAACTAGTGCTATATAAATAAGGTTATTATTGTTGTATAGTGGGTAGGCAGATATAATCCACATACTGTCATTGTGTAGGTGTGTATTGTTATTATGTGTTTTGGCTAAATCAGTACTTGTGTTGTTTCACTAACTTCCCAAGTAAAGTGGCTATGGTTAGTCTCACTCATTTGCTGCTTTTAAGTGTTTTAAGTGTTAAAAATGTAGTTGTTTAACAGTTATTTCACTGGTTAAATCTTTATATGCAAGAGTGAACTAAAACCAAGTTTCTTCTCCTGAAACGCAATCAAATGCATGCACCACCATAAATCCTTAAATGCCAATAAATGTGAAACATCCAACTGGTTCTCCTTTCTCTCTCTCTCTCTCTGTGTCTAATGTAGCTGGCTTGCATTTTCACATGCTCAGAAGGTTGGGTAAGCTGTTGTTCTGTTCACAGGCAGTCATTCTGTCAGGCAGTCCATCTATATGTCTGTCTGTCTGTCTGTCCATCCACAACAAGATATATTATAAAATATTGTCTGTATTGCCATGGAATTTGCTGTGCACCTTCATGCTCCATAAAGGATGTACCATACTGATTTTGGTGACCCAATCCGTTGCTTTAGTGCTGCCTTGTGGTCAGATTTTCAATTGCACACATTTGTGATGCACAGGTCACATATATTGTTAGATGATAAAACATTTATTAGCGCTCATGAGAAACTTCTGAACATGTGTGAGCAAGCATTGTTGTTAATGAGTGCATATTGCATAATGAAGGATGTTTTAACCTTAATAAAGCATTGTTCCCACTTTAGACCAGGTAGATGCAAAAGCATAGTTAGCTGTCAATAAATGCATAATACAGATTACCAGAAGCTGGCATATCCATTATATGAATGTCACGTGAAT
The DNA here is from genome assembly GCF_963280865.1 of Gymnoscopelus braueri. NCBI lineage: Eukaryota > Metazoa > Chordata > Actinopteri > Myctophiformes > Myctophidae > Gymnoscopelus > Gymnoscopelus braueri. The sequence goes on from NC_137623.1 coordinate 36,542,833, forward strand.
GTGCTGGAGGCGCAATCTTCATTATTTTACATAAAGTTGACACTGGATGTCCCGTCTTCCAGACATGTATCTGCGTAGAGAGATTCATGGCAGTGGTTCACCCAAGTGCTGTCCCTCAAGAACAAAATGCATCGTCCATTACTGTGATTACTCTGTTTGTTCAGCCACTGCTAATTCTGCTGTCAATCCATCTTGCTTTGTTTTTTTTTAAAAGTGCAATATAAATAACACATTATTGTTGTAGTGGTTAGACAGAGATAATCAATCCACATACTGTCATTGTAGACATGCCCATATTTTCATTGTTACGAATCAATTGCAGAGGGCTGCCAGCTCCTTTGAGCTTCTGAAATATGTGACATATTCTTATTCACTTAAGTTCACTGCTCTTAAACAGAAATGTCTGGGCTGATTTCCCTACACGATTCAGGGCCTAAAAATGCATATACATGAACATATATTTAGATAGATAATTTATAGTAGATCAAAGTGTTTGCGGAAAAAAATAGATGAATAAATATTCAACACCATATACTAAAGCAGTTATTAATCTAAATCCAGTACTACTGTATCTAAAAGCCACCAGTGAAAAGGGTTCACTGATGAACTGAGCAATAGAAGGTCAGATACAAGTAGCGCTGCTACCATCTGCTGGAGAATCAGCCACAAACATCTCAGAAAGAGAAGTCAAGTCAGGAGTAAGGACTCAGATGTCCTACTTAATGCTGCACTACGTAACTCTTCTCTTCTACCCCGGATTTGAACCCAGTTTCCTGCACAAGCGCTGACATTTTTACCATTGAGCTAATAGAGCCTGCCTGCTCTGGGGATACATTTAATCTTGACCATCAGGTCAAAATTTGTGTCAGATCCTGTGTCGTGACTCGTGAGACATGACCTTTGACACGAGACAAATTACAACCACCCCAATTGTATAAGTTATATTGTATTTAACATATTCTACCATACAGATTGGACAAAAGTTACATAGTGCCACTTTAAGTAAAAGCATCAATACCACAATATAAAAATACTCTGTTACAAGTAAAAGGCCAGCATTCAAAATGTGTTTGAGTAGAAGTGCAAAAGCATTGGGATAAACATATACTTACTGTATCAAAGTATAAGTACTCACGTTTCCAACTTTTTCGAAATTAGCAGATCTGCATGTTAATGTGTGTACTGTAAATGGGATCTTAATGCACAGCAATTTGTCTTGGCTACATGTATTGACCATACAGTAAACTGACATGGTACCAGGACAAGATGTCACATGCACAGTAAAGGAGCTGTCTATGTAGTTGTTGTTGCCTCCCTTTCTTGGAACATCTGTTGACTCTTATCTGCTGTGACCGTGTAGGTTTTTAACAGTTTGCAGGCAGAATGTAAACCTAATGGGAGATAACTGGCTTCCTCCCTGAGAGGCTGAAGCAAAAGGTTGGCTGAGAATTGTACATGTGACATTTCTGTCTTTCTTTTGAACAGTACGGTACATGCAGGCAGCATGTAGTTCAACAGTGCACCACCAAAGGAGTGGTGGGTACCTACTTAGTGGTACCTGGTGGTATGTCCATATTATGAAAATGTGTATACATAATAACAGAGACATGAATTGTGTGACTCAACCCTATAGATCAGATAGTTCATGCTTACTATGCTTACTCTTGACGTGAACTTGTAAGTAACTCTATGCAAGTCTGACCTCTGCTAAATGCCTAACGGACGATCTACACCGGACTTTTCAAAGCGACACGCATCAGAATCAGCTTTATTGTCACATCACAGGTTTACAGAAGTAAAAAAGTGGGTGAAATTCGTTTTCGTGCAGAGTTCCCATCATATCCTTATTTTCATGGAAAAAAAAGAAAGGGAAGAAGAAGAGGGGGGGGGTCAAGGGGTTATCAACATATGAACAAAAAAAGTGTTTCCAAAGATGTACTGCTAGCCAAAAAGGTGTGAAATGCAGACTTGCAAAGAAAATAATTCCAAGGCACTCCATCTTAAGTGAAAAAATAAATAATTTATTTAGAGCAAGGGAACAAAATATGACCAACGCGTTTCGACCTAGAAGGTCTTTATCAGGGTCTGTCAAGTTATCTACATATGGTACCTGAGATAAGGTATAAAGGTACGTGAGCACACGCACACACGCACTTTTAGATCCAGTCCTATTTTATAGCCTGCGTATGCAGTGCTCGCGAATCCGCACGCCTGGTGTAGCCGGTATCATTGATATCAATTGGTTCTTTCCAAACACGCTGTATGCGAGCAGCAAATTCCACGCATACGCGCGCTTTGAAAAGTCTGGTGTAGATCGGCCGTAAATAGTCATTGTAATTACAACAATGACACAGACCCTCTGCTTTTTGGACCAATATGCCTACGTCAACCTAAGGAGGTTACTACACCTCCCCCGCAACGAGTATCCAGCCCTGCTATTGACACGAGTTGACATAGCATAACACAATCGTGGCTGGTGTGAAATAATACAAGACGAATACAACAAATTTCTCTCATAATCGTTTTTATTTTTGGTCTTTCTTTAGAATACAAAACAAGAACCAAAAGATAAACACAAATATAACATTTACAAAAAACGATTATTTAAGTGAGATGACTGAGGCAACATAGAAAAGCAAATTGTGAGACTATAATATTGGTAAGTCTGGCTGGAACCTTGAGGTAAAAACTGCTAAAAAAAGGTAAAAGTAAAATGGTTCTAATACGCATTTAGTGCCCATTCTTCAGCAGTGCCAGTCACACGTGTGTAAAAAAAGAAAAACGTTTTCCTAAAGATTTCCTAACAGTTCAAATGTTAGCAGTGACTGTAGTGCTTCAGAATTAAATAAGAACATTTGTGTATCAGTGTATGGCACACGACCGTTTTGAATGAGCTCAGATTTAAACTTATATTACGCGCACACGCACACACACACTTCCCCCCTCATTTGTTCAATGGATGTGTGTTGTGTACTAGCCTGGCTCCTAGACCATAGACTCTGCCCACTCACTGAGTGGACTGCCTGTGTGTGTACATTTCTTTTAAACAGCTTTCTTAACTCATTCCCCCTCTAGAATAATTCTGGCAAAAAGGAGATGCTGTTTACTGCCTATATCACCTGAAAGTGCTTGGCTGAGGAAACAGGAAGCCTTGAGAGACTATTTGGAACAGCCCCTCTCTGTTACAGGGCAGAAACAAAATAGAATGATTAAGTGTTGGAATGGCTACCAGTCAGAGGCACAAAACTAAGTCCCCTCGCTCGTAATATACAAACAATAAAATAAAACCTGACAAAAAGCATACATGGCACCACACATGAAGAAAAAAAAATGGTTGTCACTTACCAAAAGACAAAGCAGTGAAAACAGTAGTTTCGTATGGAGGAAACGTTTCTCATTATTTCTGTTTCACATTTCAGACATGGTCATTGGTGAGTCAGCATTTGCAGATTATTATTTTGCTTCTTTTCTTTATTCTTTTTAGTTCCTTTGGATTTATGCCTTTTGTTGACTATGCATCAGTCACAGCAGGTAGATTTGAGCTAGCATTATCTCATATATTTATATGTACATGCATTCAACTCGATATGATTTCCCAAAATAAAAAGAACTAACTAAACTCCCTTTTATCACTTAATAAACCAGCAATATAAAATGAAACACAAATGTTGAGTCTTTGCCATTTGATGCCAGTTATGCAGTTGTACATGGAGTGCTTGGAAGGGGAGGAGTAGTCTTATTTCATTAATGGGGGTCGTGAGTGGTTTTATTCCATTCCATTAATGGGAGGGGGGGGGGGGGGGTATTCAACCCTCCTCTTGTTCCAAAACTGGCCTCTTTCTACATGGTTGGGCTTCAAATTCACATTATGCTGGAAGGAAGTGCAACCAGAGGCAGACACTGGCAGGGCAGGTCGACACCAAGTGTAGGCCTACAACAAAATAAAACGAAAACAAAACACTGGACTGTAGTGTGAATGCATATCTACCGTCTTCTGACCTGAAGAGAGAGAGGGAAAGCGATTCGCCATCAGAATGATTACAGGTGCAGACGAATTATTCATTATACCACATTGTTATTATGGTTGCTTGTATCCAACCTCAATATTTTACCATCACTCATAGTACTTATATAATACATTATGATACGTGGTAGCTTGTGAGAGTCTAGATGTCTCCACTAGGCCTGATAGCTATGGTTTTGGTTACAGCCTGTCTTGTTATGGTTCAGCTTGTCCTTGATCCAGCTAGTATAACTATTGTCTGAACCCTGTGCCCCTTGGCAGAACTACCGTACCACCGACATGAGTGTTATTGTACATCTCCCCATGACATCATGCATATTAAAGCATAACCATCACCACCTAGAATATTGTCTCGACTCCTGTTACCTCATCAATTACTGATTGATCCAGAATTTCACGACACAGGTGTAATATTATTAAACATTGCTACCAGTGGAAAAAAGCGCTCACCTTACCCTGTGTTCACCACTGCGGAAGCACATAACTGTAGGTGGGTGTGCCAGGGGGGCGATATGTGGGCATCTGGTGAGGGTTAACAGGAGCTGGTGAATGAGTCGTCAACAAAGTTCCTGAGAGAGAAGAGTAACGACAAATACAATGCAAATATTAAACAAGTCGTAAGTATTACCACACGAGAGGAAATGCTGTACTGTGAGATATTGGCACTGGTTGTAAAACACATGGTTCTCAGAGTCGGGTCCCCTTACGGGTTGTAACTCTGAGAGTGCACAAATGGAACCAAATGGACCTGTAATGGGTCCATTTCGTTCCATAGAGTTAAACTAACACTGGAAATGTAGCGCGTAGATGGTTCCATTTGTACCTTCTCAGAGTTACAGACCCTTAAAGTCGTGGTGAAATGGCTTTTTTTGGTAATTTTATTTTGACCTTTCATTCTGAAATAGGGTTTAAGTGGCGTTGCAACCAATCAGAAAGTCCCATCCCTTCAGGCTATGGAACGCTGGAATCTCACTCAATGCAGCGGTGCGCAGCAGAGGGCTAGTGTTAGTTTACCCTGCCACTCACGCTGCCCGAGGAATACACAAAAATACCTAACAATCTATTGTTAGGTATGTCCATTGTATGACCACGTTAAGACGTTTTTTTCCTTTCACCACGTCTTTAAGGGTGCATTTGAACCCCTGGTTTGCACCGGACCAGACGTTGAAAACCAGTGTTGTAAAAAAAAACTAAAACCTGGTCGCTCCTCACCGGCTGACATGGCCATGGTGGTCCCGGCTACCATCCCCATGTTAATGCCATTGTGACGGGGCTGGTGCATATGGGGGGCATACATGGCCGGCATCCCGTTGGGCTGCACCACCGTCGTGTGATGGATGACGTGGGGCGGCGCGGCGTACTGTGGCTGTATGAAGTAAGCACCTTGTTGATGCTGTGCTTGTAGCAGGGCCTGGACGACAGGGGAGGGCGGGACAGATCACAATTATTACAATAAATCACCTAATTAATTCTTATAATCGTCATAATCGTTTCCATGTTGAAAAGGTTTGATACATTTTCAAACATTTCCCAAAAGTAGTGGAAATAGCCGAACTATCACAATGCGACGCGTTGTGAGCTTGTCCTGTGGATCAGCTATTTCCACTGTTTTTTAAAAATATTTTCAAAGTATACGATTATTAAATATGTCAGTCATTTCTTTAAGGTATTTGTCATATCTCTGCCCTGTGGATTTTTTGTTTACAAAGCCTAAAAGGCAAACAGAAATGTAATTTTCGTGCATTTGTTCCAATGTTAATGCCAAAAACACAAATTAGATTGTTAAATCACAATTATTTGTATGACAATTAATCGGCAGGTAGAATTTCATAATCGTGAGAGCCATTAAGACCTGGAACTCATCTGTGTCACTTTAGATTTCTTTGGCTATTCAAAAATAGCAGATATACAAGCTCATAGCCGCGCTATGAGCTTGTATATCTGCTATTTTTGAATGAAACATTTATTTATTTTTATTTATTTTTTTACTGTTAGGATTTAGAAAACATTTTAAAGAATCGCCTCAGGTCTTAATGGGTTAATCATCATTAGACTGGACTGAGAAAATAAATGGTGCGTTAGAAATCAAGCATCTCAGTGGGTGTTGTGCGCTTTACACTGACCTGTGCGTAGGGATTCTGTTGGGGGAAGGCGCTCCTTACGGGGTACATGGCGGTTTGGTAAGGGTTAGGGGATGAGGAGTAAGGAGGGATGTTCCCCGTGTTGGGAGAGCAGGACATTTTGAAGGGAGCGCCTGGAGCATAGCCTGGAGGCAGTGGAGGAAAAAGAAATGTACTCAAATGTTTTACTTAAGTAAAAGTATCAATACAATAAAAATGTAGAAATACTCAAGTAAAAGTCCGGAATTCAAAGTTTACCCGAGTAAAAGTACAAAAGTAATGGTATCAAAATGTACTTAAAAGTACCAAAAGTACAGAGTACTCATTATGCAGAATGTCCCATTTCACAAGCTTTCGAATGTATACAATGTATTAAAATCTTTTAAAAAATAGAAGATCTACAAGATCTACAAGTAGATCAGCTATTTTCAAATGGCCGAAATTTATATAGGGCTGAAGTGGTTACTGTATGTTTTGCAATAATAATCATTGGCAAACTAGTACGTTTTCAAATCATTGTAATGGAGTAAAAGTACAATATTTGCCTCTGAGGTGTAGTGGAATAGACGTAAAAGTACTGAAAATTGGAAATCCTCCAGTAAAGTAAAAATACCTCCAAATTATACTTAAGTACAGTACTAAATATACTTAGTTACTTTACACCACTGGTGGGGGGGGGGCACTTCAAGTTAGTGCTGCAGATATCAAAGACTGTATACAGCATCGGCTCACGCCGACTGGCCTCATGTCCATATGTTGCGGAATCCTCAACCACAATTAATTGTTAACACAGCGTCCCTCTTCGAGGGCAGAGCTCACTGCTGTCAGTGAACTCTGACACTATCACTCTCTCACTTCTATGCAAAGCAAAAGAAGGAAACCTTACCTAATCACATTCCCCAGTCAGTCCCTTTTGTGATATACCAAGGCATGGGGATTTTTATAATTATTCTGTGCTCCATAGGGTTAGTAAGCACAAAGTCGCACTAGACTCCAAACGTTGACAGCCTTTCCATCAAACCCCGGCCTAGGTACGCAAGAGTAGCATCTTATCGTTCTCTAATAACCTCCTGAACCCAATAACACAGTTCATTAATGGTCTTGCTCAGCAGAGGGTTGGACAAAACAATTATTGCGACTGAACTGCTGCTTAATGAATTCGTGTATTGTGCAGTATTCTATGACCTCATGAAAGGAACAGCTTAACAACAACAACAATAATAGTAGTAGTAGTAGTAGTAGTAGTAGTAAAAGGCTTATTGTAAAGTAGAGGGAAAAGCACTTACAGATGCTAAATAAATCTCACTGATTATAAAGAAAGAAGAAAGACAAAGGGAGAAATAGTAGCCCTCCTAAAGAGGGATATGGAAGACTTGCTACATCATGCTGCTAACGCATTTCGGAAGGGATGGTGGATTAGCTGTCGCTTAAAGGGAACTATTGCTGTGGACGGTGTATGCAATGCCACGAAATTATTCTCACATCCGTTAAATGGTACATTTTTAAAAAGAAAATACATAATTCCACCAATGTTGTATGGTATATATGCTAAAATGCTGTTGTGGAAAGAAATACATTGGACAAATGAAAACATGGGTAACATAGATGTAGATGTCTTAACACAAAACTGCAATATGTGCAGAAAATGTTGAATATATCATGGCAAAACACTACACTGAAGCAAATCACGGTTCTTCTTCAACCCCTTGCTTTGTTGGTGTAGAACAAGCTTCTGCCCCTAGAGGGGGTAATGACCCCAATGCAGCCACAGGAACTTGATGACTTTTCTTACTCCTGACCTTTCTCATCTCTCTACATCGTCGTCCGTTCTTATGAATGGGAGTAATCTTCTCTTCTTGACTTGGGTGTATTCATGTTTTATAATTCCTTTATGCTTAGTTGTTTTGTCTTCACTAAGTACTGGAACTCACTCGCATATAATACAGACCTAGACACATCTGTTGTGTATTGGATATGTGCAGTATGTTTCCTTGAGAATCCTTATAGACGCCTTAACAGACGACGTCACACTGATACGAAACAGTATGCACGCGCAGGTCGGCAGCAAAAGAACCCCACCGCTCATAAGATGCAATGTAAAAGTGGTCACAATCTCACGTGTAAAAATGCATCCCATCAAACTTTCAGATGCTGTTTTTCTCCCAGTGTGGAGGAAGAATGCTTAGGATTTTTACTGTGATCTCTCGCTCTTGAAATATATAATCCTTGGTTTCTGTTGTGTGTAAATAATAATAACAATTCAAAGCAGTTGTCCTCAAAACTCCACCTCCAGTGGCTGTCATAAGAACGTAGGTATGATCATGGCACCAGAACCTGCTTGGCTCGCGCAGCTGCAGCCCGTAAAAACTAATTTATGCTCCGTCCCGCGACGGTGTCGCGCGCAGATAACGGCCGAGAATAGCAGATCTCCAGGCTCACAGCGGTCGCATCCGTGACGCGGTTGTGAGCTTGTATGTCAGCTGTTCTCGGTGCGCAATACCGTTGCGCAATGAATATGTGTCGCCAGGGCGCACCTCACTAGCCTACACACAGAGGAGGTTGAATGAACTGAAACAAGCTCACCCCAAAACAGCAGGTTTGGGGATCTGTTGGGAATTGATTACATGAAACTGTCACCTGTGCGTCCAGTCTCAATGTTTGTAAACAAATAATTGGTCTATACTGGATTATCTCCTTTTTTTTATGAAGGACGTTTTCCACATTTATGTTCCATTGTACTTGTGGATATGTTCTGGTCACACGTGTGCCTCCACCCAACACAGGTGGGGATGATTGTATGCAATATATAGCTTGAGGAATCGTTCAATGGACAGGTGGCGCCATCTTGTGAGGTTTTTCAGCTATTATTTTCAATGGTGTGACGGTCACGTTCCCTTTCAATATAAAAAGGTGTGTACCACCATGTTTAATTGTGCTCTGTCCAATATGCGTTAGCAGGCTGATGAAAAATCATTTGAGCTTAAAGGAGTCTTGCATTCTTGCAAGTCTTGCATTCTCAATCAATCAATCCTTATCTTTTGTAGTGCTGCTATTTTCACTTTTTTGGTTGTTCTTTATACTCCGCACTGACACTAGATGAGCGCCCACAGCCAAAGAGGCACACCTGCTCTACATTTTAAATGTCATCGAATGATAACGTAAAGTCCGACAGGTTCATTATCATCCATTTGTCTTAATATGGCTGACGTGTGGGCTTCTCACAGCATCTTGAGAATAAAAAAAAATCGTTTGAACACAGATGATAGCAGACGTTAAAAGAGTACAGAGAAGAGAAGGGTTTTGTGCTTACCTGCAGGGAAGGCTGGGTTGGCCCCTGGGTACATGTTGGAGGGGTATGCTGGCGCAAAGCCCATAGGGAACCCTGCTTCCAGGAAGAAACATTACAATGATTATCACACCTATTTCATGTCACCTCGTAGTTCGAAAAGAGAAATGATTAGACACTGAATCTCCCCTCTCAAGTCATGCACGCACACGCACACACACAGTTCTACATGGCTAGCAGAGCTTGACGTCAAGGCAACTTTATAAGCTGAGAAGGATGGATCAGAAATGTATGTTGAATGAGAGAGAATAAAGTAAAGACATGCATACACATATATTTAGCGACTTTCTCCAAAGTGCTTTACAATGTCAATTACACACTCTCTCACTCACACACACTCTCTCAGTCACACACACACACACACACACACACACACACACACACACACACACACACACACACACACACACACACACACACACACACACACACACACACACACACACACACACACACACACACACACACACACACACACACACACACACACACACACACACACACTCTACCTGGGTAGAGTGTACCCTTTTGGTTGGCATATGGGACCCCTGCTTGTGCAGGGTTGTAGACAGGATTCATAATGGTGGCCTACTCCAGCTGCAATTAAAAGAACACAATAGAACAGAACGACAGAGTTCAAATATTTTATTATATTGAGGTTATTGTTTTCTAAATATCCAGAAATCTTATACTGAATGTTAAATTTAAATTCTGGTAAATGAGTAGCAGCTGCAAATTAACCTCCACTACTGCTGGTTTTCTTTTCTTCCAGGACCTCTACTACTGCTGGTTTTATAGCATTCTAGCAGGACCTCTAATACTGTTACATTTGTAACCTACCAGGACTTCTAATACTGTTTGTTTTCTGTCCTAACAGGTAGCTAGTTAATAGTATTCACCTAACAGTACAGTAGCATCCACCTTTATATCTAACTAGTGGCTGGTTAATAAGATCTTCTGGCCTGGGGATGCCTAGGGAAGCTTTTGGGAGGATATTCAGTAAAACCAGCAGTAACGTGGATCATTAGGTACTGCTTTGCGCTGGGTAGTGGGCACTGGGTAGGGAGGTCAATTGGTAATCAAAAGGTCATTAAAATGTCACTGCTTTTTACAGCTCTAGTGTCTTGTTCGGCACTCACTAAAACAGTGGTTCTCAAACATTTTCATATCAAGGACCCCAAATCGATGTGTATTTGACCGTGGTCCCCATTTTTATTTTAATTTTTTTTAAATAGCCAACCTGAAAATAGCTTGCACATAATTATGCTTTTCAAATAGCTGATGTATAGGTTACAGCTGTTAACCTGGTTTTGAAGCTGTATTTATTAACACGTTTTGCTGGGGACCCCTGGGACCCCCTCAAGGACCCCGGGGTGGGGGGGGGGGTCCCCAGACCCCACTCTGAGAACCACTACACTAAAAAAAACATTCATTCAAGTAAAAGTACCTCAAAATTGACATTAAGCAATTAAGTAGCCTAACAGCATGGGTCTTCACTCTTCAAAAAGGGGGTCCTCAGAGTAACTACAGGGGGTCCGCCAAATCGTTGTGTGATGGGGAACATTAACCAAAAATAGCAGATCCACAAGCTCAAAACGTGAGCTTGTAGATCGGCTATTTTCAGAGTTGGTGTGGATGGAAAAAGAAAAAGCCGACGGTAAAGTTGACTAAATACTGAGGGTTTCAAAGCTCAACTGTCTGAAAATACATGTTTAACATGAATCCAACATATTGGAACAAGTCTATGCACCTACAGTATCTATGAAATCTAAGATTTTGTTTAATCTGCAACACAATCTAATTCGGGGGTTCTCAACCAGTGGTCCGGGGACCATCAGTGGTCCAGGGACCACCAGTGGTCCTTGACGGGGTTCCAGGGGGTCCCCAGCCAAATTAATAGTTAGCAACCAAATTGACCCTTATATGTCTGTAACTCTGAGAGTGTACGAATGGAACCAAATGGACCCTAACGGGTCCATTTGGTTCCATTCGTACACTCTCAGAGTTAAATGAACACTGATGATGGTGATACAGTGTAGATTGGGACCCCCAATAAACCTAAATGGTTGAGTCCCTGGCATATCTTTTCAGATGGGGGTCCGTGGGCTAATATGTGTCAATTTGGGGGTCCTTGACGCGAAAAAGGTTGAAAACCACTGATATAATTCAATGTGTAGGGGGGGGGTCCCTGCTCCATCTCTCTCAGCTAGGGGGTTCTTCGCCTGGCCAACATTGAAGACCCCTGGCCTACACAGTGAGTGACATTGATGGGGACACAGCACTGGTGCTCAGGACACTGTCAACGCTACAGGCCGCAGGGTGGCAGAGCATCCCATAGCCACGAGGAACGCGCATCTGTGATTGACTATTGGTTGTCATGACAACTGCTGATCTGGCTTATGCCTTTCTCTTTCTTACGGTCGTGTTCCCTAGTATGTCAATAAAATAGACACAATTATATCTACAATATAGATATACAAGATATCACAAATATGTCCATAAACAGTGATATGTAGCTGCCGGGTTCATAGGTTTCCCAGGGAATCAACTATATTATTGCCTAAAACAAATAAAGGCTTCCCTTGTCATGACTCACGACGAGATGATATTACATTTACCACACTTTTCACCATCATCCAGCTAAAATAATCGCCATATTTCTCACTGATCCATTTGCTTAAAACATGTTTTCTGTGCAAAAAATGCAAATATGTGTATACTGCCCTGCAAGTGGATAAGCAAGCAGCAGGTAGCCAATCAGAGCACGAGCACGACCACCCCACCGGGCTATGGGATGTATGTATGTAACGTAACCCATGGACAGTGTTGCCAGATTCTGTGAGAGAAACAAGCAACCAGGTCTAGGGAAAACCAGCCCAAAAGAAGCGACTACGGGCCACGTTAGCACTTTCACATATACATCAGCTATTTGAAAATAGCAGATCTACAAGCTCACAACGCGTCGCGATGCGACGCGTTGTGAGCTTGTAGATCGGCTATTTTCAAATTAAATCTTGCGGGGAAATTATAATGAGCAGATCTGGCAACCCTGCTCATGGATAGGCTTTGATTCCCCCTCTCTCTCTCTCTCCCCTCCCCCTGTAGCTGCTGCTGTGCTGCTGCAATAACAAAAACACAACCTCCTCTCCTCCAGATCGCACACACAACGCAAACACACTTACCGTTTGTTATTGAAGATCTTAAGAGCAACGTGTGTCGCTAACTGTTACTGCCTCGGCTGATGTTAAAAACAACAAAAACCCGAAATGTTTTGCTGATGTGTTTTAGCCTCCAGTGTGTGGATGGATGCTGGAACTGAACTCTGTGGGAGAAACCAACGTCACTTCCCCAGTCTTCCTTTTGCCAGGTTTTGCGAGAGAAACAAGCCCAAAAGAAGCGAGCCCGGGGCCGCCCTTCGCCCTTTAAACATAATACATTGGCTATTTGAAAATAGATCGATCTACAAGCTCACAACGCGTTGTGATGCAACGCGTTGTGAGCTTATAGATCTGCCATTTTCAACAACAACAAAAACATACAAATCTTGTATGGGGGGGTCCCTGCTGGCACAAAATATTTTTAGATGAGGGTCCGCGGACGAATACATATTAATTTGGGGGGTACTTGACATGAAAATGTTTGAGAACTGGTTCTCAACCCCCCCAAAAAAACGCAACCAACTACCAATATTTTATATGCAACTTTACAGAAAAAGAAGCCCACAGTCGCTTATAATAAGCGGACATGGCAACGCTGGTCACTTCCGCCTGTTTAGTCACGTGGTCAACAAATATAATGATGTCCCTAATATATATATTTTTTATTGTTATTTTTATATTTATATATATTTATTTATTATATATGTATATACATATATATATTGAAAAAATAGTTATTTTCATAACAATAAAAACATCGAAAATAGTCAATCTACAAGCTCGCGTCGCGTCCGCAACGCAAGCTTGTAAATCGACTATTTTCAGCACGCGACGCCGCCGTACGACGAAGTAGTACACCGACTTCAGCTCTTCAGCTCCCTCCCACGCAGGTCCTTGCAGGTTGATTAAAAAAAACGATTAAGTGATTATTATTCCGTTGATTCGTCAATCATCGCGATTATTTATAGCCGGTCAATTAAATGTCTCCGTGCTTGATGTCGCCACCAACAAATAATAAATGCACGGCACGTGCGTTATATGTGATCGCAGCTTATAATTCCGTTTCGTTTCGATTAAACCGTCCGTTTCTGTTCTTCCAGGACCTTGACGCATCGCTTCCTTTCAGCCAGCGTTGCCATGTCCGCTTATTATAAGCGACTCTGGGCTTGCTTTCCTGTGAAGTTGCTTGTAAATATTGGTAGCGGTTTTTTGGGCTTGTTTCTAAAGCGTAGTTGCTTATTTGGGCTTGTTTCTTATGTGTTTTTTTTTATTATTATGGTTGAAACCAGTGGTTCTCAAGAATCTTTCATGTCAAGGACCCCCAAATGAATATGTATTTGTCTGCGGAGTGCGGACACCCATACCAGATTTGAGGAAATTGTGTATTCCACATTTTGAACATTTTTCAAGATTGTTTTAAGATTGTTGAAAATAGCAGATCTACAAGCTCACAACGCGTGGCATCGCACTTTGAGCTTGTAGATTGGCTATTTCAAAATATCAATGTATATGTTTAACACATTCACCGCCAAAGTTTTTTCATAATAAAATCACCCACTGCCAGGGTTTTTATCATTTTTTTATAGAAACAATGTGAATTATTTGTCCGTTTATTTTTTAACATTGAAGTGAATGGATTTTTTTAATTTATTTGTATTAATTCGTTAGGGTTAGCGTTATAAATTTATACTCAAAAATTAGAGAAACTTTTTAGGAATTCAAAAAAAGAATAAAATAAATATAATTAAAAGGGGAGAATTCTCCCCTTTGGCGGTTCAGACCATTGACTGAAAAGGGGAGAATTCTCCCCTTTGGTGGTGAGGGCGAAGGGGGTCGTTTTTTAGGGCTTGTTTTCGTATACCTAGTTGCGTATTTCTCTCGCAAAATCTGGCAACATTGCTTTCAGCCATCATTGCACTACTGGGCAGAGAGGGAATGAGGGTGGGCCCCCGCACGGCGCGCTCTGAGTGTGTGTGTGTGTTTGGGTCTTTTTTTACACGTAAAACGGGGCCAAAAAAAATGTTCCACAATCGCCTAACATCGTAGATGTCACATTTATGGTGTGGGCGAAGATCTTCCTCAGTCGGCTGGCGTCATCTATAAATCACAAAATGTCGGGAGGAGGAGGAGGAGGAGGAGCGGCATCTGGAGGAGATTGCATGGGCGCAGGAGCAGCAGGCGCCGGGTGCAGCAACAACTCCTCAGCCGGGTCCTCCTATAACGATCCTATGGGCGTAGGAGGTGGTGCCAGTGGTGGTGCAAGTAGTGGTGGTCACGGTGGTGGATTTGCCGGCGGGGTGGCCGGCAGGCTGCCCTGCCGCGTCCTGGAGCAGATCTTCTCCTATCTGGACCTGGATGATCTCATGCTGTGCTCGCTGGTGTGCTGGCACTGGAACGGCATCCTGGCCGACGAGAGCAGCGAGGTGTGGCGCAGCCTGATCGCCCGCGAGCTGAGCGACGAGGCCCTCCGATCGGACATCCTGTGCAACCTGCCCACCTACAAGAGCAAGGTATGTATGTGGTGTTTTACCAGTAGATCACTGGTCAATGTCATTAAGTTCTAGCGTTCTGTGCAATCTGCCTAGTGCCTACCTACAAGAGCAAGGTATGTGGTGGTGTTTACCAATAGATCACTGATCAATGTTAGGGATCTAGCATTCTGTGTGACCTGCCTATCTGCAAGAGCAAGGTATGGTTACCAGTAGATCAATGTCATTAAGATCTAGCTTTCTGTGCAACCTGCCTGTATCTACAAGATTGATTGATTGATGTACTTTTATTTAGTAAGACATGTGAATCACAGTACATGGAAGTACAAATTCACAATACAAGGTCTACTAAACTGGAAGACTCATTAAGCACTTGGCTTGAGATGAGAACCCCATGCACACAAATCATGATGGCATATAAGAGACATACAGATATACACACTACTATACACTACTAAGAGCAAGGTATGTTTACCATTAGATCACTGATCAATGTCAAAACAAGATCTAGCGTTCTGATCAATGTCATTCACATCTAGCGTTCTGTGTAACTTACCTACTACCTGCAAGAGTAAGGTATGTTTACCAATAGATCACTGATCAATGTCATTGTGAACTAGCATTCTGTGTAACCTGCCTACCTACAAGAGCAAGGTATGTGTTTACCAATAGATCAATGTCAAAGATCTAGCATGCTGTGTAACCTGCCTATCTACAAGACCAAGGTATGTTTACCAATAGATCACTGATCAATGTCATTATTTAAGATCTAGCATTCTGTCTAAGTAACCTAATATGGTTGTCATCACCATAGAGCCATTAGAGCCAAAAGTGCCCTCCTCATTTCTCCTTACGGTTGTGTTCCTTGTTGTAAAATAGTGTGGTTTCAGGATATCTCTTCACTGTATTTCCAACAGCTCAAGTCCTTTCAGCATGCCCTGAGTTCCCATGACTGCTCTCGCAACGTTTACGTGAAAAAGAACGGTTTCACCTTGCACCGCAACCCCATTGCCCAGAGCACAGATGGCGCCCGCGGTAAGATCGGCTTCTGTGAGGGGCGCCATGCTTGGGAGATATGGTGGGAAGGCCCCCTTGGCACTGTGGCGGTGATTGGCATAGCCACCAAGCGGGCAAACATGCAGTGCCAAGGCTACGTGGCCCTGTTGGGCAGCGATGACCAGAGCTGGGGCTGGAACCTCGTGGACAACAACCTGCTTCACAACGGAGAAGTCAATGGCAATTTCCCGCAGTGCAACAATGCACCGAAATATCAGGTAGGCAATGCGTGTTCCACATGTCACTTGCACTCGATATAAATGGTATAGATATAATGGTTATATATATATATATATATATATATATATATATATATATATATACCGTAATTTTCGCACTATAAGCCGCACCTGACTATAAGCCGCAGCAGCTAAATTGAATGTTTGGAACATATATAAGCCGCACTGGACTATAAGCCGCGGGTGTAAAATCCATAGATTTAGGCGGTCCCCTAGTGGCCGTTAGCTGTAAAAATCCATAGATAAGCCGCACCGTTATATAAGCCGCAGGGTCGAAAAATGGGAAAAAAGTCGCGGCTTATAGTCCGAAATTTACGGTATATATATAATTCTGTGGCAGATTCTGTGTTCAGAAATGCACATGGAAGGTCGCCGGTGAAATTAAGATTTGCTTCGTCATCACTCAAATTACGCTTATGTCTGTCCACAGATTGGTGAAAGAATACGAGTGATCCTGGACATGGATGACAAGACTTTGGCCTTTGAGAGGGGCTTTGAGTTCCTGGGCGTGGCCTTCAGAGGGCTGCCCAAAGCCTGCCTCTTCCCCGCCGTTTCTGCCGTGTATGGCAACACCGAAGTCACCATGGTGTACCTGGGCAAGCCTCTGGACGGCTAGAAACAGAACAAGCTGTGCCACTGTGTCAAACTACTCAGAGCGCAGATGAATGCAGGGCCTTTGTGTTCGTTTTTATGGACCATCCCTGTTTGCACCTTGTCAAAAGGTTGTTGCTTTGTTTTGTTTTGGGGGGGGGGGGGGGGGCAAGTGGTTCCATGTCATGGTTCCATGTCATGGTTTCCACAAGGAGAATGACTGTTCTCTGTGCCACAAAGAAGACACATATTTCCATCACATCCTGAAGTGGAAACCAAAGTCATTGTTTGGGTCTTGGGGGATCATTGGGCAGATTCCGTGAAATGGAAATGAGTCTTGTAATGGTATTTCTGTCTACATGGAAGTACCTGCTTTAGCTGCTAGACTTTTATTTTCACGACGGTAATATGATTTATACAGGATTCTGGCAAATTATACTGAACCTTTTGCTTGAGGATTCATGTCTGTTTGAGTAAGGCCAAATGAACTATGAACTGTGGCAAATACTTTAAAATATGTCAATAAATCACACAGTAGTTATGATCAAAGTCTGGCCTATGTATGAAGCAATGCAAATGCTTCATCATGGTTGAACACACTACAAACGTATCACAGTGATTTTACGCCAAAATCTGTGACCTGATATTTCCATATAGGCAAACAGGACATTTTGGACCAAGTGTGGCAATGTCTGGACTGTACTTATGAGCAGAAATACTCATGCACATGCATGCATATGCAGTAGGCTTAGAGGCTGAAGCATTCCCCCCTGTTAATGTACTTGTAGAAGGAACCCAGTGGTGGAGGCTAGACCTGCATAATGTTACTGTGTGTACTTTTTAATGTGCTATTGTAGTATTATACACTATTTATTAATAGATTTTATCCATGGTACTATAGGTGGGGTCATGAAGCCTGGAAATAAAGTCGACATGGTGCCAATCAAATTTGCCAGAATCAAACTAGCTTTGTGCTTGTGTCTGTTTTCGGTTTTGCATGCCCTCCAATGCTGCAAATTGCACAGATATACTGAAGTCTCAATATTAAGTGTTGCAACGTCCAAATCATAAGATAATATTCAATTTTCTTCCAAAGCGTTTTCTTTTTTTCTCCCCCAACTTTTATTTTTGCCATAATATTCACGCATAACATCATTTAGTAAGTAAACCTCTCTCTACATTATCTTTTATATCTTTACGTATGCCACTTTGTAACATGTATTTTATTTCAGATAATTCAGTGTAGAGAGACAGGAAATCAAGGGCAGAGAGAGACCGGAGAAACGAGAGTGGTCATATTCGAACCTGGGTCTTCACACTCTCAAAGAGCATAGATCTGTGTACAAACTGGCTGAACTACCAGGCACCCCGTCTTTGCATATGAATTTAACAGATAAAAAAAAACAAGCTGATATACCTGAAGAAAATACCAAATAACAAAGATTTCTAAACAAGGTATTGGTGATGTGTAGAATTCCTGCATGTTAGGGAGAAGGGCCCTTCCAATGTGCTCAGACAGCAAATTCTATGCATTGGCTGGTATCTCTTTTTGCCCCTTACCAATAGTTAAAGAAATGTACGTGTATAAGCAGAGTGTAATGTGTGTGTGTACCGCTGCACCATTTTCAATACCCATGATCTGAATCTACCAATTCATGGTTAAGATTCCCCAAAATACAAAATATTGTAAATGGTAGACATTGTATCTCCATCATTATGGACATAGTGAAAATATTTTGTGGTGGGTGGTATAATGGAGCGGGCCTAGTTGCGAACGCAGCGGAAGGAGGCGCGCCGAAGGCGCGCCTCCGCGCAAGTGGAGCTTACTATGAAACCGTGCTCGGCTTGTGAGTGTGCGTGTGTCCGTGTGTGTCTGTGTTCACTGCCTGCCTGCAGCTCCTCTGAGATAAGTAAATGTCCAATTTAGACGTACCATACATCAAATGAAAGGTCTTTGAAAACTGAACACACCTGTCAAGGTTGCGTTTAAGCCCGCCCCTTCCCCCGGAAGCCACGCCCCGGAGAAGGCTCCTAAAAACTCCCCATTGAAACCCCATGTTAAATGAAAAGTGCCCGAATCGCTCCGAAACTTTTTCTACCCCCCCTAAGTGGGGGTCTACGAACAAATACTTCGGGCTCGGATTTTGGCTCCGCCCCCCGGAAGTGGGTGAAACAGGCACTTCAAACACTTTGTTGAATTGTTCAAAAACATTCAAAGTTTTTTTTTAGTGAATTTGTATTTTTCTAAGATGCTCCCTTTAACGCAGATTTTTTTTGTATTTTTTTTTTTTATTTTTTATTGGTGACTTTTTTTTAAATATTTTTTTTTAATATTTATTTAAAAAAAATTGCGTTCGCTTCCCGCGTTCGCGCGTCTTACTTGTATAGAGCCCTGGGGGATCCCAGTCATCTTAAGTGTATAGGGAGACATTAAAACGATCTGTTGATAGGCTCTGTATGCTACTTGACAACGCAATTGCTAGAGGGTTAAGCTTACTATAGTCAAGAATCAATCAGGCAATGGTGCTCAGAGGGAGACGACAGTCTAAGCAACAGCTTCACATGAATACTTTAGCATTGCTGATGCGTGACAATGCAGATTTATGTAAGTCAATTTGTTGTCGAGAGAGTATGTTTTGCACCCTGTCTGTCCGTCCGTCCGTCCGTGTGTCCTGTCCGTCCGTTAGCAGCTAATCTCCGGCACCGTTGGCCCGGTCGCTGCAAAACTGTGCACACACACTCCCTCGATGCCAATTCAGAACCTTTACCTCCCCAAATGGCCTGTTATAGCGCCACCAGGAGGCCGATTTGTGCAAAACCCATTCTTTTATATTACTTCTACAGATTTGATCCAAACGTCATGCAAATCGGTACACAGAGTATGTTTTGCACCCTGTCTGTCTGTCCGTCCGTGTGTCCTGTCCGTCCGTTAGCAGCTAATCTCCGGCACCGTTGGCCCGGTCGCTGCAAAACTGTGCACACACACTCCCTCGATGCCAATTCAGAGCCTGTTATAGCGCCACCAGGAGGCCGATTTGTGCAAAACCCATTCTTTTATATTACTCCTACAGATTTGATCCAAACGTCATGCAAATCGGTACACAGTCTGGCCCTCATTTATCAACACGGTGCAGACCAAATAATGGGCGTACGACGAGATCACCGCAACTTTCGGCATTTATCAATATATCCTGACGTTGGCTTCATCCTACCGTACGCTGAAATCTCACGTCTGGTAGAGAGCAGTTGTTGACTTTGGCTGCGCCCGTTTATTCCATTGTAGACCTGCGGAGCAGCATTGTCTGACTGTCTGACAGGCATCTGGACACATAATTCACTTCTAAATGTATATCTACACTAATAAATAATCCCTGTGAAAATATAACATTTTATAAAGTAATTTAAACAAACTGCTTTAACAGTCATTCGGTTAAGCTTGCAGATCTGGCTGCATTGGCTATTTTAAAATAGCAGATCTGCAAGCTCACAACGGGTCGCATCGCGACGCGTTATGAGCATGTAGATCTGCTATTTTCAAAATATACGAGCGCTTCTGCGAGTGCATTTTCGGGACTCCCGAACATCTTTTCATGGACAATGAGGTGTACAAACTTACAGTAGCTTGTCCTATGGTATGGAGGTATGTCATAGAGAGTTATGAAGACTACAACCTGGCTGGGTTAAGGATATAAACCCGACGCTCCAATCTCTTATTAACGTGGCGGCACGGAATCACTGCAGCCTGCCCGAGTCTGACTGCTTTATTTTAGTGTAACTTGAACGCGCACTGCTCGGTATGGGGTAAATAAATTAATATGCAAACGTATTCCATTCATAGCGATGTGATTGGTATCATAATATGTCATTCATGTAGGCTACAAGCCTATGTGACAAAGATTGTACCGCTACGGATTACATGAAAGACACAGTTGGGTGGGGGGGGGGGGGGGGGGGGGTGTGTGTGTGTGTGTGTGTGTGTGTGTGTGTGTGTGTGTGTGTGTGTGAGAGAGGCGTGTGTGTGACTTGACAGGCAGCGAGCCGGCGAAACTCTTTCTTTTCGGTTCTTCATGTCGTAAAATCGGGGTGTTTCCAGAATATTTAAGGGCGTGTTATTTAAATGACGCTCGGTTTCAGCCGTGACATTTATCAAGGCTGGGATCAAATGTACGCTCGGATTGGCTGTGTAGGATTCGTTGATAAATGTGACTTCGACGTTGGCGTACGGCCGAATATATGGAAAAATATACGCCGGTTTATACGCTCCGTTGATAAATGAGGGCCAGTATCTCTATAGTCATGTGATCAACACAAATCTGTCCGATTTTCCAGATTCCATCCTCATTGGCTAAGGTTGGCTTCCAAGGTTTGCAGGATTGGTCCGTTTTGAACAAAATTCCTCAAATCATGAACACAGCTTGTGATTTCCGTGAAATTTCACACGCACATTCCCACTAGGCCGAGGAAGAAATGCCACCGTTTTCACATTGGCCTGTTATAGCGCCACCAGCAGGTCTAATTTAGCAAAACACATTTTTGGAACAAAAATGCCTGAAATCATGAATGCAGTGTCCGATTGCCGTGAAAGGCCTAAGAAGAAATGCCACCCTTTTCACATTGGCCTATTATAGTGCCACCAGGAGGCCACAATAACGTACCTGACCTGGCGGAGACCTGTGCTCTGAGGAGCACTTTTTCTAGTTTTTAAATGTGTCTTGATGTACAACTATACTGTCTAGACAGTTGTAAAAGCTCTCGCTGTCTGCTTTGGGGTGCATGTCAGGGCCCTTTTCAGTATAACAAGCACATTCAGTCCCAATTCAGACCAGTAAACATTTTTAATGAAAGGGTAAGGCTATATCAGCACATGGAAAACACACTTAGTGACCCACTTTCTTCATACATCATAGAAAATCAATAGATGAATAAAAGGTTGTATCCTACTGTTCCATGCAACAATTTTAGACATCAATGTACCACAGCAGGTTAAATTTCTCCCTGAAGGCCACACAATTTCTGGAAGCACTTTGCGAGCAGTGGAGGCGAGACACCACTGGTGTCTTAAGAGAGTAAACCACTCAACATCCCATTTTTGAAAATGTCATATGTTCAAAAGCCTATTCAGATGAAAAACACTATGAAAAGAAAAAAGTATAGTGTTAGCAAATTGCAGAAAGCTTAAGACCTAGAAGAAGAAATGTATGTTGAAGGAGAGAGAATAAAGTAAACTAAAGGCACACATACGCATATATAAATGGTGTTAATACATAGCGCTTCCAATTTGCTTTACAATGTGAATTGCACTCTCTCTCTCACACACACACACACACACACACACACACACACACACACACACACACACACACACACACACACACACACACACACTCAAAGACCTGAGTCACTGCCACCTGAGCCACTGGTCTGTACAGCGATCAATCCAGCCTGGAATCAGATCAATCACTTCAAGATGAGACTGTTCTTGTCAGCGCTTCATGGCAAAGCTTTGTTGAGTCCACTATAATTCAATGGCGCTATAGCACCTTGTAATATGAATGTTCTGCGCCAAATAAAACCAGCCATACAGTATATGCCACAAATGTCATACCTAGACCTTTTTATATATATTTTTTTTTTAAAGAAGACAGATGTGTAAGTGTTCCGGCAGGTTGTTCCAGAAGCATGGACCCATGGTTTCCGACTGTAAATTGAATAGTCCTAAAAAAAAATTAAGATAAAAGACATGTGAAGATCAGAAGATATTCTTGTACGGAAGCTTGTAGGGAGAAGATTCATTCTGTACTGACAAACATACACAGATCTGGAATATAATAATTTTGGATTAGAGGACAGAACTGACAAGTGGTTTGGAAAATGTAGATATTCTGTTACTATAAAGTAAAAAGATGGTTGAGGTTTGTCTGAATGCTATAAAACATTAGGCATGCTGCAACTAGAACTTAAACTGCTGTCCATGGTGCTGAAAACTATATACTAAAACTAAAACTAAACCCTGCGTCTACTATAGGTAAAAAATCAAATAAAATACGATAAAAGCACAGTCAATTGCTTTGATTTGAATAGATAACAGTCCATACGCAGAATCATGGGGTCTTTGAAAGTGTTGACTGACTCTAGTCGCAAATGCTAGTGTAAATGATTTCAATCCCAAACAGCATCTCTACAACAGCGAAGATCTTTGGTGTAGAGGGGAAAAGGAGCAGACCTCTGGGGGATTCTGCACATTTTGTATACAAAAAGTTATTAATTGAAATGCTATTTTGTTTTATTTACTGTATCAGTACATTTCTATAAACCGAGCAAATTCTAAATTCTATACATTTCTTAACCGGTGTTCCTATTTTAGGCATGTCATTATAACTGAAAATGTTATTTATTTTTTCTTATTTTTTTCACACGTAAAAAAAAAAAGATCTACAAGCTTTCAGCGCATCACAATGTGGCTGTTGTGACCTTGTAGATGAGCTGTTTCACAGGTCCGTGTGTGTGAGATTGTGATCTGCTGACTGGAGTGCCACAAAAAGTTTGAAAACCCTGGCTTAATCTATCAACTGTGCAATAGTCCCCGGAACTCTGACCATAGTCAAGCAAACATGTGGTGTCAGTCCAAGATAATATGCAAGGCCAGAAATCATCTTGATACACATTGTGTGATGTGGTGTGGTAGTGGATTAAATTTCGTCGATATTCGTTGTATATCGCCGCTATCGGGCAAAAACCTTGTATCATAAACTAATGTCCTATTTTATACATTGTCGTAAGACAGTGTCACGTAAAGGTTGCAAAAAAAGCTGATCTACAAGCTCACATTTCATCGTTATGCAACATGTTGTGAGCTTGTAGATCAGCTATTTTCTTACTTAAAAAAAAGTTGTGCCTATAATAACCCAAGTGGTTAAGGCTGTGGGGTTTACACATTTTTAACCAAGTATTAACAAGAACCTGTGACTAACTTGTGACTAACTTGTTTGCCCCCAGAAGGCGCTCGATAGCATCCACCGCGAAACCCTGTCGAAGATCCTGCAGTCAGAATCCCTCATAAGATCGTCTCAATGATAGGGAGGTTTTATGACCATTTTGAATGCAGTATTATACTCGCAATACCACCTCTGAGTCTTTCCCTGTAGGATCAGGTGTACGCCAAGGCTGCATCCTCTCACAGTCATCGATTGGACTATGCAAAAAACGTCTGCTGAGAACCCTACAACTGCTGAAAACATTACTTCATCATACAAGAGTGTCACACAAAGTAGTGAAAATAACAAATCTACAAGCTCACAACGCGTTGCTATTTTCACGATTTAAAAAAAGCTTTAAAAATAATAATAAAAAAGAAATGTTTTGGACATACAAGGTATTCACCCAAATGTTTTGGACATACAAGGTATCCACCCATCCGCACCTGTATGAAAACATGCATGTCATCATAGTAATGGAGGCCATATAGAATTGTGGCACACTCACAGTGACCTCAGTGACTAATGATGACAACATGTGAGTTCTACAAAATCACCACATGAATAAATCAATGTGCCTGTGCAAAGCATTCTTCTCTCAACTCAACTCAACTCAACACAGCAGGAGAAACAACAATGACACAATAAGATATACAACAAATACATGTAGCAATTGAATACTTAAGTTACGTAAATATGCACAGCAGAAAACAGTGAGGTGGAATCTATGGTCTTGGATTAGCTGTGCTCAAAAGCCAGAGAAAATAAATATCTTGTCTTCAATAATGATCTATGGACTGGGAAGCTCTAATATGAAGTGGCAGGCTATCCCAGAGCCTCGGGGCAGCCGCAGCAAAGGCTCGATCCCCTCTGGTCGCTTTCCTGGTCGTGAGCTCAGCCAGTAGCAGCTGGTTCGGCCGACATTAGAGGTCTGGATGGAGTGTAGGCCTCAATAAGGTCTGTGAGGAAAGGCGGGGCAAGCCCATTTCTCTCTTTAAAAGCAAACATTAAAAGCTTAAAATCAATTCTACAGCGAACCGGAAGCCAATGAAGAGAGGCCAGAACAGGAGTAATGTGATCACGCTTCTTTGTACCAGTTGAGGAGCCAGTAGGCGCAGCTGGAAGAAACTGGATCTCTTACCACAGAGCAGACCTGCTTATCAAATTTGAAGTTAGCATCAAAGGTGACACCGAGGGTTTAACACAAGGGTGGATGTTGGAGCTTATAGGGGGCCTAGGGTGCCAGGGGAGGGACGGACGAGTCAGGGCCAAAAAAGATCACTTCCGTCTTTCTTTCATTTAATTCCTTTGTGTCTTTTAGGCATTCCAGCAATGGTTGAAGTGAGTTGCTAGAATTTGTGTTTAAGGGCAGGTAGATGTGGACGTCATCCACGAAGCAGTGAAAGTACACATTGTGCTTCTCAATGATAGTACTAGGGGCAGAAAATATAACAAAAAGAGGATAGGGCCCAAGATCGAACCATGGGGAACCCGCATGTAAGAGTGGCCTTGTTGGATGTGAAGTCACCTAACAGTATGGAAAAACTCAGATAAGTATTACATTACATTACATTACATTACATTACAGTCATTTAGCAGACGCTTTTATCCAAAGCGACTTACAATAAGTGCATTCAACATAGGTAGGGAACGAAAACTACTAATCACCAGAAGTCTTAAGTGCATTTTCTGCAAAAACAAGCAACCAAGAGTATACCTAGCGCTAAGGTAAAAGTGCAATATATCAGCTACCTATTTCATGAGACAAAATAGCAAAATCAAATGAGCAGGAGCTAAAACAAATAAGTGTATCGACTAAACAAGATCCAATAAAACAATCCAACAATAAAACAAGTGTTCGTACAACTAGTTAACAACAAGTAGGCCAGGCAGAGAGGAAGGGTAGTGTTTCCTGAAGAGGTGGGTTTTCAGGCCTCAATAAGTATGACTGAAAGCAATTGAAGGTGGTGCCTGTGATGCCTACCTAATGTTCTAACCTGTGTAATAAAATTCTATGGTCGATCGGTTCTCTCAGTACTATTATGCTAAATCTCAGCTTTAGATTCAGCAAGGAAACGTGCCTTTAACAAACCAACATAAATTAGTAAGATATTCTTGCATGCAGGTGCAACATAATGATCTTTGAAACACCCTAAATGTGTAATGAATCAGACCTGATTGATAATATTTACAGCATTGGTTCTCAAACGCTTCCATGTCAAGGACCCCCCAAATTGATATGTATTTGGCCGTGGACCCCCATCTGAAAACATTTTGTGCCAGGGACCCCCAGAACAGACAATTTATGTTTTCTTTTAATCTAAATTATTCAAACCTTTCCAAACATTTTCAATATTTTTTATATTGTACAAGCTTGCAGCGTGG
The DNA here is from genome assembly GCF_963280865.1 of Gymnoscopelus braueri. Classification (NCBI taxonomy): domain Eukaryota; kingdom Metazoa; phylum Chordata; class Actinopteri; order Myctophiformes; family Myctophidae; genus Gymnoscopelus; species Gymnoscopelus braueri. Next base: position 36,569,215 of record NC_137623.1, read on the forward strand.
CACGAAGTGACGCGCTGTGAGCTTGTAGATCTATATATAAATGGATAAATAAAGTGATTAAAATGATTGTGATGCTGGTCCCCAGACCCCCCTTTGAGAACCAATGATTTACGCCTTATAAGAAAACATACAAATACTACCTCTCTTACTGCATATTGTGTCCACAAGGGGGCAATATTTGTCATGTGTATTTAAAACATGTAGTCCTGTACTTTATAATGCTAGATGCTAGTGATGATTTGGAAACCTAAAAACGTCTATTCTTACTGTATACCCCTTTACTGTTCTAATTGGTACACTATCAAGAAGCACATTTAAATCCAATATTCTATTTTAGTTTCCCTCCTGCTGAAAAATAGTTTGTCATACAACAAATTAAAATATAAAAAATACATCCTATACTGTACTTGCCAATGAATCCATCACAGTAGTCCTGAAAAATAATGACTAAATTATGATGATGATGATAATAATAATAATAATAATAATAATAATAATAATAATAATAATAATAATAATAATGCATCAGATAAGCTAGAAATAGTAAAACATAATAACTTCATAATTAATTACTACATAGGCCTATTCTATGTGTGTATATGCATGTAAGAATAAGGAATATATATTATATTTTGTTAAAGCTGCACGCACCACAGTATGTAACTCTCCTCTTCTACCCCAGATTTGAACCCGGTTGCTGAAAGGTTTTACCATTTAGCTAATAGAGCCTGCCGGCTTGCTCAGGGGATAAATTGAATTTTGACCATCAGGTCAAAATTTGTGTCAGATCACTGCAGGTGAGACATGACCTTTGACACGGTCTAAATGTCTCAATAGAGGAGCAGGGAGACTAAATACAACCACCACAATTGTATAAGTCATATTTTATTAACATACTCTACCATACAGATTGGACAAAATTACATTTTAATCATTAAAAAAAGTGCTGTTTTAAGTATGAAAGTGAAATATATTCCATTTAATTAATGTATTCTTATTCGTATAATTCTTATTAGTACATCCGGTGATCTTGTACTGTTTGCAAGTGCACATGCATGTGTTATTATGAATGTGAAGCAGGTCATTGCTGAAAAATGTGATTTAACCAGAACCCTATTTTATATTTTGTCGTATGGCAGTGTCATGCAGTGAAAATAGCCTATCTAAAAGCTCACAACGCGTCGTTCCATGACAAAAGTATAGATTACAAATCATCAACTTGATATATCATCTTGATATAACAAAAAAACCAAGACAAAACAGAATTAAATTATATGGATTATATACCATGGATAATACTGCTCCAGTGCCAAATGTTTTGGTCTACACATCAGCACTTTGAGATGAACTACTTTCTCCAATGTAAACAAAGATCCACCTAACATTCCGAATATACAAACAGATCCTGGTGTACTGTGCATCTGTCCATTTAATCAGTGATGCCTTCCTCCATTTCAAGGCTAATCTGCTTGTACGTGTGTTGCATCCTTTTCAAGTGGGGGTGTTTCAGCTATATGGAATGAGTTTATTACCAAGGTGTCCCTTGGTATACACAATGCGACATAAACTAGTTAGTAAGTCATTAAGTAGTCAAATGTTCCCGTGCGTAGCCCATAGGTCAGGAGACTAGCTCCTCTTTCCGTAGCTTCAGGCAGCTTGACGTACAAGTGCCACCCCTTGTGCATGGTTCTCAGGAACTTACCCCGAATCTAACCCTTGAGTGCCAACTAGGGAGGCATTGGGTACCCTTTGAACACACCAACAACAAGGCCACTGATTTGATATATTGGCCATTATTATACCTTCTTTTATTACATCAGTATTTGCAATTATGCATCGATGTGTCCAGTTTTTTCTCCACAATGTATTCATTATGCCAATTAATTCCTCCCCACACACTTTTATGTCTGTTGTCACTGCTGTTGTAACCTACTGGCACACCTGGCAGTGAGGAGCCCCAATCGGGAGGACGTAGCACCTCCGTCCTACTCCTCCCACCCTACACTCCCTACTGACAGGTGCCGTCCCAGCCCGTATAAGAGTACATGCAGTGACAAATATCACCCTCCCCGCCTGGGTTCCCTCACCCGAACACGGGGACTCCAGCGTCTCTAGTACTGCATGTCAACAGTACCAGAAGTCACACAGGGACTTTGGTACTGCATGTCAACAGTACCAGAAGTCACACAGGGACTCTGGTACCGTGTGTCAACAGTACCATAAGTCACACAGGGACTCTGCCGTGTGTCAACAGTACCAGAAGTCACACAGGGACTCTGGTACCACGTGTCAACAGTACCATAAGTCACACAGGGACTCTGGTACTGCGTGTCAACAGTACCAGAGGTTGAGAGCGTGTGTTAAAACAGGAAGGAAGCTTCAAGAGGTCACTCCTCTCAGTCACGGCACCATCACTTCCTGGTTTTAATTCCTTATTTTCATGTGTACATGGGAGGTGCCATGGAAGAGCAAATGCTATTTACACCATTTGAGGTTTAGCAGTGTGAATGTGTGTATGCATGGGCATATTATTATTATGTGTTTAAATGCAAATATCTTGAGCATTGTTGCTGGTGTTGCCAAAAGTCCTTGACTTAGTTAAGTATTTTCAATGGACATTGTCTCTGTCTGTGTGCCTTTATGAGTGGAAGTAACATGATAACTGTAGTAATTAATAACATTAAAGTGATAATAATGTGGGGGAAAAGAGCTGTCTGGAAGAATACAGTTAGCTTGTGAGAACACAAGTCTTATTCATTCAAGTCACTGGATGAGCAACGGAGAGAGAGGGAGAGAGAGAGAGAGAGAGAGAGAGAGAGAGAGAGAGAGAGAGAGAGAAAGAGACAGAGACAGAGAGAGAGAGAGGCATGCAGAGAGAGGCAGAGAAAGAGAGAGAAGCACAGATAGAGGGGGGTGAGCGGTGATGGATGGGTTGTTTATTTGTGATGTGAGAAATATATACACAACACAGGCACACAATCCATCACAATGTGCTCTCATGTTATCACAAGTGAGATTTTACCAATATACTCTGTTGACCAGAGTCCTTTCGCCTCCCTCTACGCCATCGGCTATTTTAGGCAAATATATTTTTTTAATTTAATACTTTATTAACAGTTTGCAAGTAGTACAGAGGTACGATTTTACAATGATTGCTAAAAGGATAACACAAAAAGCCCTAGGGGCTTGGTTTCCATTGTGGTCCTGTGCCACCTAATATATATATGTGTGTGTGTGTGTGTGTGTGTGTGTGTGTGTGTGTGTGTGTGTGTGTGTGTGTGTGTGCGTGTGTGCGTGTGCGCGTGTGCGCGTGTGTGTGTGTGTGTGTGTGTGTGTGTGTGTGTGTGTGTGTGTGTGTGTGTGTGTGTGTTTGAGCAGCGATTCTCAACTCAACCCCTAGAGGTCCTTGGGGCGGGGGTCCTAAGCAAAATTATTTATAGTTAATCCTCACCATTGTTACAAGTAGCCTAAATACATCTAGATAACTTAATGGCTATTTTGATCATTTGGCATCTGGCAATGAGAAGGTTCCCCTCGCCCTGTCAATGTCCCTGAGCAAAACACTTGATCCCTATAACTGAAGTAGCCTAGGCTACCTACCCACTTACCCCTTAATAGTCATCATGTCAGACAATTTAAAAAATGTGTTATAGATTGGGGCACCCATAGATAGATCAGGATATCAGTGGCCTAGAGCTGCATAATGGTGAGGATAATTGAAATTGGAACGGTTGAGAATCACTAGGTAGCTTAGAGTGATAATATTGGTAGGCAGAGAGTGAAGCAGGAGCAACGCAGGAAGGGTGTGATCGTTATAAGTGGTTTCCTCTCTAGTAAGTCGGCTCATCAAAACCCAGAAGCCAAACCCGGGGGTGTGTTCTCGTTGGCTTTTGTGGTATAGAGAGCGCTTCTTGCACAGCATGCAATCCTGACCGTCACACACTAACACTACACACACACACACACCCATCCTTCACACTAGGACCGAATGTCCGGGGCTTTGGAGACGAGTTGGAGAGTTTCAACTTTCATACCGGTTTATTCTCACGCTATACTAGATGCTTTTTAGAATTGATGAGTGCGTCCATGTGACTTGCTTTCCGTTATAGTGACTGCCTGCTTCCGCCACTAGAATAAAAAGACACATCGAGAGAGAGAGAGAGAGAGAGAGAGAGAGAGAGAGAGAGAGAGAGAGAGAGAGAGAGAGAGAGAGAGAGAGAGAGAGAGACACTCCGTTATCCTGACAGCTCTGCTGCAACCAGCGATATGGTCTGGCCATTGACCGCCAGTGGCTTGGGATCACCACACCAAACCACCTGAGTAAGGTAGGGATGCTGCTGTGCACCTGCAGTGCCTTGCATTGTGTGTTACGGTAGGCTATATGCATTTAATAGCAGGCTTGTGTGTAGTCAGCCTGGTGGAAAAAAAGTAAGCTGCACTTTATAGTAAGTAGCCTTTAGCCTATAGAAGATGACTTGCGCTTTGCATCATGATGGTTTCGCTCTTGAACTTGAACTCAGTTAACTCTTGTCTGTCTATGTTTGTTCTGGTTGAGGAGCCATATGGCAGTTGATTCTTTTTTGGCCGCGGACCCCCAGATGAGAAGATTTGTGTTTAAATTTGTATTTATTTTTTCAAAAATAGCAGATGTACAAGCTCGCAGTGTGCCATGAATTGACATGCTGTGAGCTTGTAGATCTGCTATTTTTGAACATTTTTGTTGGGACAACATTTTTCAAACACTTCGACAAATCAACATTTTCCAGAAGTGTTCAAAAATAGCTGTACAAGCTTGCAGCATGTGCTGTGAGCTTGTAGATCTGCTATTTTTGAATAACCAACATACAAATGGTTATGGTGGTTAAAATAATTGTGACGCTATATTGATTACTTTTGCTGGGGTTTGGGGACCCCCTGGAACCCCTCCAAGGACCCCTGGGGGTCCTTGGACCCCACTTACCAATGGCCTATGGCAAATGCACATTGATCAACTGTTTAAATGTTATAGAAACAGAAAATGTTGCATAGGCTTATCTTAGTGCTGTCTTTGATATACTGTAAATATAAAAAAAATTGCCTAAAGGCTTTTGGGCTTTACCTACTATAAACAGGAATAATTCTGAATAGGGGTACTTTGATGATGTAGGCTACTTTGAATTACATGTAGGCCTATTAAGTCTCAGATAAAGCACTTAATCAGACATGTTAAATAACACATTAGCTGTAATTACACAGTAATGATTGAATTGGTGTTAGTCTATCCTACCGGGAGTTATAGGGCCATAAGAGGCCCGCCACGGGTGCGAGAATTGCTGTGGACCCCCAGTGTTCCCAGAATGGAGAAGGCCTATTAGAAATATAGATTCCTCATAGCCTACAGAAAACCATTCGACTACCGTTGTCATTATAATGGCAAATAATATCTAGCAGCCTATCTCCTCTCTTAATTTATTAGAGAGGTTGTAGGGCACAGTTTTTTATTATTGTTATTATTATATATTAATTGTTTTACATTCCCTCATCCCCACTGGACTTCCATGCCTGGTGTGCTTTGCATTAATTGATGTCATCAAGGCCTAGTCAAAATTACACTGGCTTTGTAGAACAACTGGCCTTTTACACATAAAATTTCATTTTGACCTATCAACTTATAGGGCCTATAATGAAAGTGAAGGGTAGCCTATGATAATAATCAGAAGAAGGAAAATGATGATGATGAATGTTCAGAATTGACACCATGATGGAAGTGGCAGGGGTTTTATAAGAAACATGTTAAGTCCATGACAATAGCAAAACCAAGGGGTTCAGCCTGAGAATCCCGGTGCCAACTGGGCCCCACCCGCCACGTGTCTGGCCCGGGTTCCACTGCCACCAGCTCTAGTCTTTGTTATAGCTATGTCTGGCTTTAAATAATGACCCTTGGTTTCATAATTCAAAAAACACCTAGTCAAATATCTGATTCTGCTTGATATTTTGTGTCACTATTAGCTGTGCTTTTAGTAGTGATGTGAATGTGACCCTCCAAAACGTTTAGAGTATGCTATGAACTTGTGTCACACTAGGCCTTAAGATAATGACTAGTTTTCATTAATTTCTTAAACACAAAGTTGAAAGAAGATAATGTATTTGTCCCTAATGGGGAAATATTAGTCAAAGGTTTAATTAAATGTCACATTTGTTTCATGTGCACTGACCACTGATAGCTTAGGTGATGTGGTGAACAATTATGTTTGGATTAAGGTAATTAATGAGCTGTGGAATCAGACCCTTATTTTATTGCCGTTTTTCCTTCATTAGTAGCAGCTTAATTAAATGTAAATCTTAGTGCAAATTCAGTCTGTTAATCATCTTTATAGTTTGAATTAAAATGTAGCTGTTAAGTTAACTAAAGTACTGTTGTGGCAGTAGAAGTTTGATACATCACTGTGTCATGTAGTTTAGCCATTAAACTTCTGGTTAGAATGACAATAACAGTTCATATTAATGATGGCCATTAATTTGTATTGGCACTGACGCTATTAATAAATGTTGTCAGTGGTGCTTGAATGGATTAAACACTGAATCCCCGAAATGCACTCAAGTAAAAAAAGATACATTTTCCGTGTCCTCCTACTCAGGGACAAATAGCTGTTGTCAATTCTGCATTAACAGCCTCTCTATTTCCTTTCCCTTTTGGACAGCGAGGATGTTAAGATGCCAATCCACGGGCTCACCCTGATCTGCCTCTTACCCGTGTGCAGCATCCTGATGCCCGCCTCCGGTCTACCACAGCACAACCTCTGCCAGCTGGTGAGGTCTCTTTAATCCACCAAGTTAGACAGCTCTTCTTATTTTCTCCCATGCAGATGCTGTGATAGTGTCAATAAGAATGTTGTCATTTTACAGCGTGGTTCTGCTGCAGGAGGTTAGCCGTCTAGGAAACTAACATTTTAAATATATTTGAGTAATGTTTATGATAATTACATTCTTTTATTTTCTTTGGTAGGAACAGAGAATTTGTTTAAGGTTTTATTATCACTTGATTGATATTTACAACATCATGTTACATTCTTCTCGTGTACATTAGGTCTATATGTGGACATCTTTTCTGTAAAAAAAAAACAGCATTATAACATGATTGATGGTGGCATCAATACATATTATGGTTTGTTACATGGCTTGGTTGAATGCTTGATTCTGATTGATCAATCACTGAATTCAGCTGTGTGTTATTTCTGAATAATGAGCGATGAGCTCAATAACAGACAGCTGTCTAATCAAAGACTCAGAGCACCTGTTGCGCTGCTTGATTTTGAGCTGTATCCAACATGACAGCCATGTATGAAAACACACAATTTCATGTAGGCTACAGCTAAACGTTGCTCTCAAGAATGTTTTTGAAAACATTTGAAGCGAGAAATAGACGATGCAGTAACCGAAAATATGATTTTGATTTTGATTTTGATCAACACTTCCTTGTTTTCCGAGCCGACCGTGTCCGCTCAGTGCAACACTTATGGAATACTTTCATTATCGTAAGCATTTTGTTGTTACTTTTGGGTCAATTTATATGTTTAATTATTAAGTAGCCGTGTAATAAGCTGGATAATTGACGGCCAGTGACGGCCAACTGACGGCCTAATCACTCTGTCGGGTTGTATTTCTCAACAATGACCGACTGGCCGTCAATTATCCCTTACATTTTCACAGTTTCTGCCATATTGTATACATAAACAGGCCATTTTCCTTTGAATGGCTTTATTTATTCAAAATCACTGAAATTACTGAATTTATTTGAATAACTGATATGATTCAATGTTTACTAAACATCATTGCGCAGTTTCTAAGTCATGGACGTTTGAATTTTATTCGTAAATCAATCTTTTCACTACGGACCATGTTCGGCTAGACTTTTCAAGTTAATCTGCACTTTAAAATGCATTAAAATGCAACAATAATTTGATTGAAAAGTTCTATTGTGGTTATAAAAAGTGAAGGAACCACAGCCCAGTGAGTGATTACACATGTCTTAATAGCTACAGTATGCCTCCACCAGCGACAGCCTTGTTTCAGGGTTGTCTGTCCATACGTTGTTGCTGAGATATTGCGTTCACAATGTTGTAAGTGAGGGAGGGAGGGACAGATGTCCGTCCATCTGGCACAAGTGGCCACTTGGACTCAAGGATGAACTGATTAGAAGTTCAAAGGTCAAGGTCACTGACCTCACAAAACACGCTCATTAAATTTCTTCCAAGTCGTCGTCTTTACAGACACGGATGTAAATGGCAACTGAACATGTGGTTGGAGGCATGCAACCGCGATGTGGTATTTCTAGTTTTATCAGCTAATTGAAGACCAGTTCTTGTAAGTTGATCAAAGAATACTGCATTATTTTATGTTTGATCAGTTCTGTTGATGGGACAGAACAGTTTCTTCAATCATAAAGTTGATGGAAACTTGCAGACAAGGACTTTTTTTTTCTTTCTTCGACCATTGCAAAATCAATAATCCAACTGAACAGCCATTGTATGCATAATCTCTCAAGACAGATTCAGCAGAAACACTTTTTTTCAGCAGAACTGGATGCATTAGTTTGTGGGGAGGGAGCACAGTGTTACCACAGTTGCTAAGATAAAATCAAAGCTGAGCTGCAAACAAACAAACTTCAAATAAGGGGTATGTCTCACATACACGCACGCAAACACACATATGCATACATACATTGAAACTATGTTGTCTATTTTAATTGCAGATCCAAAGAACAGCTCTTTGCAATCATGGCATGCTGTCCTCTGTGCCCTCTGGCCTTCCAGACAACATAGAGGATCTACAGCTCAACCATAACTCTATCAAGACTTTACCAGAACATTCTCTCATCCACTACCGCTCTTTAGAAACCCTGAGCTTGGCTGGCAATCACTTGGAGACGTTAGAATCAGGTGCCTTTCATGGTTCTCCACAAATAGAGTGTCTTAATCTAGCGGAGAACAGTCTTCACGTCGGATACCAGGAGACCGGCGATGCCCTGCTGAGACTGCCGCGGCTCAGGGTTCTGGATCTGTCTCAGAATGAGCTCGACGACAACATGGCGTCGGTTCTCCTCCAGAACCTGACATCCTTGGAGTACCTCAACCTCTCCAGAAATGTCCTGCTGAGGCTGGACGAAAGCTCCTTCCAGGGCCTTCACCAGCTCAAAGAACTGGACCTGCAGGGGAACATGCTGTTTGAGATCGACCATGCCTTTGACAGCGTGCCTCGGCTACAGCGGCTCAACCTGGCCTTCAACTACCTGCCGTGCCTGATGGACTTCGACATGACACAGCTGGTGGTCCTGAACGCCAGCCACAACTCTATCGAGTGGTTCATCGCCAGGCAGGACCTGGCGGACACGTTCCACTTAGAGACGCTGGACCTGACTGACAACAAGCTCATCTTCTTCCCTTTCCTGCCCAGCCGGAGTCGCCTGCGAAACCTCCACTTGTCCCACAACAGCATCCGCTTTTACGAGCACCTGGCGGACAATGCCACCTTCGCGAACTGGACCACGAGCGTCAATTACTACAACCTGAGGGGCAACGTGAGCAACGTGACGGCCGACTTGTGGGACGACGGCCTCACCGGTGACATATCCTCTCTGGACGTTCTGGATCTGAGCGTGAACCAAATAGACTACTTCCCCGGAGGGTTCCTCAGCAAAATGCCAGCTCTGTCCAGACTACGGATGTATTCGAACTGTTTGGAAGCCCTGCATCTGACTTTGGGCGAGTTTTCCGACAGCTTGTATGAGTTGGACGTAAGCAACAATAGGCTGCAAGAGATTGTAGCGGACCAAAGTGCACTCGGAGTGTTCGGAAATCTGACATACCTGAACCTAAGCCTGAACGATCTGAGGTTGTTACCCTCCAGAGTGTTTTCATCTCTACCAAGCCTTCGATCAGTGGATCTCAGCTACAACCCTGAACTTGGTGTTTGTCCAGACGGAGATAGTGGAAGTAATACCTCAGATTGCGTCGTGTGGAAACACGTCAGCTCCTTAAGACAGCTGTACCTTAAAGGATGCGGATTGGAGAGGCTGTCGTCGTCTGCGTTCACAGGGATGTCGCTAACTCACTTGGAACTGTCCGACAACACTGGACTCGACATCAAATCTCAGTCAATACAAATTCTCAGTAGGACTTTACAGCATCTTGGCTTAGGAAATACAGACACACAACTGTTTGACTTCTCCCCATTCCATAGGTTGAAGTATTTAAATCTTTCTAATAACTCTCTTACTAATTTCCCTCCCTCCCTGTTAAATACTGACCTTCAAGTGCTGGACTTGAGGGATAACAAACTCTCCACTATTCCCTCAGGCCATGCTAACATATTAGCTCCAAAACTTACGATGGTTTTCCTTACTGGTAACCTGTTCAACTGTTGCCAAATGGAATGGAACAAGACATTTGAAAGGACAGAGACAATCAATTTGGTTGACATTTCAAATATTCTGTGTGAGGATCTCTTCAAAAGAACACACAGAGTAGTGGAACGTTTACCACCACTTTCATGTGGGCATGAGGAGGGTGAATCAATTATCTGGTACTTTCTACTAGCGGTACCCGTTTTTTTGTCTTTTCTGGGCATTTCAGTAATTTTCTGTCTGACCTTTAAGCCCAAACTGCTACGAAAAACCATCAAAAAGAAATGTTTTAAGCCCACACCATACTAATAAATACAAATAGAAGATGCTTTGTGAATACCATGTAGAAATTATTTTTAAGTTGCAAGTAAAAAGAAGAAAATGTATTGTAAAGCTGTGTTAAGTCCATAATAGTTTCTTTCCGGCCCTCAATCACTGTTAAAGTCTCAAAGGGAACACACACACATACGCATGCACGCACGCACATACATACGCACGCACGCACGCACGCACGCACGCACGCACGCACGCACGCACGCACGCACGCAACACACACACACACACACACACACAGGCGTGCAATCGATGCTGAATTATCAATATCCAAATGCGAAACTAACCAAGAACCGTGAATTTAGTCTCTTGTAAAGTGATAGTGATAGCAGGATTACTAACAAATGACACACAATATAGTACTTATCAAAGTCATAATCATAATAAAACTGATCTGACGTACAGTAGATCAGTTGAGTTTATATATTGTTGTTGTGCATCGTGATGCAAAGTGTGGTTCTAACCAAACCTTACGCCCTGATGTGAAAATGTGACTCCACTCTTCGATTGTCTTGTGGGACATTATGTGTGGGAGTGTGCATGCATGCGTGCGTGCACGCACACGTGTGTGTTGGCCCCATGGTTTGGGTGTGTGCACACACATATGCAGAAGTTGTGTGATGCAAGTTGCTATAAGCAGCAGAGGAAACTTGAAATTTCCTGTTTTGCAGCAACTGCCCAGTTCTGTATCTCAGAGAGGAGGGGTTTGCGGTTTCCTTCTCAATGGTGAGAAACAGCTGCAACATGGGCGCATTGACAAGAAGTCCCATTGAGTCAATACCTATGGGTATGGATCGGTTCATTAAGGCTAGCTTACCAAACAAAACTGTCATTCTGCACTTGCTTACGACAGTGGTTGTGTGGCTCAAACTTTTCCATGTCAAGGACCCCCATTTGTTATGAAAAAAATAATATATACATATATTTTAATAGCAGATCTACAAGCTCACAACGTGCCACATCGCAGTGCGTTGTGAGCTTGTAGATCACAATATATATAGGGTTACAGTATATATAGGGTTAAAGTTGTTAAACTGATTTTGACACTTTATTAACTAATTTAGCTGGGGACCCCCTGGAATCCCCTCAAGGACCCCTAGGGGTTCCCAGACCCCACCTTGAGAATCAGTGGCTTACAACACCATGATGCGCCACCAAAAGTTAAGCCAAAATCAACTTATCAAACATCATTGTACATCATGTGCTTTGTGAGAACATAAGAGGCCTGCATAGTCACTTCACTTGCTACAGTACTGTACAGGTTGGAATCATGAGGATGCCAGCTTGAGAAAGAGGGAGAGATAAACATTTATCGATCCCTGTGGGAATATTCAGGTGTTAATAGCGGAAGAGTTTCCCCACTGAGGTTGCACTGACTTGACGGATCCCTGCGTGAAGCTGTGCCTGCTGGCTTGCTCTGATCAGTGCACAGACCTAAACCAAGGTAACCATAATACCGCTGTGGTGATGCTCTGGTGTCGGTGGTGCTCTGGCGGTGGTGGTTGGAACAGAGAGAGAAAGATAAACCGGAGAGGAGCCTCGCTGAAGCTTGGAGCCACAGCTACAGCGCAATTGCATTCTTGCCATTGTAAATAAGGTTTTACACAGTGATTTGTTATGCCTGGCCAGAGTTATGAGCATGTCGGTAAGTAGGCTGTGTCCAGATGTATTGATTAGCAGTGAGGTTGAGATATAATGATGCAGTCAAACTTTCACATAAGTCAAATATTTATTATCTAGCACAGGGGTTACCAAACCTTTCCATGCCAAGGACCCCCAAATAGCCATAGCCTCTGGCTGCGGCCCCCTTTTGTGAAACGCGTTGTGAGCTTGTAGATCTATTATTTACGAAATCTTGACACTACATAAAGAGAACCTCACAAAATGTCCATTGAACTCAACACGGATGAGGGCCGCCATGTAGTGAGGTGCTGTACCTTCTTGATAATGGTTTTAGATCCTCATCAACAGAATCATAGAACATTACATACTATAATCTAACATTGTACACAGAGATAAAAGTGTTATGGTCAACCCAAGCTATACAAAAAACATTTTATGTATGTTCAATAACGTGTCTTTCTCCAAGTATAGGAGTATTTTTCCTCATCTGATCAATTAAATCCATATCAACATCATTAAAGCCGTGGACAATGCACACTTTATTTGTTTTTTTGGTATATATCAGTAAGTCTATTAACCACTAACAGTAAGCCCTATTTTATACTTCGTTCCACAATGATGCCATGCAAGAATATTGACAAATTGTGAAAATAACTGATCTACAAGCTCACAGTTGGTAGCTTTTAGATCTGCTACTTTCACTATTTGTAAAGGTTTTTGAAATGTTTTGAAACACTTTGCCTATGACATGCCCAAAATACTAATCAATTGTTTTATTGCATTATAGATTAGTTCTAATAATCTATTAAAAGCCATCAGTTTGATTTATCGTCAAGTGTTTGAGTAATAATTCTAGTAGGATGTGGAACGTTAAAACCGGGAGGATGTGGAGGCTATTTCTGTCATGCACCCCAGTGAGATATATTGTGTTAAGGTTGATATTTTTGGGAAGGAACTGCACAGGGCCCCTTCATGCCATGTGAGGCTGAGTAACAGCCAGCTTCTTAGGACATTAACAGGCTGCACGCGGAGCCCCACTTCCACTTAACCCCTTCCGCTCACACCATGGCCTGGAGTGTGACACAGATGCCGAGATGATGGCTTGGCAACAACATTTCTTTCTATGGCTTATGCTGTAATTCATTTAACACATTGGGTTGGGTTCTAGATTTCAACAGTAACCTAATACATTGTTGTACAATGTTGTGGCACAACAAAAAATATTGTCGTTAACCCAAGCCAAGCCATCAAAGTGATATTCTAATACAATGAGATACCAGGGTTGTGGCTCTTTCGGAGCGGGAACTTTGGGGGGGTAACATACATTCACTGTTTTTGTATGCCTTTTGTTATAGACCTGTATGTGAAAATATAAAATTAAAAAAAACGTGATATTCTAATGTGTCGTCTAGTTTAGGTTAACTTTACTAGACAGACACTCTTTTTATTTTATCAATTCCAGTTCCGATAAAAAAAAGGTCGAATGTTAAGATAAAAATATATTTTTAAGCGTTGACTGAAGTAAATAGTATTTACTATTACTGTGTATATTAGTACTACTAACTGAGATAGAGCCAATGGCAAAACTTGTACTAAAAATACTGGGTGTTTAAAAAAAACCACACAATTGTCCCTGTAGTAATTTTACAGAAATAATTGCCAAGTTTAAGAAATAATGTGTAATTCCATGACAATACAATGGAAAGCAGTAGCAGTTAAAGCTTGTTGTACCCTTTATTCATAGGAGAAATACTGGACCCTTAAATGAAGGATTTTAACGATTTTTTGATTCCATCATTCGTATGACCCACCCGTTCCCCAGCAATTTGGATTTTCTTTCCTATTTGGAACCTAATTTCGATACCCCAACCATATTAATCAGTCAGTGCAATTATGTAGTTCAGTTAAATGACACTATGACAGTTATCCCCTGCCAGTTATATTTAGACATTTTAGTCAATTAAATAAATCAATACCACCACTGATCAGAATAAAAGCACACAATAATATAATATATTGGACATTGTTCTGTTCTGCCCTCTACTGGTTATATTCTGCAAGAACATCCACACACATATTTACTTACTTTAATGTATCATATGGCATATACAGTATTTCTTTACAATAATACGCTATCATATCAGTTACACAAACAACAAAAAGCGGACAGATATGCCATAATATATTTTTTATAAACTCCCAGAATGCAATAACAAATGTTTGTTTCTATGTGGACAGAGCTGAGCTTAGGGAATGAGGGGGATAATAAAGAAATGTTAGTAAGTCAAAACTAAGTCCACCTACGGCCTGTTATTTTCTTCAACGTAAACATTGGGTCAAGAAAAACCAAAGGTGCTCAGCCTATCCCACATGATGAGCCTGTTGCATATTCATGAACAAAATTGGCCACAGCAGGTGTGGTGTCTATTTGAAACTCTCTTTCTCACAGAAAGCACTCTGAAAAGTTCTCAGAATTCTCAGTGAATCCAATAAAACAAAATACCAGGGCTCAGTACGAAGCATGAAAGTTTGAAATGGCTTTAAATCGGAATACTTTCGGCATGGTTGCTAGAAAAGGCGTTTGAACAATCAGTCTCCACCGGCATTGTTGTTAAGACTTATCCCCCAGTGTAGAGACATTTTTATAGGCACCTGGCACGAGTTATTTTTAATTACAATTTAGGACGTCTCCTATTCAAGCTTCTCTCCATAATCCACTGGAATTTACTGCAACACTCTCTTCTGACTTAACGCACTGTCCAGTAACAGGCTGGGAGTGAAAAAGCGGGCACACGTTAACACAATGGAACTATTCACACTAGTTTGATTCATGATGACCCCAAAGTACTCAAGATCAAACGATTATCAATCATAAAATAAGACTTAAAAATAAACAACAACCCAGCATCATGTTCAGTCTCACGCTTAAGTGCTTCTTCTGCAAATATTAAAAAAACTAAACTGAATCATCGGCAGTGAAGAAAAGCGTCACATCAAAAAAGCATTTTAGGTCACCATCTGAGTTACATGTTGTAAACAAAGTAATTATCTTTCAAATGGATTCGATTTAGGACAAATTCTGGCACATGTGGCGGATGGCATGGAGGCAATCAAAAGGCACGGAAGCAGTTTACAAAATGTAATGTACTTGCATACATGACAAGGAAGGCGCCCGTTTCCTGTCCCTTCACTCAAATTCCGTTCATTTCGTATGACGGCAGAGCCGAGAGAATCGCTGCTGGCCTCGGCTCTTTGCCCTGCGCTAAGAGATTAAATATTTTGACTGTTGCACTGAAACCGACTGAACGGGAAGTGAGAAAGAGGCCCCTTCCCTGTAGCTGGATATAAATATGAGATCACGGGCTGGGTGGGACGACTTGGTGGGGCTTCTCTTAGTTAAGCAACTCCAGGTAGGTGATGGGCACTTTGCCTTTCTGGTTGCCCCGCTCGCCCATCAGCCAGTCTGAGTCCATACCAGGAACGCTGCTCACTGTGATCACCTGGAGGGACGCATCAGGGAAATTTAAGTTGTTGACAACTTTCTTTGTCGGTTCTTATTTATCAAAGACAATATCTAGGAAAATACCAATTCAAGTGTAAACCAGCGGTCTTCAACGTTTTTCAGGCCAAGGACCCCTTAGCTGAGAAAGAGATGAAGCAGGGAGGGACCCCCGACACAGTTGTGTTTCATTGACTATCAGTGTAATGTTTTTTTGTTTATTTCAGACATTGTACTTGGTCTGCTCTTTTTCCCTCTACACCAAACCTCTTTGCCGAAAATAGCCAAGCTTGTAGATCTGCTATTTTCGGCTAATGCTACTCTCTGAATAGGGATTCTAAGGTTCAAGTGGTTAATGTAAAAAAGAAAGAAAAAAGTTTATATCACAAAGATTTGTAGTAACTCTGTGGACCCCATAGGGGTCCCAGACACCCTGTTGAAGACCCCTGGCTTAAACCATATACCCAGGAGTCTATACTTGGTTTCCTCCTTTTTTCCCCATTCTACACCAGAACTCTTCACCCAAAATAGCCACTCCATGAGCTCACAATGCATCACAGGGGTTGCAAGATTGTAGAACTGCTCTTTCACAGAATGTTTGCCTAATATGACTTACCCACACGGGGATGTTAGGGTTCATGTGGTTAAGGCCCAGTGTGGTTACAACAATACAGTGTTGAATACGGCTGAGAGGAGAGCCACATGAACACACTAACTGAATAATGGCAAATAAAAGAATGTCGTGCTTGCAGTTTTTCCCCTCCCACAATTGAGTTTCCCTCTCGAATGACAAAAATGAAAGTACCAGTGTTGCCAGATTTTGCAAGAGAAACAAGACGCCAGGTCTATGAAAACGAGCTCAAAAGAAGCGATTAGGCTAAGTTTTACCACTTTCTTTTTACCACATCGGCTATTTGAATATAGCAGATCTACAACCAGTGTTGAAAGCTTGTAGATCTGCCATTAAAAAAATATATTGAACAACACCACAAGGGGGTCCTTGGCACAAAATATTTTCAGATGGGGGTGCGGTACAATTACATATTAATCTGGGGGTCCTTGACATGTGGGAACCACTAGTTTAAACAACATTAGACAGCAAGCCCAAAATAAGCAACTACACTTTAGAAAGCCCCAAAAAATATTTACAAGCGACTTTACAGAAATACAAGCCCATAGTCGCTTATAATAAGCAGACATGGCAACACTGGAAAGTACTGTAGATTTACTTTCACTGAACTATGTTCAGGGTTGGGCGGGTTACTTTTAAAAAGGAATCCCCTACAGTTACAAGTTACTTTCTAAAAAATGTAGTCAGTAACGTAATCCCGATTACTCCATTTAAAAAGTAACTACTAGTTACTTTCAGTTACTTTTGGATTACTTTTAAGCAAAACTCTATTTAATTAGATAATACAAGTTTTACCATTGATAGACAAGAATGTTGAGCCTATGAAATTAAGATAAGGACAACAGAAATATGGTTAAGGTCATTTAATTGTTAAGAATTTGACCTCTCTGAACAGTTACATTACTGTAGAGTCATTGTGTCAACTAATAACAGATCATAAGAAAAGGCATCTTGACCTACAGTAACATTTTGATTGTTTGACAACCAACAACTAGCTCATTTTAAATAACACAACCGTCCCTATGGGATCTAACCTCCATCCATGTGTGGGCAAAGTGGCAAATAAAATCTCTTTACCTTTACAAAAAAATTATAAAACCTAATAAAATGCATAGCCTTTAATAAAAAGACACTAAATGCCTTTAGTTTACAGCCTATATTCCCTAAGGCTATACATAGGCTAGATGAGATCAAGTAAATAGAATAGACCAGGTTAGCATGCTATTATAATATGTTACTCTCTCCCTCCCCCTACAGGCTGGTATTATAATACGTTACTCTTTACATCCCCCTACAGGCTGCTATTATAATATGTTACTCTCTACCTCCCCCTACAGGCTGCTATTATAATATGTTACTCTCTACCTCCCCCTACAGGCTGGTATTATAATATGTTACTCTCTACCTCCCCCTACATGCTGGTATTATAATATGTTACTCTCTACCTCTCCCTACAGGCTGCTATTATAATATGTTACTCTCTCCCTCCCCCTACAGGCTGGTATTATAATACGTTACTCTTTACCTCCCCCTACAGGCTGCTATTATAATATGTTACTCTCTACCTCCCCCTACAGGCTGCTATTATAATATGTTACTCTCTACCTCCCCCTACAGGCTGCTATTATAATATGTTACTCTCTACCTCCCCCTACAGGCTGGTATTATAATATGTTACTCTCTACCTCCCCCTACAGGCTGCTATTATAATATGTTACTCTCTCCCTCCCCCTAAAGGCTGGTATTATAATACGTTACTCTTTACCTCCCCCTACAGGCTGCTATTATAATATGTTACTCTCTACCTCCCCCTACAGGCTGCTATTATAATATGTTACTCTCTACCTCCCCCTACAGGCTGCTATTATAATATGTTACTCTCTACCTCCCCCTACAGGCTGGCATTATAATATGTTACTCTCTACCTCCCCCTACAGGCTGGTATTATAATATGTTACTCTCTACCTCCCCCTACAGGCTGGTAGGGCCTGTAAAAGGCCAATCAAAAAGAAGGCCATCAAATAAAACGATGATTTTTAAGTCCACAGAAATAATTAATTTAACTTGAAGTTTAAGGATGACTTAATTTTAATATAGTACAAGAATAGTGTAACTATCTGTAAAATATAACCCATTTATTTCATAAAATTATGTATTGGGTTATAGCCTATTTGTCTCAATATTTGTCACATTCAGCACTGGACTTCACTGACTGTAGGGGTCACATTAATCACATTAGAATCACAGATTAGAGATTTTATGTATTTCCCCCTATTTTCTGTATTTTTCACTATTTAAAATATAGTATTTCTTAATTCCCCCCCCTCCCCCCCTCTCTCTCTGTCAAAAGTGTTGCTTGGCTTCCGCGCATTATAAACTGGAATATAGGCTTTAAATCTAACCTATCACTGGTTATGTGCAGTGTTTCACTTGATGTTGAATCTCAACCAGAGAACTGGTGTCTACCATTACCATATTGACAGAGGTGCACGCTGTGCGTCCTGACCGTCTCCACGCATCCATTCAGTAGCCTACCATCCCTACTCATGAGGCCTCCTGACTTTTGAGGCCCCAGGCGGTTGCCTAACCTTGCCTACAGTTAAGACCGCTACTGCAGTGCTGCTCACCGTCACTGCGCAGTTCCAGTGGGCAGCCACCAAGAAAGCTTTTTGAAGCAGCCACTAGGAAGCGACACAGCGTAGGCACCCTACGGGTCGTCGCATGCGACATGCATACTGTTATTTCGACTTATTATTATTTTAATGTTTGGTGACGGTGTTATAATAATGTATAACTTGTTTTTAAAATTTATGAGGGGAAGGGGAGAATGTAATCTGCCTGTGACCCTGTAAACATTGACTAGACAGTAAAGACTCATTTATATAGTCTACAAAGAACTCACCCTATAAAATTATATTTATACCCCGTAAACTACTCTTTAAATAAAAAGCCTCATTTTATTTGACAAAAGAGAAGACTGCGCTACCGATTATTTATCCCCAATCCAATGCTCTCCTATGTAGTATCTCCGTCTGCAGTGTTGCCTGGTCTGATTATTATAAGCCACATTGGGCTTATTTTTCTGAAGTTGCTTGTAAATAATGGTAGAACGGTTGTGAGCTTGTAGATCGTCTATTTTCAAATAGCCAACATATATAAATATGCTCATTGTTTAATGGACGACCGATATAGCTTTGAAGTGCTCGTGTGGACTTTTATAGTCGCTTCTTTTGGGCTTGTTTTCATAGACCTGGTTGCTTATTTCTCTCGCAAATTCTGGCAACACCGCCCTGACGCAGCAGCAGCCTCCTGTCTGTGGGGATTTTACACAGAGAGGTGCGCGCTGCGCTCAACTCCAATCCATTGCCGTCTGTGTGGAGTGTGCGCTCTTGCAGGTGGTTGTTTGGTGTTATAATAATGTATAACTTGTTTGTAAAATTAATGAGGGGAAGGGGAGAATGTAATCCTCATGTAACCCCCGTTACAACACCCCCGTTACTGTAATCCAGATTACACATTTTAAAATGTACTCTAAGACGTTACCGTTACGTTTTTTTTTTACTCTGATTACGTAACGGCGTTACATGTAATCCGTTACTTCCCAACCCTGACTATGTTAACCTTGCATCTTTGAGTGACAGCTGAGCAGGCAGAGTTAATAAATGCAGAGTTAAACTTTGTTCTGTTGTAGCCGTGGGTTGCAAATGAATCATTCTGTCCAGAGTGGTGTCGAAGAAGCAGAGCCATCTTAGTGTTTATAATTGGCTGGTATTAGGTCTGGGCAATGAATAGGAAATATATCGAACCCGATATTTAAAACAGGGATTCCCAAACTGTGGTGCGTGCCGTGCACCCCCTGGGGTGCGCAAGCTGCATGATTCTAGGGGGTGCGTGACATTAATAGTGTAATGGTGGTTATAATTGGCGTTATAATTAAAATATTATCAACACATAATTTCTCTGAACTTTGACCTTTCAAACAAATTCCTCAGTTCAGTTCACTTTTTCTTTTCAAACCATGTGAGAAGGTCATATTCTATCACCGGTAAACATTTTACTACACGAAATTGAAGAAATCTCACTTCACTATCACTTAGAACCAATAACCAACTTATAACAGAATGATCGAGAACCAATTATTAAAAAAATATATATACACAGTAGTATATTTCTCTCTTACGAATCGACATCGAAGACATTTTTTAAACTAAATCGATTAGTCTGATTAAGCACTTGTACAATAGCGGACTACAAAAATATTTTGTCGATTGTAGATCTTCACTCTTTTTAAAATAATCGTTCATCGCCCAGCCCAACTGGTTTGTTTTTAAGTTGTCTAAATGGCTAGAGTGAAGAAGGGCCTGGCAATGCACTAATAGCCTACTAATAGGTTTCTCTATGAAGGTTGCTTCGCTACCTCATAATAAAGTTATGCTGCTTGTAGACAAGAGGATGGTAACACATCATTATTAGTCTCATTATTATTACTAGTGCCCACCTGCTGTCAGCGGGTGAAGGACAGACACGGACACAGAAACATACAGATACACATACAAATATGGGATTTATAGACTGACTATGATATGATTATACTTAAAAACAATAAAGTCTGCACATTGGATCATGCTCTAAAGTTTAACAATATATTGGTTCATTTTACACCATCATTGGATGTGACGTTTCGAGCCAATGATGGCACATAAGGAACCAATTTTTTTATTTTATTCTGACCTCTGCCCAGCACCTTGTTTTTAGTGAGTGGATGTCCGTGCTTTATCGTTTGTTTCGTCTGATGAACACAATACTGTGGTAACAGTAACAATACTGTGGTAACAAAAGAACCATGCATGTGTGGGGTTGGACTTCAGAGGCTTGTGTCAGACCCACCTCATCAGCCAGCAGGGAGAGTTCGCTGCTGCCGGCGGCGTCGTAGTCGTAGAGGACGCGGGCCTTGCGGCTGCCACTGGAGCTCCGCAGTTCGCTGAACCCTCCCGACACGGCCGCGCCGCTGCGGCCGGGAGTTGGGCTGGGCAGGGGGGCCGACACAGGAATTGTGGGCACCGAGATGCTGGCCCCGCCAGACACAGACGACTGGTTGTTGTTGGTGAACGAAGATGGAAAGCTGTGGGGGGAAGGGGGGGATGTTATCACCTACTGCATGTTGGGAGATGCCACGTATCTGCGTGGAGTAGCTGGCCGCCTTTTTAGGAGACCGGAAGCAGGTTGGAGTCTATTAATTCCAATGGAAGCGTGAATGTGAACACAGCTTATGAACTATTCTTTAGCTCCATGGTCACTGAACTAAATATTGGACCTGATAGTCACAAGCCACACAATATTCCCACGATTTTCATACTAAAATACCTCATTCACCAATTCAATTCACTCAATTTGTGGTCCATTTCGCCTCTAGTGGCTACAATTGGGATGGCGGGTGACCCCTGACCGCGGCCTATTAACCAGTGATTCTCAAATGGGGGTATAGGTGCACATGTACACAGAGGTATTACATAAGGTATGTGAAAGAAAGTGGGAAATGGATTAATTATATTTTATAATGTATAATATAATATTGTGTTCGTCTAATAGAGTATCACAATCATTGTAACCATTTTAACCATAATTTTATACTTTGGCTATCCAAAAATAGCAGATATTGCTATGAGCTTGTAGTTCTGCTATATTTTTTTAATCGTGAACATTTTGTTCAAATCTTTGAATATATATTTTAAAGCGAACATTGTTAACTCAAATCTTTGCTTTTGGGGGTCGATGGCACAAAATATTTTCAGATGGGTGTCCGCGGCCAAATACATGAAAAGGTTTGAGCGTCACTGATATAGCAACTTCGGTTTTTCAGAAAACTGTTAGGATTCAGAAGACATGGGATTTAGAGGACATTTTTTGAATCGGCCTCAGGTCTTAATGGGTTAAAATCCAGCCAAGAATAAATGTGTGATGTCTGCCCTCTTACCTGCCCAGCTGCTTTTGAAGATCCACCATGTACTGGTAACACTGTGCGTGGTATGTGCTCTGAGCCTCCACAAAGTCATTCAAGCAACGCAGGTGGTGCGCCTGGTCATCCAGAGATGAAAATAAATAGATAATTCAACATAAATTACAGCAAGTACCAGTATGACTTAAGCACTTAAGCCGGGACTATACTTTGTCATACAACGGTCTAGCGTAATTCTGATAAGTGAACATTTAAATGAACTCAAATATACTATCTAAATCCTCTCTCCATGACCATAAGCAGTTGTGGAATGTTTTGTGAGATCTACATATCGTCTTAAGGGCATGGAATGTACTACATGTGCTGACCAGAGTAGCTGTGGCACAGCTGTAGAGTCAAGATCTGACCTGATCTGTTCTCTGTCCAGACCAACCCTTTATTATCAGATGACCCTTGGGTTAAAGGGATGGGCTGGTGGTTGTCTCTGTTATTTCTTGTTTATACTTGTTTCAGGGATGTACTGTTTTTGGGTGTAGTATATAAGCTGTAAGTAGATGTTGTTCTGGGAGTCAGACTGTGTGTCTCATTGTGACATGTACGTTTGGCTCCAAGTATTCGAATACTTTTAAATCTCTCATCCGAGTTGTTGTCTGTCTCATTATTGTGTCCTTATATGTTCTGAGTACTCCAATATAGATGGCCAATGACAAGTTGCTTTTAGATCTGCTATTTTTGCCTGTGTGACACTGGCGTACAACAAAGGATGAATTAAGCATGTGAGAATTTTCGCCTATTATGACATGCACCAAATAGGGAAGCCATGGTTGGTACACACATCCTTACGGATCCATTTGGGCCAAGAGTTATAAGGGTCCGTTCGGTTCCTTTTGTACACTGTCAAGAGTTACAGAGCCATAAGGGTCCATTTGACTCCTAACTATTAATAATTTAACTGGGGATCCTTTGGTACCCCCTCAAGGATTGGACAGGGGGTCTGCTATACGTTGCTCCCAACACTAGAGGGAGCAACCATGATCTGGTACCGCCCAAATTTCTACTACTCTGCCTCCAAAATGTGGAATGCTCTGACACCATCCATTACAAGGATGTGCAACACTGGTTTCTTTCCAAATTGGTCTGAAAAAACATCAGGAGACCACAAGGGGAGGTAAATGTAATTTCCCCATCTCTATTGTACATATAGTGTTTGTATTTGTTAATACATACAAGTATTATTGTGTACATTTGTATGCTATATTGATTAATTGAATACATAGGACCACAACGGAAACAAGTCCCCAGGACTTTTTTGTGATATCCTATTAGCCTTAATGTACCACGTGCCGTTTACATTTCTGACTAATAAAGTATTCAATCAATGAAATAAACGTACGTGGGTGCTGCTCACGCCCTCCAGGAGAAGACGGGTGATCTCAGCCTGCCGGTCAAATTCACTTTGGGTCATCCGAAGCTCCTGCTCTGCCTGAGAACGAAAGACACAGAGAGAGAGAGAGAGACACACACACACACACACACACACACACACACACACACACACACACACACACACACACACACACACACACACACACACACACACACACACACACACACACACACACACACACACACACACACACACACACACAGTGCTGTCTGATAAATCAGGCATTTATAGAGCTAATGCAAAACACACTTCGGAATAAACAAAAACGAACGTTCGCAAAACAGACTCAAATGTTTCAGGTCACAGCACGCAGACTTGTCGACATACACTGTATACATAAAGACAAGAAAAGACAAACATACAGCACAAGGGGTGAAATCTAATCCACAAAACATACTAAGTCAACTCACATTTAATTACAATAAAGTGAGTGTGAAATGATGATGTCAGAGTGCCGGGGCGACACCAGAAACCCAGAATAAAAATGATAGGCCAGAAGTGCCTCAACAAGAGTCCCCTTTAACAGGGATAGGAAAGGAGGGGGTGAGGGACCATCAATGTGTGAGTGGTAAATCAAACGGAATGAATGATTCTGCCACAAGTGGAGCACGGGTTATTTGGGTGGGGGGGGGGGGGGGGGTTCCTTTTCCTCACACAGGATTTTTATATCGGGCCGGCTGGAACAATGGCTTGTTGAGAGCGCCTAAGTGAGGAAAGGTCCGGTAAACATAGGGCCTGATGCTTAGACTAACATGCACAATGCCCTTACTGTCCAGACTATACCGTTTGCATTACACTTGCACACAGTTTGTGTGTGTGTATGTGTGTGTGTTGGGGGGGGGGGGCATATTTGCTCCTCGTGTATTCCACAAGGGGTTGATGTTCCCCCCATGCGTTATACTGTTTTCCAAGAGGCGACCAATAAATACGAGTAGGCAGTTGGAAGTCCTGTTGACGTTGCTAACAGGCGTGTGTGTGCGTGTGTGTGTGTGTGCGCGTGTGTGTGTTCAGTTCAAAGATGGGCCCCGGCATTCCACTCACCTCTGTCACTTCCTCCGCTCACATCTGCTGGGTTGCATTTAAAACAAAACACAGTGACACAGTCGTTAGAGGCACAGCTGCCACGCAGCCACGGCCAAGGCAGCGGATCCTCACACTGTGTGTCTGTGTGTGTGTGTGAGCAACACACCAAGTGCACAGCCTGTCCATACTTCAGAAAACCACATTGGGGTTTTTCACTCCGTTAAAAAAACTCAAAATAAACAAACACACGGACAAAAATACAGTGTTATCCCTCACCGAATTGGAAAAATGCCATGACGTGTAAACGGCCGACGTGTTTTTGCAAACCTGTTGCCCTGTGCTAACCGGAGACTTATGCTGGAATGTGTGGGCCTGTGTGTGGTTTTCTAATCTGCCTCGTGGGTGATGCTGAGCCTTTTTTTTCGCTGAATAAACACCGGAACCTCGAAGGGGAGGCTAGAGGTCCCGCCGAAGCCCTATCCGTCTTCAAAACAGCGACTGTAGAGGTGAACTGGGGTCAGCCGGTCGTTTCACAGCTTCTAACCATGGCACTGGCCTGTTCTCACACCCAAAACATATGTTCTTCCTTAGTGACCGCAAGGAATGCCCCCCAGACATGAAGACAAACTACAGTGCTGTTGTGTGTTTCCGGGACGCCTACATCAAGCATAAAAACAAAGGATCAAGTTAGTCTAAAGAGGATTGTGTAATCG
Source organism: Gymnoscopelus braueri (assembly GCF_963280865.1). NCBI lineage: Eukaryota > Metazoa > Chordata > Actinopteri > Myctophiformes > Myctophidae > Gymnoscopelus > Gymnoscopelus braueri. The sequence goes on from NC_137623.1 coordinate 36,594,821, forward strand.
TGTGTTAGGGATCAGTTTTTCCATACTCTGAGGTTTATGGGGATTATTAACATTTTTCCCCCAAAGACAAGATCACCTCATCTTCAGGTCTGTGCGAAACGGGTTGAGAGAGCAAACACTGTAGGAGGCTTGATCGAGGACAATGACTTTGATGAAGTTTACAGGGACATTCTGTCTAACTTTAACCTCAATGGGTGAATCAGTTCCAATCGGTACCTCTAGTGCAGCGATTCTAAACCTTTTTCTTTTCAAGGATCCCTAGTTTGATTTGCATAAGGCCACATATCCCAAACTACACAACACACTGTAGAATCATCTGTGTTAATTTAACTCAGAGTATACAGTAAATGGAACCTAATGGATGTGCCAAGAGTTACAGACCTGTAAGGGTCCATTTGTACACTCTCAATAGTTAAGGGTCCATTTGGTTCCTAACAATTTATATGGGAACCCGCTCAAGGATCTCCCCACCAAGTGTTGTGGTCCTAGTAAAATCCAGCTTCAACTCCACTCTTTAGCAACAAAAGTCACAGATTGCAAAAGTTTGATATCAAGTGTCATCATGTCCCATTAGGTCAATTCAGCCATGTGTGCAGCAGAGTAGACCATGTGACATATCGGTCTGGTGACAGATTGTACAGAGAAACAAATGCCTCTCAGGGATACATCCCACATGGGACTGTGGCAGCGGCTGTGATTTGTTACTAAATATAGCCAAGCAACCAGTGCCTCCAATAAAGACAACATCCAAAGAATGACCACAGAGAAGCAACAACGCAGAACGAAGGGCGGATGAATGCAAGGAAGATGCAGGAAGAGAAGGGGATGGCGAGGAGAGAAAGGCTGGACTCGGACATGCGCTTCAGCCGACGCATCTGAAACGCAAGCCGCTACGTATTTTCCATGTTATCTTGGGTGGCGGGCATACTTTTTAAAGTATTACAAAATGTTCGCCTATAATGATATGACCAAAACAGGGACACCAGGATGAAAGTGATTAACTCTGCCAGTGGGTATAAAAAACAAACCCGTAAGGGATTGCGCTGTGCAGAGAAAAGGGAACTTGAAAACTCCCGTGGCAACCCATGTGACAGTGTTTCAGTCATGAGAGGAAAATGGCCGGTTATGTGTTGTGAAACTTGATGTGGATCAATCATGACCTCTTATGACAGAAGGAGGGATGGTGGGCGAAGCTTTTTATACTCGGAATAAAGGAAGTGGCTCGTTATTTGGAAGAACACAGAATTCACCAACAATGCTCATCAAGCTAAATCGATATGAAATGACGTGTGTGTGTGTGTGTGTTCTACTCACCAAAACACGAGCGTCAGTCATCCTAGCCTTCTTTAGCTTGGTTTTAGCTGCGTCCAGATCCAAGCGCTTGACCTGCAGCAGCTTCCGCTCTTTCTGTATTCCAAGAAAAGAAAAAAAAGAACACGTCAAATTAAGAGTCATATATTGTTCAGAGAATTACAGTATAACACATAACCACTTCAAATTTTAGGGGTTTTCTTAATCAACTTGAGGTAACGATTTTGGCAGATGCAAGACAATGATAACAGTCTTACTCATGGTACCTGGTGTTTGCATGATCTTATCTTGGCAAAGTCACATAAGTATCAAACTTCAAGTGGTGCAAATGCCATGTTGGTCGCTTATTGCTTCATAAGAGTGATAAGCAGCATGAGATGGCAAACAAACTAGCAAATGATTTTTATCTGCTGAGCTAATCAAGTTTCACTATGATTGTCTGACTGAACCATATTTAGGCAAGAGTTGAACACTAGCTGAATAATGTGGCTGTGTCATTGTTGAACAACCACACTTTACTGTTTGTGATATGAAGTGGGGCTCCGACAACATGCAAAAACATACAACATACATACATTTAGCCAACATATATCAAATGTCTTACATTTATTTTCCATTAGAACCCGACAGATATATAGTTTTTTTCCCTGATATTTCAGCCATTATTAGACTTTTTGGACGGCATCATTATCGGCAATTATGCAGCCGATGTTTTCACTTTTAAAAGTTTTTTTTGCGAACATACTTTTTTGTGTGAAAAACAAACAAGGACAGGTTAATTTGTTCAGATTTCTTAGTAACACCCAGCAGGATAGGGAAAACTACATTAATAAATAAAAAACTAACTATATCTAAGCATTGACATTCAATTAGGTATGTGTTGAAAGAAAATGAAGAACTTTTGTTTTAGATAATAGAGACAGGTATTATTCAACACTTTCAAGATCTTTTCAAAGATGTTAAAAAATAGCAGACGTACAAGCTTGCAGGCGCAAAGTGGCGCGCTGTGAGCTTGTAGATCTGCTATTTTTTGTGAAGCACTGTTCAAGGATGGCAGAATGAATGTAAATCATAATCATAAATTATAATGTCCTCCTGCATGAATAAAGCATAGATAAATAACTAAATAAATCTGTGGAGCATAGAGTCAATCTGTACTACTTTGAACTTGTTATAGTAAAACAAAGAAAAAGAAAATGAACCTATTATAGTAAAACTAAGAAAAAGGAAAGAAAACTGAACACCACTGTCACTTTTCTGTTATCAAACATTACTGTAAGCTTTGTGGCCTAGAGAGTGAGACGTGCCAAAAACGTGGTCCTTTACAAGAAAGATTGAAGTGCAAAACTTGTCAGCATGTTCACTTTTTCTGGCATTAGTTGTGCTTGTATAGGTGTGAGAATGAGCCCTTTGGCACTAAAAACAGTCTTTGAGGACCGCTGGTATGTCGTTGAGCTAGACACGATTATCCTGATAATGGAATTTCACCACAATACAATTACCTTGAGTGTTTTCATCAGCTCAAAAGATCTAATTTCATATCCTTCCATCCCCACAGACAGCCATGAGATGGCGACTCACCAGAATAGTTTTGAAGTCGCCTTCGAGGAAGTTCCTGAAAGGTGTCAGGAAGTTAATGGCCGCGCTCTGGATGAGCTCCCGTTCGGCCCCGGCAATCTGCTTCTCCGTCTCTCCACATTTTATCAGGGCGTTTCCTGCAAAGGGCAGAGGTCAGACACACTGGACAACTGGCGACGCCGCACACAGCAACAGAGGAAAGTGTCCCATCCTCAGCTCTGAAGTCTATAGTTAGGACCACTTCACTGATTATTTTTCAACCTGAATCCTACCCGTCTGTGAAAACTTCCCAATTTAGTCGTTTTTAGCCTGTGGCTGCTAACCCCATACAGTTAGTCATGTAGGACGGTGTAGACAACCACGTGTCTCCTCTGATAACCTGATTTAGGTAGTTATAAACCTGACTCAGTTGAGCAATAAATATCACCTTTTCGTTATTTGCGTTTATCCTCTTTTAACCCATAAAAAACAGGAAAGCATCTGTGTCATTTTAGATTTTAGTTTTTTTTTTTAAACTCTTAGGATTTAGAACAGTGGTTCTCCAAAATGGCAGATCTGCAAGCTCACACCGCGTCACTTTGTGCTACGCTGCGAGCTTGTACATCTGCTATTTTTGAACATTTCAAAAAAAATCTTGAGTGTTTGAAAAATGGTGAATAATTGTGGGATTTTTTTTCTTCTGGGGGGTCCCTGCCACAAAACATTTTCAGATGGGGGTCCGCGGCCAAATACATATAATTTTCGCGGTACTTGGCACGAAAACGTTTGAGAACCACTGATTTAGAAGGCATTTGTAGAATGGGCCTCAGGTCTTAATGGATTAAGTTACTATGCGTTACTCCCCTATTTCCCCCTTAGACCACCAAAGGAGACGGAACACAAATGAAGTTGCCAGCCACTTCTTTTCATCTGACAGTGGAGTTTCATCCTCTCTTGCATAAAGACAAGTCTTCTTGAATATACAGTGACTAAAGCATTTGAATGGAAATATAAATAGCAGACTGCTGCACTAACACGCCAATGTGCCATTGCATGTGCCACCTTTTTCTTTTACGTTTTTTCCCCCTTTTTGGTGAGTATTACCATGCCTGGGGAAAATGATAAGGGAAACACTATACAGGGTCCTGTAGAAGCGACATGGTACACTGACATAAACTATACAATGGATGATTGTAATCTCTAGTACAACAAGATGTTTGTGTTGTTGTCCATGAATGGACCACGGTGGCTTGAGGATTCAGTTTCTCCCACAGGGAAGTTAATTCACTTAGTTGAAATGAACTTTTTAGAAAAGGGGAGACTGACTGAACGCGGGTAGATGACCTGTTGAAGTGTACAGTGGTTCTCAAAGTGGATCCCCAGGTATCATTGAGGGCATTCAAGTGGGTCTCCAGCTAAATTAACAGTTTGATTTCACTATTATTTCACCAGCTTTAAATTAGCCCAATGAGAGATTGTATTGACTATTCAGAGCATAGGTTCAAACAGCTGTAGAATAAAGTCTGTATTAAATCTAAACTAATATCAAAAGGGTCACTAAAATCATTTCAAATGGGGGTCCACCCATCATTTTGGGGGGACTTGACATGAACATGTTTGAGAAAAACGGGTCTAGTGGTCCTTTGGGGGTGTGGCTGGAGATAATTCATGTGTAATCACTCACCATAGGCTGTCCCAGGACCAAACTCGTTGCCAGACTCTATCATGGACTGACCCAGCAGCTCGTGGTTGTTCTGTCGCGACGGCGCTTTCTTCTCCAGTTTCTCATAAACAAACTCCTCCAGTCGGACATCTGCAGATTGAAAGACGAAAACTCAATTAGACAGTCACAAGACTGCGATGAGGCTGGGCAATTGACCTGACCTCAAGAGCTGTGCGCCGCATTTAGGTCAACATTCAAGTACAGTAGTCAAGTTCACAGGAGGACATTCCACTGTCCTGACTAGGGTTGGGAATGGGATCCTTAAAGATTTTAACGATTCCGGTTCCTTATAACACATTGACTGCCAGAATTATTTCAGATTTTTTGCAGTTTATTGCCAGAGATTTACTAAGTACTCAGGGGCAGAGATACAGACTTTTTAAGTTTTAAGTTAACAAGGAAGTGGATGGGAGTCTAGATCTTCAAAAAATCATATCTCCTTGGTCTTTGGGTCAAATAAAATAAAAAAAAAGTAAAAAAAAAAAAAATCTACAGCAGACGTGAAGTCCACATACCAGCTCTGACAGTGTGATAAAACGGTTGTGGAAAAGGTTCCAAATGTGATGAAACCGATTCCGGTTCCTCAATGTTGGATCCGGTATCTCCGGTTCCGGATCCCAACCCTAGTCCTGGAGTCCCACCTCCACATGCACTGACCTAGGGCTGTGCGATATGACTTATATGTCAATTAATGAACGGTTATTACAAAGGGACAATAGCAGCTCTACAAGCTTGTATCTGAGCTATTTTTGTACGCCAACATTGTACAACGATCAGGGCCGCTTCTCCCTACACGCACACTACGCAGGCTGCGTGGGGCCCCGCCCCACGCAGGGCCCCTACCCACCGAAAAAAAAAAAAAAAAAAAACGGACCCAATCCGCCCAGAACCGCGAAAAAAACGAACCCAATCCGCCCAGAACCGCAAAAAAAAATCGGAGGACACATGCATGCACGCGCGCGTCCTGTATCATGCTTAGGGCCCCTGTGGAGTCTAAAGCGGCACTGACAACGATGTATAATACAGGGTTAAAGGTAGGGTAAGTGATTTGCTTTGGTTAAAATAAGTGTTAAATAGCTCTATATTCTGATAGTTCTCATTGCTATAGAGTGTTTGTTCAGTATTAGGAGTCTCCTTGTCTCTCCACCTCTTAATTAAACAGAAAATGCATTTTCGTTTCAGTTTCAGTTTCATTTCCAATTTTATCCAACCAGGACAGAGAACTCAATCAGGATACAGATTAAACAAGTGAAATTGGAAGTGATGACACTAAGAAATGAGCAGACAAAATTGGAACTGGAACACTATACAAATTAAGCTTAAAAATGGGTACTTTCTCCTGATTGGCTGAGATTTTGACACCTACCGACAAATGTAGTTTCTGTTTATTAAAGAGCTGGAGCGACAGGGAGACATCTGTTACTGAAAAAACACGCTATAGCAATGATTACTATCAGAATATAGTATTTTAACCTTTTAACAAAATACTTTTTGTTTTAACCAAAAAATATCACTTACCCTACCTTTAAGTGGCGAATCAGAATAATCTATTTAGTCGATTATTTAAAAAAAGTATTATTATTTTGTGTCGATTCGTTGATAAATAAGAAAAAATATTATGAAAACGCTTTTCTATCCGATTAACCTACAAGTGCAAGATTACATCGGTTATTGGTTCTAAATATCGGTTTTGATATATTTTTGGTACACTGACTGTTCGCACATGGCATACACTAATATCGGCTGAATGTCCAGAAATGTATGTAGAGTGTGTGATTATATGCTGCTGCTTGATGTACACGGAACAATGCACATCATGTTTCCAGTTGCAGACTGGTGCCATTTGGGGATAATAGTTGCAAGGAGTTGCATTGGTGTGGACTGGCCTTTACGGGTCTTTTTGGTTACATTTGTACTTACTTTAATGAGTTAATTGTTTTACTGTAATGTTTGATGATGATGTTTTTTTATTATCAAGAAAGTCAGCCCCCCCTGCTCTCAGATGTTTCCAATTTTAGCGGCCAAGAACTGTTTACAGACGGGTTGAAACAAGTATTTAAATCGCTTTTTTAGTCAGCCTGTGGCCAGTCAACCCCCGTCCGCATGCGCTGTACTGCTCCCGTAAAGGGGGAAACATGGCACAGGCTGACTAAAAAAGCTATTTAAACGCTTGTTTCAACTCGTCTGTAAAAATGTCTTGGCCGCTAAAATGTAAAACATCTGAGAGCAGGGGGGCTGACCTTTACTTTTTGGATACGATGTGCGGAAAAAAGGTAAGAATCATGCATCGTGGCCAATTTTCGCCGGTGTCGTCACCTGCCAGCACCCGACGCTGTGGGACCTCATCTCGGAGCTACTGTATATAGCGGAGGGCGAGGTTCCAAATGGGGCTAGCATCCCACCAACTTTGCACGACGGACGGCACAGTTAATCTTACCGGTTAAAAGACCTGTGTGTGTGTGTGTGTGCGTGTGCGTGTGCGTGTGCGTGTGCGTGTGTGTGTGATGAAGGGCGGTCGTACTTGGGTTTGGTTGCAGTACGACCTCAGTCTGCTTCATGATCCTCTCGGTCCACATCTTGGTGCACTCGGCTCTGGCCAGGAGGTTCTCCAGGTGAGCGTCCAACTCTGTCCTCTCAGCCTGGCCAAACTTCTCCTCTGTAAACTGACACACAGAGACGGTCGTGAAGCCCTTGTGTGTACGTACATAGCCTTACACAGCAGGGGTCTTCAACAGGGGGTCCGGACTCAGAGATACTGCATGGGGGCCACCACATTTTTTTCCATTAACCACTTGAACCCTAGCATCCCTATTCTGGGGGGAACATTAGCTGAAAATAGCCGATCTACAAGCTCACAACACGCCTGCGACGCGTTGTGAGCTTGTCGATCGGCTATTTTCGGCGAAGAGGTTTGGTGTGTAGAGGGAAAAAAGAGCAGACCAAGTACTGAAGCAAGGTCAAACTTACAAAGTATTGAGAAACACACATTTAACATGAATCAAATTTACAAGTATGCAGGGGTCCCCCATCTCACTCTTAAGGGGTCCTCCTTCCTTGTCCTGAAAAACATTGAAGACCCCTGCCTTACAGCATAAGTTTTCAGAACTGTAGGCCCCCAATGGAAATAAAGCCCATGGACTTTATTGTGTTTTTATCCTTGATGATGCTACTTGACTGCATGTAGGAAAGCGCTATTGTGCTCTTTTAATGTGATGTCATGTCACCAAATAAAATGTATCAATGAAATCAATCCATTTAATTTCAAGGACCCCCCCATAATTTGGAACCCCCCTCCAGGGACCCTGAAGGGATCCTGCTGTGATAATCAGTGCCTTACAGTAAACACACACATATAAGCCGCTTTTCCAACACAGCTTAAGCACGACACTGCTTTTATGGGAACACATGGATTTCACCTAGATATTATTTATTCAGGCTGACATAATATCATACTAGATTATAGCAGCCAGCTAGCTTTTTTTTAATTGATTGAATACTTCATTAACAGTTCGCAATAAGTACAGTGGTGCGATTGTACAAATGATGCTAAAATGACACAAAAAGCCCTATAAGGGCTTGTTTCCACTCAAGTACGTTGTGAATATGGGACTGATTGACTGATTGACTGATTGATTGATTGATTGATTGCTTGGTTGAAGTTTGCAGAAAAAAACACATGATACAGTTCAAATAATAATAAAAGGTCAACTAAATAGGATTAAAAAAAAAAAACAAGAAAGCCAATGACCTGTAACAGAGTTTTTCAACATTGATATTTTTACTTAAGTAAATAAATGCAGTACTTCCACCACTAGACATCATCAACAACAGTAGCTGACGTTGAGAGGCCTGTTTAGCTGAGGCTGTCACAGCACTAAACATACAAACACGTTGTTTTTAAACACTTCACTGTGTGCGTTTATCTGCCACGTCCAGTTTGACACTCATAGAACTCTAAATACCACACTGGGTGGATGTTTTGGGGTGTTTCCTGTTTACAGTGGGGCTGCTTTGCCAAAGGCAACCAGTGGTTAGCAATGCTAGCTATAGCAGCTATGGCTAACGTCACTCTCCATAGGCTCTGGTCCAGAGCGCTGTGCCAGGCGCTCAACATTCCACTGCCGTGCGAGGTCTCCGTCTTTAGTCAAAAATTAACTAAACTATTTCGCTACTCATCAAAACAAAGGCAGTTTTGTGTTGTTGAAAGACGATTCTCCATGATGGGAACCGTCTCAGCACCCCTCCTTCTCTGTATAATACACTTTTTGGGGCAGAAAATTAAATATGTCCGCCAGACGGAAATTAATGTATTTGCTCCACTGCGCCCTCTACAGATTAATGTCAATGGTAATTTATATTGACCAGATCTGTAGAGGGCGCAGGTGAGTCATTAAAATAATGTCCGCCTGGCGGACATATTTTATTTTCTGCCCCAAAAAGTGTATCATACAGAGAAGATGGGGTACCGAGAGGTTTGCCACCCTGGAGAATAGACTCTCAACAACACAAAACTACCTTCGTTTCGGTGAGTAGCGAAATAGTTTTGTTTAATTTGTACTAAAGTTGAAGACCTCGCACGGTAGTATAATTTTCGGTCTATGAGAATAGCAGAGCGTTAGACTGAACTCGCCAACGCTCTGGACCAGAGCTATGATAGACCACCCATCATCTGCATCTATTAAACGAGAAGATAAACTACTTACTTGTACGGCACGGCTCAGGAACGTGCCAGCGTCTGCTGCTAACCGCTTCACGTTGAAATCCATGGTGTGTGTTGTTAAATAAACTGTTTGTTTTAGATTGATTTTTAGTAGTTTTCCCCGGACTCAGACTTCCATCCCTGTTGAAAATGTCATTGAAGCAACTTTATTTTTTTTTCTCTCTCTGGCCGGAGTTCCTCCTCCACCCAGCTGTTGAACTACAAACAAAGATCAGGGAGAGGAGACAGATTAGCAGTTGGACTACAAGAAAAGATAGTTGAGATGAGAAGCGATCAGCTACTGCACTGTAACCCTCTTTGACTGAAGGAATGTTTGTAATTAAAAATAACATCAAAATAAAATCTGAATTCGTGACTGTATTTCAGTGAAGACCAAACTAAGACACATTCTCTAATTCTCTTGTTTTATGGAAGTCCACAGGTCCAAAAATTAAATAAATAAATAAATACCACAATGAAATAAAATAAATCCACAATGAAAAATACAATGATATAAATAAAAAACACAATTAAATAGATGAAAAAATACAATTATATAATTAAATACATTTATTTATTTAATTGTATTTTTTAATTTATTTAATTGTATTTTTTATTTATATCATTGTATTTTTCATTGTGGATTTATTTTATTTCATTGTGGTATTTATTTATTTCATTGTGGTATTTATTTTATACTCTCTGAGGCCCAAGACAAAAAAAAACTTTGTCAAGGAGTATGTTAAAGAAGGAGAGGTCACAGCGTCTCAGTTCCTCCGCACCGGAGACAGTAACCGTTCCTTCTTACACAGCTGTCTGCGGTCTGCTCTGATGACAAGAGGCATCGCCCCCCTCCATAAGATATGAAAGGTATATCTATTCCTTAAAGATATGTTTCTGGAATCTGTCTGATTCTCTTATCATGCACGAAAACTAGCTCTGGTCCATTAGCCTGAACTCCTTCAGGCTAATGGACCAGAGCTACACGAAAACATAGCTGCTTTTCTGTTCATGCATTTTTGTTTGGCCTATTTGTTTTTTATTAAGAACACCTTTGCTCAAAAATGCAGGTCACAACAAAAGGCCTACTAGCAGTGGTGGAAGAAGTACTCACCTTTTTTACTTGAGTAAAAGTATCAATACCACAATGTAGAAATACTCTGTTACAAGTAAACGTCTGGTATTCAGAATTTACTTAAGTGAAAGTACAAAAGTATTGACATCAAAATATAATTTAAGTACCAAAAGTAAAAGTAGGCTACTCATTATGCAGAATGTCCCATTTCAAGTTTACAAAATGTTTTTTTTTTTGTTGGGAAAATAGCAGATCTACAAACTCACAACGTGTAGCGATGCCATGCCATGTGATGCGAGCTTACATGGTTAATGTATGTTTAGTAATAAATAATGATATGAATCTACAAAGTAACTAGTATCTAAAGTTTTCAAATAATTGTAGTGGAGTAAAAGTACAATATTTTCCTCAGAGATGTAGTGGAGTAGAAGTAAAAGTATTGAACATTGGCAATACTCCACTAAAGTAAAAAATACCTCAAAATTGTACTCAAGTACAGTACTTGAGTAAATGTACTTAATTACTTTACACCACTGCCTATTAGCTACAAAAGGGGTGTTACTAGGCTTATAGACCTTTCTTGCCCTGTAGACTGCAGTGGTTCTTAAAGTGGGGTCCGGGGACCCTGTCCCAGGTGTCCTTGAGAGTATTCATAGGGTCCCAAACAAAATGAGTGAATATAGTATGCATTTCAGTTTAACCAATTTAACCCTATTTTACATTTTGGTTATTTTTCCAAAAAAGTAAAAAAGAAATACACACAACAATGTTTTCAAATGCCGTGGGTTCACGGCCAAATCTATTTGGGGGTCCTTGACATGAAAATGTTTGAGAACCACTACTATACATCACACTCCATATTTTGATTTTTAGGATTATTTTCAGCTGACAAAAGGGAAACATTTCAAAATTGACACCATTGCCTCTCTTCTTGAACCCTCTGCTCTTTTCTGTGAAGTCCTTTGAAGAAGTGGACAGGGTTAGATTTGGGGAAACAAAACTGTTGAGGTCTGGATACAATTATTCCAGATAGCCTCTTTTACCTGCTGTGTGGGGGGAAGTGGGAGAGAGAGAGTCATCAAATGACTTCCTCACAGTTGGCAGCAAATGCCCGGCCAGGAAAAGGCAGTGGTGGTACTCAGATTTCTTACTTAAGTAGAAAAGTATTATCTTACAAGAAAAAGGCATGTAACTTCAAATGTTACTTAATTAAAAGTACAAAAGTATTGGCAGTATTGTACTCAAGTACAGTAGCCTACTTGAGTGTACTTAGTTACTTTCCACCACTGTGAACAGGGATGCTCTTCTCAGCTAATTGCTGGTTTTAATGTTCATACACTGACTTTTTTCTCCGTCCCGTGCTACATTTGTGTGTGAGAATCAGTTGGCAAAAGGTATATTGTTGCTGTCGAGCAGAAACATCTCTATAGGCTATTTTAGCTTTTTGTTGATCATACTTTAGGAAAAAAAGTAGCAGATCCACAAGCTCGAAACGCGAGCGAGCGTTTTGAGCTTGTCGATCTGCTACTTTTGCTGTTTTTGAATTTGAATCCTGAAAAGTAACTTTTTTGGACATTTGAGGTTTCCTCCCGACAGAGGCTACAGTAAATACAATACCCTCAGAGCTTGTGAATGATATTATGTTAACTGCAAAAACCGACTTACAACAGCAATCCACATGTTGGAATACTTTAAATGTAGTGTTTTCAAATACAATTGCCGTCAAATTGTCACATGATTTTATGGTGAACTATAAACGTCATGTTATGGATAATGCAGAGCATTTGATTGAACAGCTTTTATTGTCTCTTTTCTTGCAGACAAACTGTGGAAATGTACTGTCAAAGATATCACGACATTTGGCGTGGTTTTTATGGACACCATTCAAAATAGTTTGGGCGGTTGCTCTGAGCACGTGAATAATGGAAGTCAGCAGTTTTAGTAAAGCTGCTCCGAGGGGGAGTAGGTCTCTGTGTACTTTTGGCTATCTGTTTTTCACTTCAGAACAACAACACAACAGGTTCAAGGGAATATTGAGGGCCAAAAATGTCTGAAACACACTTCCACACTGAGAAAAAATGACCATGTTCCAGATCAAGTTTTCAGAGGTTATGAAAAGTCAACATAGTAACAATAAAAACAAACAAATGACCCAGTATTTTAATATATATACAGCCAGATGTTACGGTTCTTTATTTACCCATGTTGACAAGGTAACATTATGTAACAATGTAATAGCAGCTATTGTTTACATTTATATATATATTTATGTATACATTTACTCAGTTACATGATGCTGCTTTGACAGAGGCAAGAGTGATCAAGTTTCATTCTGTGCGAGACTTTAGAATGCAACTTTCATGAATTGCCATAACAAAGTACAACTGCAACTTGAAATGCACCTTTCAAAAGTATATATATATATATATTTAAAGCAAATAACATACAAGTACTTTTCCCCCCGTACTAACATAATTTGAAAGGGGATAACTATCACTGTTAAAGCTGAAATCCGTCACTTTTATATCCTAACCAGGATTCGAACCCGGGTCTTCCACGTGAAGGGCCAAATATCTACCACTCATCCAAAAGACCCAGTGGTCAATGGAAGAGTAGAGACCACCTCCAATCACTGCAAATGTTCTAGTTATATTGTATTAACATACTCTACAGCTTGGTTAAAAATTAAAATAGCGTTCTATTCTTTAAAATATGTTCCAGAATGCAGCATGACTAGACTAGCTGTGTGCCGACTATGGTCTTGGCTAACTCCAGTAACTGAGGATATCGAAATGTCCTGTTCTTCCATGACTCTGGGATTCCTTGGAGGCCGGCCTGAAAATACATCAAATAGACCGTTAAACAGACAGTACTCAGAAAGTGTTCATTAAATGTTGTTCATGCTACTCATACGCTAAGTTGGAATTGCCCGGGATCGAACCCATGACCTACTGGTCTAGGGGCGAGTGTTCTACCGACTGAGCTCGACTAACTGTTGCAGCCCTATTCACAAGTTCACAATCTTTGCCTCAGACTGTTCTGCTCTCTTACCTGTGCCCCGAAACAGGCTCCTATGAAGGCAGCTCGGCTGGCGGTGCACCCCCCGCAGCGCATGGTGGTCCTGACGGCTTCGTCCAGCTGGTTCAGCGTCAGCACCGCATGGAGCGCTCCTTGGAATGCACCTGGCACGGCTGGTCAAAAAACGTAGTGATGACATATTTACTCATAGTAAACTGGTATTAAACCAGTGGTTCTCAAACTCTTTCATGCCAAGGACCCCTAAATTGATATTTATTTGGTCGCGGACCCCCCATCTGAAATGATTTTGTGCCAGGGACCCCCAGAAGATAACATTTATATTAAAACAAATAAAAAATTATTCAATATTTTCCAAACATATATTATCAGTATTTAATAAAATAGCAGATGTACAAGCTCACAGCGTGGCACACGCTGTGAGCTTGTACATCTGCTATTTTTGAATAGCCAACATATAAATGGATGGAAGTTGTTAAAATGATTGTGATGCTATATTAACTACTTTTGCTGGGGACCCACTGGTACCCCCCCAAGGACCCCTGGGGGTCCCCGGACCCCATTTTTAGAACCAATGAGGTAAACAACAGCAATAGGTTCATAGGTTCGGTATTTGTAGTGCGCCCACCATCCAGGTAATACATTGGCCCGGGGCGCAGTCCGAAGAAAGAGGAAAACACACACACACACACACACACACACACACACACACACACACACACACACACACACACACACACACACACACACACACACACACACACACACACACACACACACACAACCCACAAAACAATAAGTGAACCTAGGAGTCCTCTACAATGAAAAGGTGTGAAAGCACTGCTTATTACGTGGGTCACTTTTACTCCACTCCACATCTTATAAAAAAAGATGTGGTCCAATAATGGCATTGATCCTATGTGGATCTCTGACATGATATTGATGATGACGTTAGTGTTGCCCAAATATGGAGAGATGGCGGGACACCTTCATCCATTTTTATGCGCTTTGCATGATTTGATTTGTAGCAAGGCCTTTGTGTTGTAGGCAAAACTCTCCCAAAACCACGTTGTAATGACATAAAGGGGCTTGCATCCAGTTTGAATAATTAATGTCTTGCATATGAATGACATCATGTTGATTACCTCAGTAATCTTAAAATTTCAGCCTGACACAAGCCCCATTGAACTCCATAAATATATCACAAAATATATATGTATATATATATATATATATATATATATATATATATATATATATATATATATATATATATATATAAAACAAACACGTGAACAAAATGTTTGGAGGAAATAAGTTGACCTACTGGCTTATATATATATAATAGCGAAAATAGCTAAAATAGTTTTAAAATGTTCTATTTTCAAAACCTGTATTTTCTTTTTAAATTCTTGTGAAAAATAGGGACTCTAAGGTTGAAAGGCCCTAAAGAGTACCTAAAAAGCACAGCAATGTATGTTTGCCAATGTCATTTTCCTGTGATGGTGGATGTCTCGTTATAAAATGAAATTCCTCCCATGTTATAGCAAGAATCCTTTGTTATCCCCCAGTAAAAACCTGAGCCACTCTGCTCAGCAGGGTGGGCAAAAGAAAAAGGAAAAAGAGGGGAGAGGGAAAGAGATCATTAATTTTGAGATCAAAGGTAAGAGCACCTTCTTGGAGCGAGACTAACGGATATGCTGACAGGAAGGGAAATGCGAGCCACCGTGCCAAGTCAACAGACCCGAGTCCCGCTGTGCCCTGCAGCCGGGCTGGCGAGCAGTGGTAGAAGAAGTACTCTGAATTTATACTTAAGTAAAGAGTAACAATACCACCGTCTAAAAATACACTGTTACAAGTGAAAGTCCTGTATTCAAAATGTTACTTGAGTAAAAGTGTTGGCATCGAAGTATTGTCAAAATGTGACAATCTTTTTCAAAAATAGCTCACAACGTGACGGCTATTTTCAAAAAGCCAAAGTATATAATAGCGCTTACGTGTTTAATAAATGTTTTCTAATATAATTTTTTTTTTAAAGTAACTAGTAAGAGAGTCTAAGTATACATAATAAATACTCAGGTAAAGTAAAAGTATATTGAAATTGTACTTAAGCACTCGGGTAAAAGTAGTCAGTTACTTTACACCGCTACTGGGGAGCACACACTCACCTCATGTGTTTGTGAACACCGCAGGTATGAGCTGTTGGGAAGTCCTGGCTAGGTTCTCCTTCACCTGGTGGATCTGGGCTGCAACAGAGATGTGGATGATTTAAAATGCACTGCCTGGAGAAATATAGTTTTTTTGCGCATCACTCTTGTACGACAAAGTAGGTCATTCATTTACGGAAAAAACATGAAATATGGACATACTGTACAAGGTTTGTGCCCGACAGCGACAATATGTTGAAAGAAAGTGAAGGCAAGGTGTGTGTGTGTGCGTATGCGTGTGCGTGTGCGTGTGCGTGTGCGTGTGCATGTGCGTGTGTGTGTCATACCAACGACAGCCTTGTCCAGCACCTGGGGGTTGTTTCTCTTGGGGTCATTCAGCTGGGCCAGCACTGCAGCCAGAGCATTGGGATCCGGACCATTCAAAATGAAATGCTCAATAAATCTGTGAACACACATACACACACACACAATAAGTTGTAGTGCGTGTAGGGCTGTCACTATTACAAAATTCAAGTTGACAATTAATTGTCACACAAATTATTGTGAATAACGATTTAATTGTGTTTTTGGCATTGAACATGCATGGGAACATGAATAAAAACGTAATTTCTGTGTGCCTTTTAGGGTTCGTAATCAAAAATATTACAGGGGCAGATATGACAAATAACTTAAATATACAAAGAAATAACTGACATATTTAATAATTACATTTTTGGAAAATATTTGAAAATGATATTAATGGATTTTTTTTAACATGGAAACGATTATGACAATTATGCAGAATAATTGCGATTACCTCAAATAATTGTGATTCGGGGATTATATAATAATTGTGACAGGCCTATGTGTGTGTGTGTGTGACAGGTTCATGGATACACTGATGCATGCTGGGTATCTGACCTTGCTGCAGCAAGTGTCACTGCCATACACATGTCATTGTTCTGGGTGACCCTCACAGCTGCCTCCACTTTGTCCAGCATGTCTGCTCGTCCGGCGAACATGGCCACCACGGGAGCCAGCCTAGTGATGCCGTCCATCTGACAGTCCACCTCACAGCCTGGGATGCACACACACAAATAGGGTTTTATTCATTTTGCTTATATTGTCATGTTTCTTGTTATTTGTATGAGGACCACAATGGAAATAAGTCATGGACTTTATAGTTTTTATTATCAATCTGCTGATCAACCCGATCAACCCGTTAACCCGACCTGAGGCTAATTCTACAAAATGCCTTCTAAATCTAGTTCTCAAACTTTTCCGTGCCAAGGACCCCCATAATGATACGCATTTGGCATTTGAAAAATGTTTTGTGCCAGGGACCCACAGAAGAGAAGATTTGTGTTAAAATTATTACAATTTCTTTCAAGGTTTTTCAAAAATAAAAATAAAATGTAAAAACTCGCAGCGCGTCCCAAAGTGACACGTTGTGAGCTTATATCTGCTATTTTTGAGAACCACAGTTTATTCTGATAAAACTTTGTTGCTATATAGCTCAAATCTAAAATTACACAGATGCTTTCCCAGTTTTAATGGGTTAACCTGTATGATTTGTAATTTGGGGGGGTTATTATTTGAAGTTAAACTAAACTAAATTAAACTTAGCTAAAACTAAACTAAACTACCCAATGTACCCATACATGCAACATCAACTCAAGATTTTTGTTTTTTGTAGTTTTCTGTAGTGTGTGTGTGTGTGTGTGTGTTTGTGTGTTTGTGTGCATGCGTGCGTGTTTGTGTGCATGTGTGCGTGTGCGTGCTTGTGTGTGTCCCCTACCGGTTTCTTCTTTGCCGCTGTCCACGTTTTTGAAGAAAGCTTTCAGGCTCCCATGCAACCATGGGCCGTCGATGGGGAGTACAGGTTTGGGACCCCCTGTTAAAGTGTTCAATTGAAAGGACATGGTTATATGGCTTATAACTGATCTGTCAGGGGGGGGTATGTAAAGATTATTCCAGCTCAAATGGTTTCAAACTAGGACCCCGATTTTGTGTTGAACTTTAAGTCAGGGACCAAATACATTAAATAACACAATATTCTCATCTTAACAGGGGTTCTTTGTCTGAGACCCTGCCAGGACATCTGACAAGCTACTTTTGGGTTCTCAGGTTTCTTCTCACGTTGAGAAACACTGGTATATTGTAGATAGATACACATGTGACAAAATGGGACAACGCACGCCAGGGTATGTGTAAAAGATTTTTCCATTTAAATCATATGATACAGTAAGCCTATAGGTATACCGAGCCTGTGATCTTGCAGTCAATTGTGACAGATTTAGCTTCCCTTGCCATTAGACTGTAAGGACTGTTTGCTTTGTAATGCTTATATAGGAATAAAGACATTTCTAGCACTAACCATTTAGCTGGAACACATGGTTCTCTGTGAAATTAGCAGGAACTCTATATTATAATAACTTGACTGGGGGAAAAAAAATCCCCAAAAGAGGGAAGCGTGAGTGCATGGAATATTGTTTCATGGAAAGGTAATTCCCCAGTCCCAGTGAGCAGTTTGGACATATCAGCGTTATCGGAAAAGCGCTTTCATTTCAATGTCCTCATCAAAGTCCTGAGTAACTATTAACTCTGTGATATTACAAAGTCCACTTGTTAATTATGATGAGATACGCCTTCATAGAGTGATATGGAAGTCTGGGTCCTGAACACTGTACCTTCTTTCTGTCTGTGTGGGTGATTGAGAGGCAGATCGTACACTGTTCCCGATCCAAAGAACTTGTAGGTGCGTTCGGTCAAATCCTCCACATTAACACCTGTTGAGTTGATAAACAGTAACGTTAACCCATTAAAGGGATAGTTCACCCCCAAAATGACTTTTTTCTATCGATTAGTCACCCCATGGAGACTTGAAGTCATTGACATTGCCTCGCACTGTGAGGCGTTCTAAGCTTGTAGATCGGCTTTTTTCACAATATTTATCTGTGGAACCGAGTCAAACTAAATGTAATGCCTCAATTCCAAGTGCTTGTCAGGGTGGGGGGACCTGGGGGGTCCCCAGTTAAATATGATTATTTTGGGGGGGTCGCGGCCTGAAAAGTTTGGGAACCAGTGTTTTAGGCTATACCTCCACACTGACTCAGGGACTCCAGCAGGACATAGGCCTGGTCTCCATAGCAGGTCTGTTCCCCTGTTGTCCTGCGGTAGAACGGGTTGGCTGACTCGGGCCGGAACTCTGGACACGGCTCCAGATCTGACAGGACTTCTTCAAGTGTTTCTGGCTTGTAGATCCAATGCATGGGCTGGGCTGCACGGGAGGAGAGCACACACATACAAACACGCGCATGCACACACCACACACACACACACACACACACACACACACACACACACACACACACACACACACACACACACACACACACACACACACACACACAATCATTGTTGATTATTGTCAATAATCATTGTACAACACAGTAGCCATGTAATAATATCTATATATAAGTAGGCCACCCAAAGACGCTTTACATGGGGGGGATTTCTTTTTATACAACAAAAATCTGAGGTTCTGTCAGTTCTAAGTAGACTTTCTTTAAAAAGCATCTTTAAAAACAATAAGTTTGTACATGGAACAAACACATTACATGAATAGCACAAAGACTAAAAAAGTTAAAAACGAAACAATCAAAATTAAGAACTACACATACAAAACAAACATCATCAAACAAAGTGAGTTTTTAGCAACTTAAAAAAAAAAAAAAACACTGACTCTGCATTTTGTATAAGATTCCAGAGAGTGGCGGGTTCCACTACAAAGTCACTCCCAGTTTCAGCTAGTTTTTGGGATGTCTGAAGGTCTGGGTCGTAAGACCTGAGATATCTCACATTGACAAGGGGATGTAGATATTTGAGTATATAAAGTGGGGGACCAGCCCATGTAGAGCTTTAAAGGTTTAAAAGGATTTTGAAATCAATTCTAGACAGTAGAGCTGCAGTAGAATGTTTACAGTTGTTTATAAGCTTACTTGTGAAGTAGTGGACATGAATGAAACAAGTCATAGTGAGCAGTGGTGGAAAGTAACTAAGTACATGTACTCAAGTACTGTATTTATGTACAATTTTGAGGTATTTTTTACTTTACTTGAGTATTTCCAATTTTCAATACTTTTACTTCTACTCCACTACATCTCAGAGGCAAATATTGTACTTTTTACTCCACTACAATTATTTGAAATCTTGAGTTACTAGTTACTTTGTATTATTAGAAAACATGCATTAACGTTATATTGCTTGGCTATATAAAAATAGCTGTGAGATGCGACGCATTGTGAGCTTTTAGATCTGCTATTTTCAAAATATTTTTTAACATTTTGAAATGGGACATTCTGCATAATGAGTACTTTAAGTACGTTTTGATGCCAATACTTTTGTACTTTTACTCAAGTACATTCTGAACACCAGACTTTTACTTATAACAGAGTAGATTGTGGATTTGCCACTGTTACTTAAGTAAAACATCTCAGTACTTCTTCCACCACTGATAGTGAGGCACTGTCTCTACACACCTTATCAGCAGAGGCAGCGTGCACATGTGTCCTACTGATTGTGTTCTGCTGATGTTCACAAGCACAGCATTAGAATAGCTTATATCATAGTGTGTAACCCATATTCATCATAACCCACTCTGTAACTAGAGCACAGATAGATCCAAGGCTGCCCCACTTCTGGCTTTATGGAATATTTATGTGATGGATGTGACTATATGTATTCACAGTCAAATTATTGAACCAATATGTGATCTATTCAGTTACGTCTGTGACTTATATTGGTTTGAATTACTTGAACCTGGCATCGCTATTTTGGTCATTATAGGCGAAAAATTCAACCTTCATAAATAGCTGATCTACAAACTCACAAACACCTTGTGAGCTTTTAGACTAGTATTTTGCAATTTGTGGTATACAACAAAGTACTATATGTATTGGGCTTAAGGGGGGCGACCTTAGGTTTGTGGGTAGAGAGTCAGTCTGGTAATCAGAAGATCACCGGTTGGCCCCCACCCCAGGCCCACCTAGTGTATGTGTCAAAGTGTCCGCAGCCAAATACATATCATTTTGGGGGTCCTCGACATTAAAACGTTTCAGAACCACGGCTTTAGAGCCCACTGCGTCCTGTTTCTCTTAAACCCGAAAGTGCTGTGATAAACCCCACGTCAATGTATCTTACCTGCTGCGTCTGCCACCGCTGCCCCAATAATGGCCCCGACGGCTCTGTCTGACACATCCACGGCCATCTGCAAACGTATTAAATACATATTATTATATACAAGGTCAAACTCATATTATACAGCGGTCATATAACTTTTCAAAGTAAGACCTGAGGCCTATTCTACAAAAGGCCTTCTAAATCAGTATAGTCCTCAAACTTCTTCGTGTCAAGGACCCCCAAATTGATATGTATTTGGCTGCGGACCCCGCATCTGAAAAGGTTTTGGTGCCAGGGACCCCCAGAAGAGGAGATTTGCGTAATTTAAAACAAAAAAATCTAATTAAAAATCCCGGTTTTAATGGGTTAAAAACTGACCAGTAAGGTTAATCTTTACATTTAAAGATAAAAACAATTACTAAGGATATTGCGGCATACTATACTGTACATATACACAACAAAGGCTTACATGAACAGTGCTGTACATACAGTAGTATATAATAATACAGTGTAGCATTACTTATGCTTATATATGTATTATATAAGCATACAGAAGTCATTATTCTGCGAAGAGAACCAACTATACAAAACTATTATATCTTGTGATTTAATTCCTCAGAATAGCAGTAAATCACCACAATGCACCACTGAGGAGGGTTTAATTATTGCTTCTGTCAATAGTATATAGACTAAACTACAGCATGTTCTTACCACAGAGTCCCTTAGTCACCGTCTTCCACTGTCGAGTTTGACTGACGCTGTCAGTTATGTGATGTGTGAGGGTGCACCCACCATCTGGTCTGGTCATCTGATCACACACACACACACACACACACACACACACACACACACACACACACACACACACACACACACACACACACACACACACACACACACACACACACACACACACACCACAATAATTTTTATTTATGTCCACATAAACAGAAATACAGGAATGCCTTATACAAAGGGCATAAACACCGCCAGTGCAGTCAGACAATAGGAAAACAGACAGTTACAATTAAGTGCCTAGACAGCAGAAAGTGTTACATACAATACAGTTGACATACTTGTCAGACACAGCAGACAACAATCAAAACAACGCCTCCTCCAAATTGAGCGACACACACACAAGCACACACACGCACACACACACACACACACACACACACACACACACACACACACACACACACACACACACACACACACACACACACACACACACACACACACACACACACACACACACACACACACACACACACACACACACACACATACACATACACATACACATAGAGAGAGAGTGCTCTATTGGAGAAAGAGGCTAGGGGGACATTTCGCCAGCAGGGGGCTCTAACACAGTGGGTGCAAATGAGAAACTCAACTGTCAAACATTTAATAAAATAAACATGGACAGATAGCATCCATACCACAATGAAGCAATACTCTGTTACAAGTAAAAGGCCCGTATTCAGCATCAGATCAGCTTTTCAAAGTGGAGTAAAAAGTACAATATTTGCCTCTGAGTTGTAGTGGAGTACAAGAAGTATAAAGTATTGACACAATGGAAATATTCAAGTAAAGTAAAAAATACCTAGAAATTGCACTGTACTTAAATAAATGTAGGCTAAATTGTTACTTTCCACCGCTGTATAAAACAAAGGACAGATAACTGTGGGTAATTCACTCTTGACTGTGTTTAACAGGTCAGGAGAGGTGAAAGCTGGTACATCCACAAATCAAGGGCAAGACCACCAGATTTCTGATTGATTCTGCTGATTCGTCCTGCCTTATTGCCTATGTTCTAAGCCTATCAGAAAGCTTGTTATATTCATAATAATTTCTGCCTAAGTCAAAAAGTTAGCCTCATGGCATAATTGCCTAAGTCATTTTTGGAATCTAACAAGCATTCTGATAGGCTGAGGACATATAGGCAATAAGGCACAATGAAGCAATATTGTTAGGAGAGTAGAGTTAGGCAGAAATGTCAATTTGGCCCAAAAAATGCGTTAGCAGTTATGCTCTGAGGCTAACGAAATGGAACACTTTACTTGAAACTACCATGGTTCCGATACCAATATCAGTATCGGAAAAGCTGCCGATACTGCCTAATATGCTGGTATCGGTGTCGGCGAGTAATGTCAGTCTATGCCATTCCGATACCATGTAATTTATGT
Source organism: Gymnoscopelus braueri (assembly GCF_963280865.1). NCBI lineage: Eukaryota > Metazoa > Chordata > Actinopteri > Myctophiformes > Myctophidae > Gymnoscopelus > Gymnoscopelus braueri. The sequence continues at coordinate 36,617,739 of NC_137623.1, forward strand.
CATTTGCAGTCATCAATTATTTTGTGTTTTGAATGCTTCAGTTGATGTTGCACTACTATTTTATACTCTAACTGTACTATTGACATTATAATTTTTTGTACTGCACTTTAACAATTATTAATGGATATGTTATTCATTCCTAGAAAGATTCCTAGAAATGATACATCTCTACTTGAAACTGACTGTTTCCCCCATCTTACTTTCCACATTGAGCCATTTGAAATGAGAGATCACCACAGTTAGGAAACTTCTGTATTGCATGTAGCTATATGCTCTATAAAGTTTACTGCTGGAACAATGTATGGTAGCAGTGACAACATACGTCTGGGCTGCAGACACCTTCCTATTAAACTCATTCAACTAAAGTTCCTTGATGTTTTCCACCCCTTCCTACACGGTAATGTCCTCTGTTTTACAGGTAAGAATACAAAAAAGAATGTAAATTTCTTCACACATTTTACTTAAAAAACAACAAGTTTGTACAAGCTCAGGGCTCACTACGCCTTGTAGACGTATATGGCTATTTTAGCTTTTTTTTGTCAGGGTTTGACCACTTTAACCCCAGCATCCATCCATATTGTGGGGAAAGCTTTCGCATAGCCGATCGACAAGCTCACAACGCGTTGCAGCACGAGAAAACAGAAAATATACGAGCAGAGAGCCGTGAGGGACTCCGCTCAACCATATGGGGTTTAAGTGGTTAATGGTCCAGAATTTAACACTGATGATCTCTCTCTCTCTCTCTCCCCCTCTCTCTCTCTCTCTCTCTCTCTCTCTCTCTCTCTCTCTCTCTGTCTCTCTCTCTCTCTCAATGCAATGCAATGCAATGCAATTCAATTCAATTCAATTCAATTCAACAGGCTTTATTGGCATGACATTTTAAAAGTGTTGCCAAAGCACAATTACACAATTTCTCTCTCTCTCTCTCTCTCTCTCTCTCTCTCTCTCTCTCTCTCTCTCTCTCTCTGTCTCTCTCTCTCAATGCAATGCAATGCAATTCAATTCAATTCAATTCAATTCAATTCAATTCAATTCAATTCAATTCAATTCAATTCAATTCAATTCAATTCAATTCAATTCAATTCAATTCAACAGGCTTTATTGGCATGACATTTTAAAAGTGTTGCCAAAGCACAATTTCTCTCTCTCTCTCTCTCTCTCTCTCTCTCTCTCTCTCTCTCTCTCTCTCTCTCTCTCTCTCTCTCTCTCTCTCGCTCTCTCAATGCAATGCAATGCAATGCAATTCAATTCAATTCAATTCAATTCAATTCAATTCAATTCAATTCAATTCAATTCAATTCAATTCAATTCAATTCAATTCAATTCAATTCAACAGGCTTTATTGGCATGACATTTTAAAAGCACAATTACACAATTTCTCTCTCTCTCTCTCTCTCTCTCTCTCTCTCTCTCTCTCTCTCTCTCTCTCTCTCTCTCTCTCTCTCTCTCTCTTTATCATGTGCTTCCCAGCACTGACTCCACACCAGTGGTGAAAAGTAACTAAGTACATGTACTCAAGTACTGTACTTAAGTACAATTTTGAGGTATTTGTATTTAACTTGAGTATTTCCAAACTCCAAAACTTTTACTTCTACTCCACTACATCTCAGAGGCACATTTTGTACTTTTACTCCACTACAATTATTTGAAAACTTTAGTTACTAGTTACTTTGTAGATTCTGATTATTATTACAAAACATACATTAACCACTTCAGCCCTATACAGTATACATTTCGGCCATTTAAAAATAGATAATCTAAAAGCAATTGTGAGCTTGTAGATCTGCTATTTTCAAAATATATATATATATTTTAAAACTTGTGAAATGGGACATTCTGCATAATGAGTTATTTTACTTTAGGTGCTTTAAGTACAATTTGATGCCAATGCTTTTGTACTTTTACTCAAATAAAATTTGAATTCCGGACTTTTACTTGTAACAGAGTATTTCAGTATTGATACTTTTATACAGAAGTAAAACATATCATTACTTTTTCCACCGCTGACTCCACACACTAGTGGTCACCTCCCCCTTCTGATGAAGCCCTGGCCAGTTTCCACTGATGCCTGGACTCTCATGGGTGTCCCGTCCTCATCGATTTCTCCCCTGCTCTTCCACGCTGGCAAAGTGGAGTATTTTAGAGGTCATGTCATCTGCACAATCAATACCATGGAAAACAATTAACAGACACATACTGCTATGGTCTCTCTATTAAGAACTGCAAAAGGTCACAGTCCAATATCTTGGGATACTGTGGGCATTACCAGAAGGGAATACTGTCATACTGTACCTACTGTATATATGTATAAATGTGTACATTTAACCACTTAAGATGATGTGTCGAACGACAAAAATAGTATATCTACAAGCTCACATGAATGCGTTATGAGCTTGTATTGTAGATCTGCTATTTTCATAATCTTTGAAGAAAATTTAACATTTTTGAGAATTTTCGCCTAAACTGTGTACAGGTCAGATTGCCCCAATCAGTGTCGCAATGCTGAATTGGAACGTGGTTGCACTCTATTTGAATGACGTGACGCGCACGTCGCTTAACACCTACACTACAGGTCACACAATGGACAATTGATATGCATCTAGGCTCATTCCTATGTTAATCCACCTGGTGTGAGTCGGGAGCCTTTGTAAACTTTGTTGAGGTGTGAATTTAAAGTCGTTTTAAATCTATGCATGTGCCTGCGCATGCACCTGGTCAAATAGGTTCCTGCACGGCGTGCAAGGCCGTCCCATGAGCAATGCAACCCTGGCCCCAATGGATCACATAATGGCAATGCTCCTTTGGTTCTTTAGCTAACGACGAATACACACTGTTCTACAACATGTACAGTACATGTTCATGTACATAACCTGATAGATAGAACAGAGGAAAACCAGATGGATCCATACAACGTCAATGATATTCTAACAGACTGTAAAAAAGAACTGAACTGACCTGTACATACATACATACATACAGTACATGGAGGGGATGCCACCAGGGCATTCTGTGCCAGGTCTTGCAAATAGCATGTGGTGGAAGGTGAGGACAGGCGGTGACCCTGCAAACCATGCCCCGTCTATTCTTTGTTCCATGTGCGTGGCACACGTGTCCCCGGACAGATGCCGGTCAACCCTCAGCCCCGGGGCTATAGTCTGCAATTTGTCACACACACTGACGCAAACCCAAACATGCTGTGTCTTCAAAGCTGACCCATAAAAATGTAAACTTTCTACTTAGCCTGGTGTATGTGAGCGGCAACCTTGTGGCAGTCACCTACAGCAGGGGTCTTCAACGTTTTTCAGTCCAGGGACCCCTTAGGTGAGAGAGAGATGAAGCAGGGACCCCACACCTGCCCCCTCGTATAAAATTGTGGTGCAGATTAAACTTTTTCATAGATTTTATTGATAGCTTCATAGACTTGTTTGACAGGACTGTCAATGTGTAGTGTTGTGTTGGATTCATGTTAATATGTATTTTCAGACAGTTCAACTCTTAAACCCTCAATACTTAGAAATCCCTTTTTCCCCCTACACCAAACCTCTTTGCTGAAAATAGCCGAACTATCGTGAGGCGTTGTGTGCTTGTAGATCTGCTATTTTCGGCTAATGTTCCACTCAGAATAGGGGTGCTAGGGTTCAAGTGGTTAATATACAAACCGTAGTAACTCTGAGGACCCCCTAGGGGTCCTGGACACCCTGCTGAAGACCCATGACCTATACAGTGTGTGTCCTTCCTCACGGTACAGCTACAGCACACGTTCATCATCAAACAGCTTTCATTATGGCTTTCCTTTTTTCCAGAGCCACCTCTAAGCAGTGGTGGAAAGTAACTAAGTACATTTACTTAAGTACTGTACTTAAGTATCATTTTGAGGTATTTGTACTTTACTTGAGTATTTCCAATTTCCAATACTTTTACTTCTACTCCACTACATCTCGGATCCACATACTGTACTTTTACTGTTACTTTGTAGATTTTGATTATTATTACAAAACATACATTAACCACTTCAGCCCTATATACATTTCGGCCATTAGAAAATAGCCGATCTACAAGCTCACAATGCGTCGTGAAGCAACGCATTGTGAGCTTGTAGATCGGCTATTTTCTAAAGATTTTTATACATTTGAAAACTTGAAATTAGACATTCTGCATAATGAGTACTTTTACAATTGGTACTTGAAGTACATTTTGAAGCTTGTACTTTTGTACTTTTACTCAAGTCAATTTTTAATTCCGGACACTTGTACTTGTAACAGAGTACATCTACAGTTGATACTTTTACTCAAGTAAAACATGTGAGTAGTACTTTTTCCACCGCTGCCTCTTAAGTCCATTTTCCATAGGACTCTATACCAGGCATTAATCACAGGAATGCTGATAATTGCCCGGCTGACTGTCCTTCCAGTCCCCGAGGAGTGGGGGCTGAAACCAGAGAAGGGTGCTGAGAGGTATACACGCCTGGCAAGCCAGCATCCGGCCTCTACAGCCACGTCTCCTGTCATCCGTGCTATGAAAGTCATGGCATTCACTGAGTGCCCATGTGGCAGACAAAGCATGTCAACAGGAGAGCTGTCTTATTATTATTGTTGCTGTTATAGATATATTCCCCTTATCTTCACTGACACGTTTCTAAGCTTTAATGATAGCTTTTAGGAATGCCACTCGACAAGCCCATCTGTTATTTTTTTTGGCCTTTCCGGTACATCATGTTTTGATTTTGATTTTTGTTCCTTTCCGTATAAAAGTATAGTTTTTTTCCCTATTTTTGTTGTTATCATCTGTCTTTTTAAATGTGCAATAAACTAAACTAAACTAAACTAACAGGAGAGCTGTCAACTCCTGAATGCAAACATAGCTTATCTACAAGCTCTCCTAGATCTCCTGATCTAGGAGAGCTTGTAGGTCAGCTATTTTCGTAATTTCTGAAAAACGTTGAATATTTTTGAAAAAATAAAGAGATGCCCAAAATAGGAGCACCAGGTTGAAATCGGTTGACTGCTTTAGAGCAGGACACAACTGTTTATGTAGAACAACGGGTCATGGCACCGATGTGATATTATCAGTGGTGTAAAGTAACTAAGTACTTGTACTCAATTCAATTCAATTCAATTCAAAGGGCTTTATTGGCATGAGAAAACATACGTTTACTCCACTACACTTTACTCAAGGACTGTGCTACTTATAAGTACACTTTTGAGGTATTTTTACTTTACTAGAGTATTTCCAATTTTCATTACTTATACTTCTACTCCACTACATCTCAGAGGCAAATATTGTACTTTTTACTCAACTACAATTATTTGAAAACTTGTTAGTTACTTTGTAGATTTTGATTATTATTAAAAACATGCATTAACCACTTCAGCCCTATGCATAAATAGGCCATCTGAAAATAGCCGATCTACAAGCTCACAACGCGACACGTTGTGAGCTTGTAGATCTGCTATTTTCAAAGCACTTTTATAGATTTGGAAACTTGTGAAATGGGACATTATGCAAAATGAGTACTTTTACTTTCAGCACTTAAGTATATTTTAAAGGTTTAATGACATTCACTTTTACACCACATTCAAAGTCTTTGTCCTGGTCCTTCAAAAGTGTACAAAAAGTTTTAAGTGAAAATTCCATTCCAGTGATCCATGGCAGGTGTTTTTCTCTCACATTTCTAAAGCCTTTTCAACTGCAATGAAAAAAGAAATCTTTGCCTGCGGGTGTCGCTGGTGAGGGATTTTGCCTGTCAATCATCGCCTCTGCTCCGCCCCCCCCAAAGGAAAGGATAGGGGAGGGGAGGGGCGAGGAGTAGAGTGGGCGGGATTAATCGACTGTGACCTCACTGTCGAAGGGCCAAGCTCAGATTACTTTTCAGCCTAATTATTCAGAAAACCCCAGACCACAGAAAATCCACTGAATGTTCTAAGTTCAGGTTTTTTGGGTGTAATTGAGGTCATAAAACCCCAAATAAAACATTGAAAATAAAAAAAGTGAAAATGAATGTCATGATACCTTTAATGCAAATACTTTTGTACTTTTACAGTATTCAATTTTGAATACCGGACTTTTATTTGTAACAGCAGTATTTCTACATTGTGGTATTGATACTTTCACCTACACAAATATAACATGTGAGTACTTCTTTCACCACTGGATATTATAGGCCCCTTTGGGGGGCTTCCGGCAGGGCAATGCTGTACAGCACTATAATGCTCTCTAGACTCTCTGCAGAGAGCGGTTGTGCTGAGCATGCCCTGCTTTCCATTCGTACAGTTACAAACATTCACATCTGGGAATAACCTGGTGAAACCACAGTCTTCAGCCTGTGGGCCACTGCAAATCTCCACTGGAGCCATCCATTGTGGAGCTACAGCCTGGTTGGGGAAGGAAGCGCATTACTCATTCACTCTTCCTGCCTGCGTCTTCCCCATTGCACAGGGAATTCAAACCAGCACCCTTTCGGTCATATAATAGCCGGCTCTTTGTTTCGGTAACATCGGCATTTTTTTTTGCTATTTTCGTGCAACGCCATTGCAAGTATTAAATAGAGCTTAGGTAGTTAACCCATTAAGACCTGAGGCAGATTCTACAAATGCCATCTAAATTAGTAGTACTCAAACGTTTTCGTGCCAAGGACCCCCAAAATTATATATATTTGGCCGTGGACCCCCCATCTGAAAAGGTTTTGTGCCAGAGACCCCCCAGAAGACAAGATTTGTGTTAAAAAAAACATTTTTTTCCAAATATTTCACACGCTTCCAAGATTTTTCAAAAACATCAAAAATAGCAGATGTACAAGCTCACTGTGAGCTTGTATATCTGTTATTTTGTAGTACCACTGTCCTAAATCCTAGGAGTTTTCTGAAAAATGCATGTTGCTATAGCTAAAATCTATAACCCAACCGGTTTTAATGGATTAAGACTGGTATTAGTTTGTTTTTTTACTCAATCGCTGCATATCCACCTCTTCTCCAGGAACAAAGCAGGACCTGGGAGAGAGCAAGCAGAGCCCACCCCCACAGCTCTTGCTTAGTCATACAATCATCCTTTCCATTCCCCATTACCCAGGGATTTAGAACATTGGATTTGAAGTCTAACCGGACCATTCAGTTGGATCCCAAGGCAATTTCCATCTCCTTTCATGGCTATTGTGCAATATTCACACACACACACACACACACACACGCACACGCACACGCACACGCGCACGCGCACGCGCACGCGCACACACACACACACACACACACACACACACACACACACACACACACACACACACACACACACACACACACGGTTCTTTTAGAATAATTTAAATGCAGAGCATTAATTATCCAGCAGATTGGTTCAGTCATGCCAGTCACACAGTCACTGGGTGCAATGCATTGACAGTGTTATGCAAGTAGCCTACCTTAAGCTTAATTCCATTTTAATACAAAAAATTACAAAACACCAATTTACATTTTAGATGCATTTCATGGGTTGAGTGACCTGAACTTTCTTTGACTGACAAGGTCTAAACATTGCCAATGATTCTCAAAGATCTACACTTATTTTTTTTGCCAAAAGACATGGTTATTTTTGCCATTAATACGTAGGCCTAAATACACGTACATAGGCTACATACACACACACACACACACACACACACACACACACACACACACACACACGCACACGCACGCACGTGCGCGCGCGCTTACACATACGTGTGTACGCAATGTGACACTTTCATACGTGTTTCCGGTTCTGGAAACAGGAATGGCACCTTCTAGAAAAGGGAAGTTCAATCATGCACAGAGCCTATGGGAAGCGTGTCAGGCCTCGCTCGTGCGGGGCTTCCTGCAGGGCTTGTCCAAAAACAAGTGCTCCCTTCCAGCTCTCATCCTGTGATAACAATATTAGCACCCAGGACACACTAACAGTCGTGGGTAGGCCACCCAGCCTGGCGTAGATAAGCTCTATGGAGTGGCCCTTTCTAGTTGCCAATATGCTTTTCATAGGAATATTGTAGAAAATGTCCCCATGTACCCTTGGCCTTGAGCATCAGCTGACTGACATTGACCAATTAAAAAAGCTTACGAAAGACTGTATAATTTAGTGTATAAATAATGAGATAAAACTATGAACAACAAAAAACAGGCATAACCTCATCAATCAATATGGTCACATCAGTTTGGTTTGTTTGTTTGTTCCAAATCTATGCGTTGTATAGCATGTTCTATTAGTGTACAAACAGTGTGCAGATCAGACTATTGTGTCTTTCTTTACTGTAATTGAAACTTCATAGTCAGCTTTTGAGTGGTAGATGTATCGAACAGGGAGAGAGAGGGGGTGGGATGAAACGAGAGAGAGAGAGAGAGAGAGAGAGAGAGAGAGAGAGAGAGAGAGAGAGAGAGAGCGCGCACACCACCCACAAATAACGGTCTGTCATCATCATACCTCGGAGCCGAGGTTCTCTCATCTATGGACTGACTCTGAGTGGACGCGGATGAGAGAGAGAGAGAGAGAGAGAGAGAGAGAGAGAGAGAGAGAGAGAGAGAGAGAGAGAGACGCTCGTACACAATCACATCGCAGCGTCTATCTGCTATATTATGGTAGCGTACGGAGGAGGAAAAGTGCAGTCACGCCTGATCGCTGCAGAGTTTCGTTTTCATCGCTCTTATATTGCCGTGCGATCCAGCGGGGAATGGGTCCGATCCATTAGATCAGCGATCAGTGATCTTTTCAACCAGTAAACAGGGCTTAAATTAACTCTTTAATATTAATAGTTGGCGGTGTGTTGGTGGTGCGCCCATAGCGATCGTCATCATGATGGAGGGCTGGAGACAGTGCGCGCTGTGGCTGATCAGCTGCAAGGTGCTGCCGGCCAACCACCGGGTGACGTGGGGGTCCGCGCAGGTCTTCGACCTGGCCCAGACCCTGAGGGACGGGGTCCTCCTGTGTCAGCTGCTCAACAACCTGCGGGACAAGTCCATCAACCTCAAGGAGATCAACCTGAGACCGCAGATGTCACAGGTAAGCAGACAGTGTGGTGGGAACTCTATGTCACATAAGTCTTACAACTTGTAAGGGAATTATGTCTGTCCATGACTGGACTACTCCTGGGGTATTTGGCTATGTTCGAGGAAGTGACCACTTTGGCCAACAGTATGAACCTATCTTTAAATTCTGCTCTGCCCCCTGTTGGCCATATAGTCAGGTTGCCACTGCCAGCACTGTTGATTGATTGATTGATTGAATACTTTATTAGCAGTTTGCAAAAAAAAAGCACAGGAAAGCACAAATACAAGGTCTGCTAAGAGGATTTTAAACCCAAGAAAGACTATGGCTTGTTTCCATTGGGGTCTTTTGTACTCAATTCATGACAAATTAAATGACAGACAAATATACACTACTATGCAAAACATAATATAAAACTAAAGAAAGAAAAAGAAAAATATGTATGGTAAACAGTTTGAGGGGGGGGGGGCTGGGCTGGGCTTTGGCTTTTACAGGTCGGTTGAGAATTAAATCTTAAAGGAGTAGTTCACCCCAAAAATGACTTATTTTCTATCAATTACACACCCCATGAAGCCTTGAATTCATGGAGATTTTCTTTGCCTTAAGCCAATTATTTGATGACCAGCGGAGTCTCCTACTGACCAATGACCTGGTCATCAAATTGTTGGCTCAGGAATTCAAGGCTTCATAGGGTGTGTAATTGATAGAAAATAAGTAATTTTTTGGGTGAACTACTCCTTTAAGACCTATAAATCACCACACAATGCAGCCAGGTTTAAGCCTTATTAGTTACCATATTGTTGTCCCGGACAAGAAACTGTTTCCTATAGCTATTGTGACTGTTTGAGAGTGCGAGCAGTTAGCTTTACTTGTAATTGTAGCATTAGGCTACAAGAACTGTCTACTATTGTCTACAATTAATTGTATTCCCTACCATGCAGTGTGAAAGCCAACCCCTGACAGAACAACTAGATAGATAGTATGATCCCAGACAGAAAGGTAGACGGACAGACTTTACACAGTCATACATAGAAAGGTACATAGATGGAGAGAACTGTGTCCAAGTGGCTCCGCAGCTTGTCAAATACCATCTGTTCCTGTAACAAGGCAGCCAGAGTCAGGGTCAGATTAAAATTCTCCTTCATGACAGTAAATCTAGCGCCTGGCCTGATGACAACACACAGCTAGCCCAGCACTCACCCGCGGGGCCACAGACCTGCTATGGAAAAATAGCAATAATAACATAGACACACACACACACGCAAATGCGCACGCACGCACACACAGAAAGACATAAAAGGCAAGGCTGATGGAAACCACGTTGACTCTGGCCTCTTGGGGAAAAACAGCACTCCGAACACAATGGCACAGAAGAGTGCATTATTGTGAATTGACAATCGTGATATGCTTTTACAGTCGCTTCACAATTGAATTGGCTTGACGTGAACCTATGGGCTCGACTGAGCCATTCGAATGAGTACATGGATGAAGCTAAAAAATCGCTGTTGGCACTTTTATTGCTTTCAACCCCCGGGAAACCCATCGACGAAGGATCTGTTTACCCAGAGATTTCAAAGTGAAATTAGATTTGACGCTGTAAGAGGAGACACTGATTGGTGGATTTAGGCTACTGTAAGGGTTATGCTCCCGTGTTCAATGCCTGCAATCATTGATAAATTGCAGATCGTTATCAGGCGGCATGTGCTCTCAGTCATGACATGATGACACAATGGAGTGACCATGCGTATAGGGGGGATGGTTAGTGCCCTGTGTTTACCCCCAGTGCCTGGCCTGGTCTGGCCTGGCTAGCGTGGGTTATTTATAGGCTAGAGCTTGTTACTTGCATGGTCGGTTGCCTTTAGTCACACAGTCACAGTCTGATGCAGCCACAAAGGACAACATTTTTAGTGCACTTGAACATGAACATGCAGTATGCATAATGTGTACTGGTGTAAAAAGCAGGTGATACACACGCTAGGGTGTATGCATGCGTGCACTTGCGGCGCACACATACCGAATGTAAATGTAGTGTAGCTAACACTTGGTTTGTAACCTACTTTATATCTGGAGTAGATCATGAGTAAACTCAGTTCCCACACACATTCACCCTGTAATGCAGAGTTAGGGTTAGTATGTCACTGCCCACCAAAGGGATGAGTGTGAATATTAGCAAATAAGCATTTGACTTTACTCCTTACCTTGAGTCTGGGGGGTGTGAAATTTACATAACTTTAGGGTGGAGGCTGTTTCCCCCCAAATGCTCTGCATAATTCATGAGCGCAGTGGCAGCTATTTTATCATTGGCCAATGACAGCACATGGGACTCCGCCGCGGCCTCACCCAAGGGACCTGAAAGATGGAGAGACAAAAGGCAGTGCCGGGACGGGCTACAAAGGATGCTCTCCAAGGAGGCATGGGGGCCCTAAAGGGCTGGCATGCTGCGCCATGCAGCGCCGTGACGTGTAATTAAAACACAATGTGCTTTTGGAACTCTGGAGAGTCCTCGCCATGTGATGTTGGCACCGGCGCTCCCGGCAGCTTCCTCTTTCTTTACAAAAAGCGCAAGTGAAACCGTACCGTCAAGTGTGCTTGCATTAAGTGTGTCGAAAGGACTTTTGTATAAGCGATATAATAGAGTGTCTTTATGTGAAAGAACTACTGATTAGGAACATTATTTGCACCTGTGCTGATTACCGAATACATATCCCCTGCACCTGTTAAAAGCCTTTGAAGTGTGCTGTCAGTGTCGGTTCTGTGAAGTTCACAGTAAAGACCTATGTTTGAAAGCTGTGGTTATTGAGAGTCACCTCTATAGTACATTGCTGAAAATAGCAGCAATCTACAGGCTTGTACTCTGGATCGGCTGTTTTTCGGGGTGCAACACTGTTGAATGATGAAGCATAAATCAGGATTAAACGTCACATCTCTTACTGTATTGATCTCATAACAAGAGAAAATAAATAGGAATGCACTACATCTAGGTCTTTTTCCCCGTCTTGCTTTCAGAGAGACAGATTATAAGTTAGAAGGATGTGATTTCTCCCTGAAACGGCACACTGTCCTGCTGTTTGGCAGGAATCGTCTTTCTTATCAGGAATCTTGACAGAAACACACACACAAGTTGGAATTGAGGACACTGAATTCCTTTGAGGAAAATTGTATTCTGTTTAAATAAACGTCACTTTTCTTTCTCCAAATCATCACTGATCAGGCTGAGTGAACGATGCAGAAGTGAGGTACTGTACTGTATACTGTAGCTGGTATTCTGAATTCTGATATTCTTGTTGTCTGATGAAAGGGTTGACTATGTTGCAGGCGCCTGTCTGTGTGGTGAAAGACCATGGCAGCTTTGACCAAAACAAGAGAAGATTGCCAAACCTGCGTGTTGCACATTACTGCATTGGGTGCGTGTGTTGTGGAGTCGACTATGCAGTTTACACTAAAGCTTTTTGAAACAGAGAGCTGACTCTTTATTGAGGCCTAACAAGATCAGCATGAAGTGTAATTGTTTTACAGTGCTGTACTGCTGTTGTTGAACTTAGCTGATCACTTTGTCTAGACGAGACTCGACCACAATAACCTCACCGTATCTTAAGATTGTTTACCAAAAGTGCCACACAGTCGACACAGCTGTTTTTGTACTTGACTTGCCCTTAACCCATTCAATCCGGGAACGCAGCTGTGTCATTTTAGATTTCTTTGACTATTCAAACATAGCAGATATACAAGCTCAGCGTGCGCACCGAGTGCTGCGCTACGAGCTTGTAGGTCTGCTATTTTTTTTTAAATTGTGAAAATGTGTGCAAATCTTTGAATATATATATATACTTATTTTACCCAAATCTTTGCTTTTGGGGGTACCTGGAACAAAATGTTTTCTCGATGGGTGTCTGCGACCAAATACATATAATTTTGGGGGTCCTTGACTTTGACAAGTTTGAGAACCACTGACTGTTAGGATTTAGAAGACATTTGTAGAATCCCCAGAAGCAAAGATTTGAGTTACAAATGTTCGCTTTAAAAATATATATTCAAAGATTTTTTTTTATTCACAATTTCCCCCCCAAAAAAACAAACATCTACAAGCTCATAGGGCGGCACTCGGTGCCGAGCTTGTAGATCAGTTTTTTTTGAATAGCCAAAGTATAAGATAATGGTTAAAGTGGTTAAAATCTAAAGTGACAGATGCTTTCCCGGTCTCGATGGGTTAAGTGAGTGGCGGATTCCGAATGAGAACACTGTCGCCACAGACATCGCGCCGGCCACTCCGGGTTCATGCGGGCCTGTCCCTCCCTGACACACACACACAGGAAATGAGGAAATGGAAATTGAGGAAGGAAGTGAAACTAAAGATGTCCCTCTATCGAGCTCACACTGAAGCACTAGGATGTCAAACAACACACAATGAAGTGAAGAGCTGCGTCCTCATGGTTAGGTTAGGGGCTCCGCTGCTGTTTGCTACACGTAGAGAGCCCAGCTTCAAAGGCTTCTTGCTCTACACGCCGTAGATGAAAGTGGAAAGGGGCGATGAAGGAGAAAGACAGCATGTTTGTGTGTGTGTGCGTGTGCGTGCGTGTGTGCGTGCGTGCGTGTGTGTGCGCGTGCGTGCGTGCGTGAGAGACAGACGTGTTTGTGTGTGTGTGTGTGTGCGCGCGCGCGTGTGTGCGTGTGCGTGTTTGTGAGAGACAGACGTGTGTGTGTGTGTGTGTGTGTTGGGGTTGGGGTTGGGGTTGGGGTTGGGGTTGGGGTTGGGGAGGTGACACACAAAAGGGCGGGAGCCATGTCAATGTTATTAGTTCTCTCTGTCTGTCCGCCCGTTACATCCGTGGGTGTGTGTGTGTGTGTGTGTGTGTGTGTGTGTGTGTGTGTGTGTGTGTGTGTGTGTGTGTGTGCGTGTGCACCTGTCTGTGTGGCTATGACAGTCAGTGGTACAGAGACAGGGTGAGGCAGAAAAGGCCGGCATCCAGTTTCAGACATGGCTTGATGATGTCATTTATCGATCAGCTGACATCTAATATCTCTCAGAACACTGGCATTACTCCCTGCTCAGAGCTTTAGTTTTAGCACCAAACCACAGACGTATCAGTTTTCCTTTTATGATCATACCATTATCATATAGGCATCACATATTCCCGTATGATAGTAAGATAGCGTAAATATTTGTGCAGTACAGTGTGTGTGCGTGTGTGTGTGTGTGTGTGTGTGTGTGTGTGTGTGATCTGTGATATTGAGGTAGGCCTATTCATTTCACACAGAGAAAGCATTTCATCACTGACACTGTCAGGTGGAAACCTTGTATGTCCAAAACCGTTACTTTTCAGGAAATGGAAAAGATGTTCCAATGGATTCAAACTAGCTATTTAGTCACAAGCTCTTGCAAATGCTTTTGATCGGTTCACTATGTATAAAACACACGGACACAGACTTTATAACAAGACACTTTCACTTTATAACAAATTAAAAATTTAAATAGCTGATCTACAAGTGCACAACGTGTCACGTTGCGAGCTTGTAGATCATTTTGTGTGACACTCTTGTACAACGAAGTAGAGCATTCATTTATGCAAAAAAACTAAACGTTGAAACACGGAGATACAAGGTTTCTACCCGACAGCGACGATTTAACAAAGTGATAAAATATACAGTATATGAACACGTTAGTACGAATGTGAATAATGTATATTTATACATTACATAAAGCATATGAGACCGACCAAAGTCATTATGACCTCTATGCTGCATCTTGATTCTTGGCCCTATAGGGACTGAGAACCGAGGCCGTTAATTCATTTAAGAAAAAAAAAGAGAAAGGAAAAGAAAAAAAAAGGCCCATCATCTGACAGTGACTAAACGTCGTATCACCGCAGCCTTGAGTAGCCATGTCGGGTGGAACGCGAGGCACACATCCCCATTTGAAATTCTAATGCAGCGTAATGCAATCATGCGGGATTGTTCCGCAATGTCATCGCGATGACATGCATATTCATGCGCCGTTTCATGTATGATGACATTGGCAGCGATCTTTGTGAAGACAAGAATGCCTTTGCAACCTCACACGTACACACACATACACACACACACACATACAGTGTACAGAAAAACGCAGGCACGCATACGCGCGCACACTTCGCTCATATAATATTCTCATATACATTGACGCACACATGCACGCAGATATGATGTTGCATCACCCACACATGCATGCACTCATTCATACACGTACACAGGCACGCACACACATACTACATACGTACATGCGTGCACAGACTACTGACCTTTCTTCCCGTCACCATGGCAACGGCCTCCGATGTGGCCAACCGGTAAAGGCAAATCTTGCACTACAGCGTGAACGTATATATATATAATTTATATAGACTGATTCTGTGAAAGAGATATTCACTCTCTGAAAATATACCTGCAGTCGATGTTCATTACATTATTGAAATCTGCCCTCCCATGTTTCATTTAATCACAGCTGGGGCTGAGTGCTCTGTGAAAGCTGCGAGTCAATACGAGCCACCCTGTTTCCTGGCAAACAATGATCATTGTTAGTGACATTTTAAGTGTGTTCGCAGTCTCATCCCCATCAAACGAGGATAAACTACAGTTGCCACAGTCAAAGCATTCTTGTTCTATTCATAAGGTCACTAGCAGTTTCTTTTTTCATTTGATGTTCTGACTTGTTTGTGGGCAGATACTTAAAGGGATAGTTCACCCCCAAAATGACTTTTTTTTTTATCGATTAGTCACCCCATGGAGACTTGAATTCATGGAGATTTGTTTGTTTTAGGTAGGAGACTTTGAGTCTCCGACCAGAGACATAGCATCTTTCCGCCGTTCATCAAATTATTGGCTTAGGAATGTGACAAAAACTAAAAACTCTCCATGAATTCGAGTCTTCATGGGGTGTGTAATTGATAGAAAATAAGTAATTCTTTGGGTGAACTATCCCTTTAACCACTTCCTGGTGTTTCCTATTTTTTGGCCATGTCATTATAGCCAAACATTGTGGGAAGATTGTGAAAATGTTCAAAACTACAAGCTCACAATGTGTTGTGATGTGGCACACATTGTGTTCACGCCACGGCACGCTTCCTCATGCAGACTTACAGTACGTGGATCAGGTGGGGCTTTTCACCTGAAGTGGTTTTTAACCTCAGAAAAGGCAGGGCCTCTGTACTGACTGAGCTATATGTGACACGATAATTAGAATTCAGGTGCTCGAACAACTGAGCTGCGAAGCCAGTGAACTACAGTAGATGATACAAGTGAGAGTTTGAGCTTTCAGATTCATCGCTCCGGGATGAGAGAAGACTGGAGACACTTTTCCGGCAGTGGTGTGTGTGTGTGTGTGTGTGTGTGTGTGTGTGTGTGTGTGTGTGTGTGTGTGTGTGTGTGTGTGTGTGTGTGTGTGTGTGTGTGTGTGTGTGTGTGTGTGTGTGTGTGTGTGTGTGTGTGTGTGTGTGTGTGTGTGTGTGTGTGTGTGTGTGTGTGTGTGTGTGTGTGTGTGTGTGTCATGTCTGCAACATTTACTGTCACACCTGCTACCTTTGAAACCAAGCTACATGGAAGCCGCTGTAACAGGCTAAGAATAGATGAAACAGTTGTTTAGGGGATGTATATTATGTACTCATATTCACACTTGTCTATGTACTGTACAACACATGCATGTGAGTGTGTACGTGTGCCTATGCGCCACACAGTCACACACATGCACGTGTTTGGGTAGCTTTTCGACTGTCTTGCCTAATGCCTATCACATTTCCTCTCGGATGGGGAAAAGATAGGACATGTATAATGCATCCTGTAGTCTAGCTGCTGTGTGACTGGGGGAGGGAGTGATGGATGGCTGGCGTCCATATTGTGAATGTGAGTGTACTTATTTGCGTAATGGATACAAGCAAGGAAGGATGGACTCAGAAGCCCTGCTGCCGGTGGTGTGTGTAGAAATGGTTGTAGCAGCAATGGTCGTAGCTGCGTGTATGAATGAACGACAAAAAAACGCACACACACACACACACACACACACACACACACACACACACACACACACACACACACACACACACACACACACACACACACACACACACACACACACACACACTCACTCAGGGGTCAGACACCAGTTAACCCAGCTCTCTCCTAGCGTAGCCAGAGCACATTTCACATTCTTTTACTGCAGCCTGTCAGAGAGACCGAATTGGGGATGGTGGGTGGGAGGGAGGGAGAGAGAGAGAGAGAGAGAGAGAGAGAGAGAGAGAGAGAGAGAGAGAGAGAGAGAGAGAGAGAGAGAGAGAGAGAGAGAGAGAGAGGAAAAGAGGAGAGGAGAGGGCTGACAGCT
The DNA here is from genome assembly GCF_963280865.1 of Gymnoscopelus braueri. Lineage (NCBI taxonomy): Eukaryota > Metazoa > Chordata > Actinopteri > Myctophiformes > Myctophidae > Gymnoscopelus > Gymnoscopelus braueri. The sequence continues at coordinate 36,635,083 of NC_137623.1, forward strand.
AACATTTATGCTCCAGTGAAAGAGAGAGGGAGAGAGAGAGAGGTAGAGAGTGTGTGCCCGCATGTGTGTGACGTGTGTATATACCTGTTTGTGAGCAACTGATGAGCAGTAAAGGTTTACATGTCCTTCGCACCCCCCCTCCATTCCATCCCCCCCCAAAATGCCATTCAGGCCTCCAATCTCTTGAAGTCCCCGTAACCTATTCCATCTCTGGCCCGTGAGCCAATCACACACCGCCGCGGCTAAACCAGTGAAACCACTTGACCTGCTGCTGTTGTGGTCAACTGGGCCTCGTCCTCGCATCTCACCCTGCAGCACTAATTCAATTCCCTTATCTCAGTGTCAGTGGTTGTAAGCTTTGAGGATATAGGGGGCGCGAGGGGTTAAATCCAGGATTTAATGGGAAAAAATGTCACCCGAGCCCCTGGTCCTTTTGTTTTGCTTTTTCATTTAAACGGTTTTAGGGGGGGCAGGGAGCTGGCCTCTAATTCATCTTCCTCATCGCCCCGGGCGAGACATGAGAGCAAGTAAGAGAGAGGCATTGGAAATCTCTCAATTGGATTAATCCCCATTGTGGACCTTATAGTTGGCACGCATGGGGCCAATGCTGATGCAGCATTTGTCTCTCATTAATAATGGAACGGAATTGAATTGGCTTCATTTGGCTGGAGAATGACTATGGCATGGCCAGACTAATATCACTATGCAGATATTAGTCTGCAAAAAAAAAGAAAGAAATGCCTAAAAAACCCGCTCCATATGTGCATACTGGGCCCTGATTGGTGCCGCACAACTTCGGGGGCAGTGAAATCCAATCACAACCGAGCGGGGCCAGACCAAATCTGGTGAGGGCTATTTTTTTGTTTTTGCACTGGAAGATTTTTCTGGTTTACAGGCTAGAGAATGACAGCTCCAACAGGACCGTACGGGATGAAGACCCAAAAAATAAATCAGTGCCGGGGGAAAATTTTAATCTCCCTTCTCGCCCCTCAGACGTATAAAAGCACAATTGCGTCACGCTGTACGCGTGACACAATTCATTGTGAAGAAAGAAGTAATTTTCTTTAACTTTACACTTATTTATTCCTGTAGAAATTGCCGATTTACAAGCTCACAACGGTTCGCTATGTGACCTTGTAGATCGGCAATTTCTTTCATTTTTTAAAAATCTTTCAAACATTTCTCTTAAAATGACATGCCGAAAATAAGTACGGCAGGTTGAAAGTCTTCACAGAGTCTTCTGGCCGTTGATACTTGAGGAAGCCCTCCTTCAGACTGTGCCCTGGGTTCACCACCATCAAACCCTGCCTGTGATGATGAGGTGCTCATGGACAAGTTGATAGCAAATTGAGAGCAGAGGATTTTTCAATGACTTGAAAGTGACTACATCAGACCACATTATGTTCAAAGCAGTCCATAAGGTGAACGAGTCAATTCAGCCCTCTCTCTGCTTCTGCTGAGAGTTGACCCTGTAACCCCCAACCCTCTCAGCCTTACTATGGTGCAGCTGTTTCGTCGGACTCAGCACATCTTCGCCCCCACACTCCCTCCCTCCCTCCGCCTCCTGTTTCCTGGTTACACAGCTGACAGAAAAAAGGGCCCGATTCACACAATGTGACCAGACCATTTCGATGGCCCTCCGTATTTTCCCAGTAGGGCCATCTTTCTGTTGACGCGCACCTGTTAATGCTGCGAGTCTAGACTCTTAGACTGAGAGATCCATTGCGCATTACATCATTTGTATTGGACACACAGTAATCCCACTGATGTAAAAGTCCTTCGAAAAACCCAAGGGTTCGTGCGTTGACGGAAATGTATAAGGAATCGCGTGGTGGATGAGTTTTCATCATCCATTTATCTGAAGGTTTGCGTCTCAGAGGGAATGCTTTGAAAAGCCTTTGAAGTTCCAAATTCAATTCTTTTTACAAGCTTTGATTACCTCTCCGAGGGCCTCAGTCATTTAGAATACTGTTACTGCCATTAATTGAAGTCCCGTGAGGATTATAGCACCGCGATGGCAACAAGACAACCGGAGAACTGCGCTTGCCTCTCCCGGTTGTCTCAGAGTGAACAAGAACAGAATTTTATTAAGTGCAACAATGCGCATGGGGGTCACAAAAGGCGCCTGCTTGTTGCTATGGAGCCTTGGCTCGGTATCAAGGAATACATAAGCAGAAACGGGATCCTTATTGTGGACACAGAGCACGCCCTGGCTCTTCTCAGAGGTGCAATAGCACATGACTTGTAAAGCAGAATGTGAGATGGCTTGTTCTTGGAGGAATTATATCTTCTTTTTTCCCTGCTTTGTATTCCAGATGGTTGGTTTTAAGAGGTGAAATGCAATGCTGCCATTATGCGGCGGCCGCAGTGTGCTTTTCAACCCTCCGTGGGCCATCGTACGTTTTCAGTGCTGGACAAAGTACTCGCTTGAGGCAAAGTATAATCCTGGTCAAATATAACTCAACTAGAAGTGAAAGTTGCTCAGTTGTACTTGAGTTAAAGTACTGGAGTACATGCTTTTAAAAAAATACTTAAATATTACAAAGTACAAATTACATTTTCTCTTTAATTTCAGTTAGTGTAGTCAAAAGTCAAAAGTACAATATTTGTCTTGAAACGCAGTGGAGTGAAAGTAATATGTATCCAAAAAAATACAAATATTTGAGTAAATTACAGATAAACAGAAAAAAATGTTACTTAAGTACAGTACTCAAGTAAATGTACTTAGTTACTGTCCACCACTGTATACTGCATACTGAGTGGAGTTAACGTGGGAGGCTCCTGTGGAGATGGAACAATCATCTGTGTGCTGGAATTGTCATTCTCCGCACTGAGATGATTTGCAGGTTTCACTCAAGCCCACAGATGAGTACATGGCTCGCAGATGCACACTTGTGTGCGCGAAACACACACACACTCTCGGTTAATTCACTCACTACATGAGCCCCAGGGGGTCCATCCATGTGTTGCGTGCAAAATACAAAACACCACAAAACAAAAAGAACTCGATTCCTGCTTGCCATCGTTCTTGTTCATCATACTTATACAGTACTTCCCTCTCCACTGTTTAAGCTGGATTTCACAAGGGCTCTGTAAAGCTGCTTCCCTCAGATAACGCGGCACTGCTGTCCACTGGGGACTCTCCAGAGACTTTGGGACCCACAGAAAGATTGAAGATGGCATTTGCCTATACAAGTGTAAACATTTCAATAATGATTCGCTGACTGCCTCCCTGCGTTCCTGCTACAACCCCCATCTCTTATCTTGAGCGGGGGTGGGGGTTGGGGAGAGGTGTCTGTCTGTCTCTCGTGAAGCCATCTGTGAAGCCTAATGCAATTGGACAGGAGAGGCATTTCATATTTTGCTAACGATCCTGCACACGCCTCGGCAGGCACGCGCGTGCCGAGAAGACAAATGCGATCGTGCCGTGGTGCAAGGCTGCACGCGCGTGTTTGCTATTAAACTGAATTAAAGTCAGCCTATCCCCGGTTGGACCCAAGTGTCTCCCCTTTGTTTTGTTTTTCCCGGTTCTGACGACAGAATAATTTTCTTACCCCTTGTCAAACAAACTCAACTGTCTCACCTCTGAGTCAACGCGTGAAGAACATGACATGGGGCGTTGAGCAGCGTTTACAAAACAGGAAACTGCCAAGAAGAGAAAAAAAATGTTTTCCTGTCAAACCCGCCTGTTACTCAAGACCCCAAGTAAAAAGAGAAGAAAGATTGCTGATAAGCTGTCAAAGCCATCTTTAGAAAACAATTCTTCCAAATTAGCTTTGTATCAAATCCCATAGAGTTCTCCTTCAATACATAATCCTTTGTTTTGAGTTATAGGCCTTATATGCACAATAATACAATATATTATAATATAATACCATACAGTGCACTGTGTTAAGCCCCATTATCTTCAACCATACTGTAAATGTACGTGCCTAAAGTATATGAATTAACTATAAGTCATTAACATATTATGACCGGTGTTGAGAGCGTCACACGTACACTGAGTGAAAACATATATTTCATTATTGACTGTGCGCTAGAGCAAGGGGTTAAGGCATGTTGGCTCTCAATGAATCAATAGGTAAACAATGCTTGATGGTCGTACAATGTAACAGCACAACAACAGTGTGTTCAGCTGGGTGTTTTCACAGCTGAGCGAGGAGGAAGCTCTCTCTTGGGGAGGAGGCAGTGTAGTGCTGTTGCAGACCGCGATGTGGCAAACTCATGATGATCTTCGTGCAGCGTCCTCTTCCATCCCGCTGGCTGTTTTCGATGCGTGACAGCGTCACACAACCAAAGGATACATCGGGCATAACGGACATAAATTTGCCTTTTGTAAGTTGGCTTTATGTTGGCCAATTAATTACGCTAACAGCGTCCTCGTCACTGTTCCAGCCGCCTTGGATCGCTGCACTTAAAATGTTGCTGTGTCAGAGTGTCATTTCAGTCCTTTTAGTTTAAATACTGGTCATTCCATGCATCAGCATCAGCGTAATTTGGACAAATGAGTGTCTGGAATGAGGCCCGGTGGCCGACTTGCATTAAGGTCATTAGCCCCAAAGATTCAGGATATGGATGAAGAAGAAAGCATTTCCCTTGTTAATTACATAACGGTAATTTATGGTTTAGCCATTACTTGATTGGTTGCAGGCACCCTCCCATCCACGCACGCTCACACGCACGCATTTACTCTCTATCTCTCTCTCTCTCTCTCTCTCTCTCTCTCTCTCTCTCTCTCTCTCTCTCTCTCTCTCTCTCGCTCCCTCTCTCTCTATCTCTCTCTCTCATTTTATTTTTTCTTCAATTACAGCAGATAATGTATTGAGCATATATCCAAAATGGAAATTCAGGCTGCATGTCAGGCTAAGCTTCTACTAGTTGCACCGTAATTGTATCTGTTATTTTTTTTACTTCTTTTGTTTGTATAATTGTGTTTCCTTTGCTCGATGTTATGTGTAAAGCGCATTGAATTGCCCTGTTGTTGAAATGTGCTGTACAAATAAAACTGCCTTGCCTTGCCTAATCTTTTTTATCAATTCTTCTTGATCACTATTCCTCCTAACCTGACTCCCTTGACAATCATTATTCCTAATACTTTGATGTTTTGCCTTTTATTCGCTTCCTAGAATGTACTAGGAGCTGCATTCTACGCATGAAAGGTTCTACACACGCCAATTACGTGCTGAGCAACTGCTACCCCCTTTTATCTGCTACCCGCTTTATCTGGATTGATGTCTAATGTTTTCTACAGTGTCGTTCTCATGACATGTTATTTTCTCGCTGACACATCTATGTGACGGATCTGTCATCGTGTGTGGATCTGGGATTTGACACCCATTAGGTCCTGCATTTAAATGAGACACAACAACTCCAGCTGTTTATAGAGGGCTTCATTTATTTAAGAAATCAATTCACCGCGGTGACAGCTAGTCTAAACTGGAGTGTGCAAATGTTTTTTTTTTGGTATGCTTGCCAATTGAGCCTGAAGGGACCTCTTTCTGCTTAAATCTGAATATTTTGGATCTGGACACAATTTGTGGCCCCCACTATATATATATATATATATGCAAGAAAAATAAAAACGCACATTCAGACCTTTTATTTTATTCGGTGGTGGAATGTAGGGTTTCGCTGTGTGGCATAATTGGCAGTGTTAAGGAAGCAGCTAAATCATGTCATTCATGCAAGCTCTAATTGTCTTAAATGTACTAATTGAACCTCTTCTCTTTCTTCCACATCTAGTTCCTGTGCTTGAAGAACATCCGGACATTTCTGTCGGCATGCAGTGACATCTTTGGCATGAAGAAGAGTGAACTGTTCGAGGCCTTTGATCTGTTTGACGTCAGGGACTTTGGAAAGGTAAAGGCGCAATCTCTTCATGTACTCCTCTGTCTGCATTTGAGAGTTTATCCAGTAACTGACTGACGCTCTTATTCACTGGTCAATGACGTTTGCCGTCATTGACCACTGTACATCAGTGAGGTATTTGCCAACTGTCCCTAAGATCTTTAGAGAATTTGCTGAGAGGGCAGGCATGTGTTCCCTTAACTTGACTGCTGACTCTCATATTATTTAAAATGGAGAAAGCTGGGATCCCTTAAGAATTTTAAATCATCACACAGTTGAAGTCAAGATATATTATGTCCTGGCCCAGTGGTCTGGATGCTAGAGTTAAGCCTTTTAAGGGCTTGGTGCAGTGAATTTCAACGTGCACTTGCCATTTAACCACATGAACCCTACCGACCCTTATATTGAGGCGAACATTTGGCAAAAATAGCAGATCTACAAGCTCACAACGTGTCACGTTGAGACTAGATCGGCTATTTTCACTACTTTTGTACTGTTAACTACACTCTTGTATGATAAAGTATGGCATTAATAAGGCAACAATTGCCTTGCTGTTTTTTGGGTCAGTCATCTTTTGTAGTGATTTTATGTCATTTGTGAGGAGTTTATGGGACAGTCCATAAAGAAACTGAGGTCAGAGAAGGGGGGAAAGAGATGATGCAACCGGGGGTCTCCAGCTGGAATCAAACCTGGGCTGTTTGTGATTATTTGTTTGAGAGGATCCGACTATTCCAGCATCAACCATCGATGCACCCGTTTGTCTTTTCATCTCACTGAGACAAGCCGTTGAAACAAAACAAAAATCATCGCACAGAAGTGAACAGTGAGATTACACGTTCCCTGCCACACAGTTTTGGAGTCACTGTTGACTGTATTTATAAATCAAAGTAGAAACAAAAACCAGCACACTCAGTCTGCATAATGCACTGTATAAGTCAGTCTGTATAGTGCACACACGGCTCACGAAGACTCACAATAAGAAAATAATAGCCAGCACTCCGAAGTCCTTCTGGTACTTTTAATTCATAGAGGCACAGACAGCATAGATACTCGCGTTTCGGCGTCAAGCCTTCCTCAGCGTGTATCTTACATTTATAAATCATCCGCGACGACTGCTGGCTTTTTTAAACATTGCTAGCAAGTGCCTAATGAGTAGCGTTCCCCGGGCTGTACGGCAGCATGCATTCATACACCGTATATGACCACAGCCGACAGAAGCCTGCAGCTTTAATAGCTTCCTCTCATTAAAGTCCAAAAAACCTTGGATGTTTCATCTTCACCGGGGGTTAACCCATTCAATCCGGGAACACGTCTGTGTCATCTTTTTTAGATTTATTTGGCTATTCAAAAATAGCAGATATACAAGCTCATAGCGCGGCACCGAGTGCCGCCCTATGAGCTTGTAGATCTGCTATTTATTTATTTTTTATAGTGAAAATTTGTGCAAATCTTTGAATATAGGCCTATATGTTTTTTTAAACTCAAATCTTTGCTTCTGGGGATTCTACAAGTGTCTTCTAAATCCTAACATTGAAAAAAAAACATATGTTGCTGTAATATCAGTGGTTCTCAAAGTCTTTTTATGTCAAGGACCCCTATGTCCGCGGACCCCCGCCCATCTAAAAATATTTTGTTCCAGGGGCCCCTAGAAGCAAAGATTTGAGTAAAAAAATGTATATATACTGTATATTCAAAGATTTGCACAAATTTCCAAAAGAATTAGCAGATCTACAAGCTCATAGCATGGCACTCGGTGCCATGCTATAATAGCCCAAAGAAATCTAAAAAATGACACACGGACGCGTTCCCGGTCTTAATGGGTTAACAAACAGTCTTGCCTCCAGGCTCAGTATATTTTGATGGCGCGCTCGTTCTCTCTGCCGCGCTGCTGCTGAGAGAGTGTCTGTGGCTCTTTGACAGCCACGCTGCCACCGTCATGAAGTTGCTGTGAGGTTTAATTAGAAATCCCCGGGCTCCCACAGGGAGGCGGCTGCCTTTGGAACGCAGTGGACCGTGGCTCTCCCACACATAGTGTGGCGTTTCTGGGAGTCTGTAGTAGTAGTAGTAGTAGTACTGCAGGTTTGTGTCCGTATAGAGAGAAAGACAAATTGGCATGTTGAACAGTGTTGCTGCCATGTCTGCTTATTCAAAGCGACTTTGGGCTTGTTTTTCTGTAAAGTTATTATTGGTAGTTGCGGGATGCGGGTTTTTAGGCTTGTTTGTAAAATGTAGTTGCATTTTTGGGCTTGTTTCCTAATGTTGTTTAAACCACGTGGTTCTCAAATATTTTCATGTCAAGTTAATATGTATTTGCCAGGCAGGTACCCCCGTACCAGATTTGTGTTGTATTTTAACAACACAAATTGTTGTCACTCACTGATGTAGAAACATATTCAAAATATACATATTTTTTCAAGATTTGTTTGAAAATAGCAGATCTACAAGCTCACAAAGCGTCGCATCGGAGACGCGTTGTGAGCCTGTAGATCAGCTATTTTCAAATAGCCAATGCATATAGCGTAGGTTTAAAGTGCTCATGTGGCCTATAATAGTCACTTCTTTTGGGCTCGTTTTTCATAGACCTGCTTGCTTATTTCTCTCGCAAAATCTGGCAACGCTGATGTTGAAGATATAGATTGTCGTCATCCTCTTTTTAATGGGCCTTTTTGGACATGCATGTTCTGTCTGGACATCTGTCATCTTTCACTGTAAGGAGTGAAGCAAAAACTCCTGTGCGTCACGTGACATACAGTAGAGTGGTTGAAGTGCCGTATGGAACCGGAAGTCTGATTTGCCAAGAAGTGTGGTCAGCGTCTCTGGTGTGAACGCAACACGTACATTGGCAACAACAGCACTCAGCTGCTGCTAAGGAAATGGGAGTTAGAATGATTTGACACGTTTTTTTTGGCAGTTAAGCTCAAATTAAAGTGATTAATAATTTGCTCATGTACGCTATTCATAGTACTACTGAATGTACTAATTTGCCCCTCGCTGTCGAGCAGAAACCTTGTATCAACACATTTCAACTTTATGTTTTTTTCATAATGTAACACCCTACTTCATCATACAAGAGTGACAAGCTGTAGTGAAACAAATAACTGATCTACAAGCTCACAATAGGTCGCATTGCGATGCATTGTGAGCTTGTAGATCGGCTTTTTTCACTATTTCTGAAAAATGCCCTTTTTTCCTTGGAATTAACAATTTTGGACATACAATGTTTCCACCCGACAGCAACGCTATTTTGGTTGCCCCATTAATTTACTGTAACTGTTACGACCCTCCTTGTCTAGGGCAAGGATCGCAACACGATTGAAGGAGACAGCTTTTGCACAAATAAAGTGAATTTATTAACAAAAGAAGGAATGATGTTTACAGAAAATGAATTAAATGGAATGTAACCAACTTAAACCAGGCTAACGTCAACATGAACAATACTAGCTAAACAAAGGAGTTCTTCCCCGAAGGGATCTTCATCAACGCATCAGATCATAATAGGGATTAGGATTGTTTTTGGGGAAAACAAATGTTTGCTGTCAATGTGTTAGTATGGCAGCCATGGCTATTGTGAGAGAACTTAATCAAAGCACCACTTTCTGGTTCTTATCGTCTCTGTCGGGTGGAAGCCTCATATGTCCAAAACTGTAACATTTCAGGATTCAAATAAATAAAACAGTAAAAAGTATCAGATCTACAAGCTCAAAACTGCCACTTTTTATGCTTTTGTGTGACGCTGTAGTATGATCAAGTATAGGGCGTTAATTTACGAAAAAATATGGAGATAAGAGGTTTCTGCCCGACAGCAAAGTTCTGATACTTAAGTGGCAAAACTGGTAGATGGATGAAGAGAACTGGTATCCAAGGATACAAACACCTTTCAGCTTCCTTTTGCCACGGCAACCACACATGATGGAAGTAACAATCAAGCTCTCTCTCCCCAGAGAAAACCGTTAAGAAAACTGTGAAATACTGTCATAATAATCTTCCCTTTGATGAATACCCTGCATTATATAGTATTGTAGAGAGAGAGAGAGAGAGAGAGAGAGAGAGAGAGAGAGAGAGAGAGAGAGAGAGAGAGAGAGAGAGAGAGAGAGAGAGAGAGAGAGAGAGAGAGAGAGAGAGAGAGAGAGAGAGAGAGAGAGAGGAGAGAGAGAATTTGTTGTAATTTGTATAAAAATGTATCCCAAGCTAACCTTTCCTATGTGGATGCTCTATTTCTGACCGAAAAATGCACAATTCTTAAGATAGTTTACAATGTAGAGCTGCTCTGTTTACCTGTATCTTTAGTCTGTCTGTCTGTCTGTCTGTCTGTCTGTCTGTCTGTCTGTCTGTCTGTCTGTCTGTCTGTCTGTCTGTCTGTCTGTCTGTCTGTCTGTCTGTCTGTCTGTCTGTCTGTCTGTCTGTCTGTCTGTCTGTCTGTCTGTCTGTCTGTCTGTCTGTCTGTCTGTCTGTCTGTCTGTCTGTCTGTGAAGAAAATAGCCTAACCCAAGAACAGATGTTCTCAGAGTTTCATCAAACTTGGTGGGAATGAGCCAGTTAGCTTTTGGGTCAAAAAGGTCAAGGTCAAAATTGTCATGGCTGACACATCTCAGTAACCAAGACCAAGTGGAAGGATGTTGTTTGATTTGTTGCGAATAAAACAATCAAGCAATGGCCGTGGGCAGGGTTTGCATCCTCAGCCGCACTACGTTCCCAGTGTTGCTATAGTGCTGGCGTGTAAAAAGTGTTCAATAGTGGTATCTGACTTCCTTCTTTTTTCAAAAGTACAACTCCTCACAAGGCATAACCACCGAATTGGATGGTAGTTGCAGGGTCCACCAGTATTGAATACTGTAGATTAAGTGGTTCTCAAAGGGTGGTCCGGGGACCCCCAGGGGTCCGTGGGGGTGTTCCAGGGTGTCCCCAGCAAAAGTAGTTAATATAGCCTCACAATCATTTTAACCACTTTATCCATTTATGTTGGAAATTCAAAAATTGCAGATCTACAAGCTCACAGCGTGTCACTTCGTGCCGCGCTTTAAGCTTGTATATCTGCTATTTTAGATTTTTTTTTAAAGATATCGAAAATGTTTGGAAGATTTTGAATAATGTAATAATTGTTTTTTAACATATAGCTTCTCTTCTGGGATCCCCGTCACAAACTCTTTTCAGATGGGGGTCCGCAGCCAAACACATATCAATTTGGGGGTCCTTGACGTGATTTTTTAAGAATAAATCTTCCGATCATCCTATGTTTAGAACGTCATAATAGCCCAGTGAAAAGTTTGCATGGCTTTAACTATTTTTAAACTATTTTTTTGTTTTGTTGCAATGCTTGTTTAACTGGTTAAATGATTCCCTCTGCTTATGTACTCAGTTGAATTAAGTCATTTATAATTAAACATTTGGCCTGCTGGCAAGTTTCATGATTCACTTTCTTGTTGAATAGGGATATGCAAATACAATGCTTAATCCGTGCCCAGAAAAAAATAAATACAATATATATAGGCCTATTACTGGAACGGGGGAATTGCTCCTGTAGACTTTCTCATTAGATGCTGCATTGCTATGCACAATACAATATTAATGTCTGAAAACCCACTGCGAGTGGTGCTTTAAAGGTCAAATCTCAACCCACCAATACATGTTTGAAAAATTAACACATTATAAAGTGAACGAATTCTCCCCCCGGACACGAGCAGTCCCACTTCTTAAATATTTTTTTTTTTCACATCTTACTGCCATAGATGTGATGCTCCAGTTGTTATAAGCATAAACATGTCTCTTTTAGTGTTTGTGAAAGAAAAGACTTACTGCAACATTGTTCAGGCCAAGGTCATATTCAGTTCAGGCCAAGGTCATATTCAGTTCAGGCCAGTAACAGAACAGAACAGTTCAGTTCAGTTCAGTTCAGTTCAGTTCAATTCAATTCAATTCAATTCAATTCAATTCAGTTCAGTTCAGTTCAGTTCAGTTCAGTTCAGTTCAGTTCAGTTCAATTCAATTCAATTCAATTCAATTCAATTCAATTCAATTCAATTCAATTCAATTCAATTCAATTCAATTCAATTCAATTCAATTCAATTCAATTCAATTCAATTCAATTCAATTCAATTCAATTCAATTCAATTCAATTCAATTCCATTTACTTCAATACAATTCAAACTTTAATACAGACTTACAGTATGTTCCAGATAAGAAAACACATAAGAAAGCTTGGAAGGTATTGACACATGCAGCCACCAGCAGTGGAAGAAGTACTCAGATTATTTACTTAAAGGGGAAATCCACCCATTTTCAATATTTAACTATGTCATTAATATAGCATAAAGGAGTTGTGTGGAAATAAGAAAAAAATTAAAAAAAAATTAACATTGCAAAAAAATTTAACATTGCAAAAAAATTAACATTGCAAATTACACCATGATGAGTCATCACAGTGTAATTTGCAATGTTAATTTTTTTGCAATGTTAAATTTTTTTGCAATGTTATTTTTTTTTTTAATTTTTTCTTATTTCCACACAACTCCTGTATGCTATATTAATGACATAGTTAAATATTGAAAATGGGTGGATTTCCCCTTTAAGTACAATTAGGAAAAAAACATAATTATAAAATAAGTAAAAGGCCTGTATTTAAATTGAACTTGAGGTGATTTTTTGAGGTGTTATCATTGAGGTGTTCATGTTATCATTGAGGTGTTATCATTGAGGTGTTCATGATATCATTGAGGTGTTATCATTGAGGTTTTCATGCAATCTTTGAGGTGTAAATATTGAGTAAAACATATGTGTACATTTTCCACCACTGCATTCATGCACCCAGTCTCACAGGCCCTCAGTTGCTCAGACAGAACTTTGGCATATAAATTAAGAAGAACTGGGGACAAAATTCTCCCTAATCTGACCCCATTGCTAACTGCAAATGGGGCTGCGACATTATTGCCCCATTTTCCATGCTTAGTCTGGTGGGCATACCAGTAAGCCAGAATTCTCAGAATGTGTCTGGGCAGCCCTCATTGACTCAATTGCACAAGAAACTTCCTGTGGTTAACATGATCAACGGCTTCAGAAGCATCAATCATTCAATTAAGGCATACAGTATATACAAGAGTGCCGGGCTTAACTTTAAAAGCAAACTGATTATCTGTAGAGTTTATATACTAGCTCAGTCGGTATAGAGCACTCGCCTTTGGACCCTGGGCACTTGCAACTCATGGAACTGATGGTAGGTATTGTGTTCTATCTAGCAGGCGTCTAGCACATTAGAAAGGGCATAGACACCCTTGTTTTCGACCAATACCGACAACAAGCCACTAAGATTTACTTACAACAAGAACGTACAGGCATTTCCATCAAACATGGAGAGAGTGATCAGTAGGCTGCCCCAAAGAGAATGATGGTTACATTCTTTGTCCAAAAGGTCAATATTACTGGTGTTTGCACTCCCAGGTGTTTAATTTCACATAGTGCTTTTGATACAGGTTGTTTTAATCAAAGTACAAACAGTAAATGGCTAGCCATTTATCCCTTAGTCTGTAGTCTGTAGCCTACTTGCCATTCAGTTGCTGGCTACACATTGACACAAAATCACTAGGCAATTAATTATTCTGTCCACATGGACAGAGCATGGGTTCAACTCTCAAATCAACCATTGTTCACAGATTTATTTACCAGGCTGCTATAGTGTTTCACCTATAGCTACTACCTTTTCCTCCCATTGATCTGGGACCGGGGCCCTGGATGGATGTTTTTTATGTCTCACTTGATTGATTCCCGCTTTAGAGGCCAAGGAATTGGTGTTGGCTAGCTCTTTAAGCTAATGGAGCCTCCCGTGGTGGGAATGAAAGAATCTGCCACTCACCTGGAAGCTAAGCTCACAGATCTTTGTGCTTTTCCTTCACATGTTTTATATAAATAGACGGCAGGGGTCCAGCTTTTATATTACATCAACCCCCGCCTGTTTATTTTATCGGGTTTGCGTGGCAGCCTCGATACAGCTTCCATGAGGGAACACGTGCTCTTTATCTCTCTGGCTTACGTTTTTTTCCCCTACCTGTCAGTGTAGGCTATAGCGGAAATGTTTTTTGAGTGTGCTCTCACAAGACGTGGGCCATTACCAGTGTGGCCAGATTTTGCGAGAGAAATAAGGTCTATGAAAACAAGTCCAAAAGAAGCTACTAGGCTATGGCTATTTGAAAATAGCCAATCTACCAGTTCACAACGCATCGCAATGCGACGCACTGTGAACTTCTATTTAGATCTGCTACTTATTTTTTTAAGATCTTGGAATACTTTTAAAACATTTTTAACAACGCACAACTTATGGGGGGTCCCTGGCACAAAATATGTTCAGATGGGGGGCCCATGGATAAATACATACCGGGCGGTAGACCTATTAATCTGGGGGTCCTTGCCATGAAAATGTTCCAAGCAACTAGAAGAACAAGCCAAAGTCGCTGATAATAAGCGGACATGGCAACAACACTGACCATTCCCTGGGGGTTGAAATGTGCTTCTCGACTCTTCTTCAGAGCCCTGAAACCTGGCCATGTAACTTGCGGATAGATTAGTGAATGTAAAGGGAGACTTCCTGATGAGACTGGGGTCTGCAGAAACACGCCTCGGCGTCCTCGGAGCAGCAGGGAACCGCGTGGCCGCTGGGAGGGAGAGTCAGAGGTTGATGATAACAATGTTATGTTTGACAAACAGCCTGTGAGATGTTGTTATGTTCATAACGTAACTAGACCTCTGTTCACAGCTGTGCCTCGTGTACTCCCATATGCCTGGCGTTGGAATTGCACTTTGGTCTCGCACCGCGACAAAAAAAAACACACACATAATGCATGCGTGAGCAAACAGACACACGCGCGCACACACACACGCACGCACGCGCGCACACACACACACACACACACACACACACACACACACACACACACACACACACACACACACACACACACACACACACACACACACACACTCTGAGGCCTTCTGTGGCCCTTTCACTTCAGCAGGAAAAAAAAACTCCAAAAAACATCTGGTTTGCACATCTGTCTCGTAGACACATTGAGGAGGAACTCTGTGGGGAGGAGAGAGTCTTGGCTACAAGCGTGAACATCACTCACACACACACACACACACACACACACACACACACACACACACACACACACACACACACACACACACACACACACACACACACACACACACACACACACACACACACACACACAGAGAGAGAGGAAGGGGAGAGCGGAGAGAGAAACAGTGCAGGAATGCTCACTGTTTAAAGCATTCAGTGACAGTGCAAGCTACTGAAAAATCCTCTTGTGGTTTTAAGTCCGATCGTATTTGTGCATGAAGGTTGCTCAAGGACTTGTTTGTTTTTTTCTGAGAGGATGCTACAGTATGCCTACACAGACCACACAGGCAGGAGCGTTTAGCAGCTGCTCGAATCCCTACATAATGGTTGTTACTTTTCAGGAAATCGAGAAAAATAACCTCTGTTCCCAATGGATCCAATGTAGTTATTATTGAGTCACACAAGCTATTAACAAGCTGTTAATAATTTGAATTGGTGAAATACCTTGAAAATGAAAATACCTGATCTATAAGCTCACAACGTTTCACATCGTTATGCGTTGTGATCTTGTAGATGGGGTAATTTCATAACTTTTTCTAATCTTCCTATTTTATTAATTACTTACATTTATCAATCAAAAAAGTAGAAAGATGAATTATGGAGGTACACGATTTCTGCCTGGCAACGATGATATACAGTACACAGTGTAGTATGACGAGTATTGTCATTACCTACTACTGTATATCTGTAGTTGTCTATAAACCCTCATGTAGCTGTGGCTCTCGTTGATGGAAATAGATTGTGACATCAGCAGTCTTTTCTCACGAACAGTGAATGACTAATTGTCTCACTTCTATGTTATTGCTATTTCCAACTATCTTATATCAGCTCTTTTCAAAATAGAATCAACGCGCTGACAGGCAGTTTCTGTACTCTTATAATATGACCAAGAGTTGCTCAACACTTGGGAACAATTAGTGCCATGGACCAGTGAAACCCTAGCTGTGTTGTGTAATCTGATCATTGGGACTCTTGAAGCATTAACAGCACTTAAGTGTCTTTGCTGCTTTGCCCTCAAACTTGACATAATTGCCTGCTGAGTGTAATTCCCATCGGCCCCAATGTGTTTCAAATGTTTTTCTTTTTGGGGGTGTATCTAGATTCAGAATTTTAAATTGTCATTTCTTAAATCCAAAGCTCTGTTACTCAACATGATGAGAAAACAACATTGTATGCTGCTGAGGTTTTCAATTTGGACGTTTTCACTCCCAAGTCCCAACTCGCAATAGGGTGGCGTAGCAGTAAAAACATTTAAAACAAGGGCAGGAACGCTGTCAGAAGCGGACTTGAGCCCCGCCCAAGCGAGGCGTGCTAGCCGATGTTGCTGATTTTGAGTTGCATACTGATGGACTTGGAATCGTAAATCATGTCGTCTCTGTCGGGTGAAAACCTCATTATGTCCAAAACTGTTACTTTTCAGGATTCAAATTCAAAAAATAGGAAAAGAAGCAGATCTACAAGTTTGCGGAAGTGCTACTTTTGATGCTTTTGTGTGACGCTGTAGTATGATCAAGTAAGGTCTTTCTGCCCGACAGCAACGATATCATCAGGAAAGCCTGCCCCACCAAACGTCTACTTGTTCAGTACGACCTGGTCAGACATAAGAGTTATCCTACTAAAATGTAATAGCAACAATTCTACATGTCTTTGATAGATTCATGCCATCTTCTGTAGCCATACCCGTAAGGAGGATGGGTTTGCATCTCCTCTGTCCTCTAGTCCAGTGGTTCTCAACCTTTTCAGGCCGCGACCCCCCAAAATTATTATATTTGAACTGGGGACCCCCCAACCTGACAAGCACTTGAAATGTAGGAGTTAAGGCATTCAATTTAGTTTGACTTGGTTCCACAGATAAACAGATAAATATTGTGAAAAAAGCAGATCTACAAGCTCACAACTCCTCGCAACGCAAGCTTGAGCTTGTAGATCTGATTTAAATTGTGCCTCTTATAATATTTGACAACCAATGTTTGACCAGCTTTTATAGTATAGTTTGTTGATTACTTTTGATGCAGTAATGGTCTTTTTCTTTTCTTTCTTAAAAAAAAAAAAGATATTGAAAGGTCTTAAAAGTCCTTAAATTGTCATCTGGGGACCCCCCCAAAATCACTGTGGGGACCCACAGGTTGAGAACCACTGACTGCTCTAGTCTAGTGTTTTGATGAGTCGGGGAGGAGGGCTGACCACGGCCATGTTACCGGGGGAGGTCCTTGAAACAGCTTTACAAAGCCCACCCACCCACCCCTCCTCACATATTTTGAAGTAGGTTAAAGTGGTACTGAGTGCACGAAAGACAACGTTGACTCAACCCCGTTGGGATCTAGCACTGGTTGATAGAACATAGTGGGGAAGTGTAGTGTCTTTGGGGGAATGGTGTATTTAGCCCTCGTGTCCCTATTGTGGGCAAATACATAATTGTCGTGATTTCGGTTGAACAACCATGGGAGAGTCTCCCTCTAACGAAGGGTGGTGAGTGATGTTTCAGTTGAGTTGCGTGCGCACAGAACAAGATGACACCAGGCAGTGTCACACGACAAGTTCTGAAGTTTAATACACACATAGAGAATACAGCATTGGACACATTACGTGACCAGAAGATCTGAGACAAGGACAAGAACAGAATGGATAGGAATAGCACATGGATCTCGTATCATTGTGCACAGACGTCAGCCTCTGATAAAGTAGCTGATGGTCATCGTATCACGGGTATCAATTTTGCTTACGTAGATGAGTGATTCACCACATGTGCGTACTGGGTCAAGCAGATAAAGGTCATAAATTCATCACAATCATTATATGCAAAAACGTTAAAAAAAGTTTCCTACATTTTTGAAATGTTCAAAAATAGTGAAAACCTACAAGCTCACATGCTTTGCGATGCCACGTATTGTGAGCTTGTAGATCAGCTGTTTCCACCGTCCGGCGCACGACGAAGGGGCTTAAGTGGATAAGTGTTGATGAGTGTGTATGTCTGCGGTTGTGGGTGAGTGGGTGAACGGAAGGCGTGACAAATAGATGAAAGGGCGGGGGGGGGTGGAGAGAAAGAGAGATGAGATGAGCAGGTATTGATTATTGTCTAACTCTTCACTGACTGTGATAAATTTAACTGGAAACAAAGCCAGATGGAGCTCCCCACCCCCACCCCTTCTCTCTGGATGTCTGTTTCTGTGGCTCACCCTCTCTCTCTCTCTCTCTCTCTCTCTCTCTCTCTCTCTCTCTCTCTCTCTCTCTCTCTCTCTCTCTCTCTCTCTCTCTCTCTCTCTCTCTCTCACCTCTCTCTCTCTCTCTCTCTCTCTCTCTCTCTCTCTCTCTCTCTCTCTCTCTCTCTCTCTGTGTCTTTTAGTTCCCCTTCACCTTCTCCCATCTGTCTTGGTTCAGTGTCCTTCTGTGTCTAGCAGATGTGTGTGGTCAGATATCAGATGACAGCTAAAGGCCCTAATGCCTTAGCCGATCTACAAGCCCCACAACGCGCCGCGTCGTCGCATGACGAAGTACAAATCGGGCTTTAATGCAATGATTGTTGTAAAGTGCCCACGAAATGGCATTCAGGGCCATTTTGTTTTCCATGGATTGGTGTGTACAGTACAGTATTGTCTGCATGCATGAAACAGGATATCGAGGCAGGGCTTAATGGCAAAAGGGATCTGATCTGATTTGATTGATATACAACACAGAATGACAGATTTATGATACATGCAAGACAATAAAACATAGATGTTTCCATAAAATAATGTTTCTTACGAGGGTCCATCAAGGACAGAAAGGGCACATATTGCATACTGTTTAGTTGGAAAAGCAATCAACCGAAAATGTTTTTGGAAGGGGACATAGCGTTTTTTTGCGGACTGACAACTGACAATGTACCGCCAACTCAAACTGTGAAATCGATTACATTTTATTGGCTGGATTTTTATTTTACAGTACAGGATTAGCCATTAATATTTATTTTCCATTTCCCAGGAAAATTCTGTCATCCTGTTAGAGATACTGGGGTATAGGAGCGCATTTAACCCAATACACGTAACAGTAAAAGCTCTGCAATGTCTATTTTGATTTGATGTGGACTTTAACCATATTAACCGTGGCATTCCTATTTTGGGCATGTATATAGTTATAGCCACAAATTCTCAAAAATAGCTTGTGCAGTGAAAATAGTCTATCTGCAAGCTCACTACGTATTGTATTGCAATGCAATGTGAGCTTTAGATGGGCTATTAAAATAACACTTAAGTCAAATTCCTTGATATAAATCTTTTAAATATATATATATAAAAAAAACGTGCTTCTCTATTATTCATTTAATTGAAGAAGTGATCGATTCAAGCCCCTAGTCTCCTTGATGGTGGGCAAAGAAAACAACTCTATCCGAGCCATTTTGTGTCATTTAATATTCCCCCAGTGTCTTAACAGTTCACTGAGCCACTGTTTCAGATAAACCTGTGTTCCTGCTAGTGATAAAATAGCCAAGCTTACAGTAAATACATGACAATGCATGGCATCCACATACCGACATATATGTTTTTTCTGTAAATATACTTTTACTGCTCCTATATTGATGAGTCTCTTGTATAGTATTGTATGTCTTTAAATGTCTTGAGGTATTGAATACACAGGACCACAATGGAAACAATCCCTCAGGGCTTTTTGTGTTATCTTTTTAGCATGATTGTATAACTGTACCTCTGTACCTTTTACAAACTGTTGTTGAGTTTGAGTTGCATACTGACAGGCTTGGAATCATAAATCACATCGTCTCTGTCGGGTGGAAACCTCATTATGTGCTACTGCTACTGCTAACTGCTACTTTTCATTATTCAAATAAAAAAATAGCAAAAGTAGCAGATCTACAAGCTGACAACATAAAAGGTAATCAATCAATCAATCAATCAATCAATCAATCAATCAATCAATCAATCAATCAAACCCTACCTATTCTGGGCATGTCATAATTCGCAAAATCTCGGCAAAACAGGCAAACATTTGTCAGAAAAAGGAGAAAAAAGCGAACATTTGGTCAAAATAGCTCGCGACACGTTGTGAGCTTGCAGATCGGCTATTTTCGCTATTTGACGTACAGCACAACAATGTATATACTTTTGCTTAACCCATTTAGACCTGAGGCCGATTCTAAAAACGCCTTCTAAATCCTGACCTGAAGTTTTCTGAAAAACTTCAGATGTATATTCAAATTAAATTTTTTTTAAATGATGTTGCTACAGTATATACTGTACATAGCAACAACAACCCCAAAAGGGGTTCCTGGCTTGAAAGGTATAGTTACGTAATGGGGTTCCAGGGTCTAAATGGTTAATGTGATTAAATGTAACAAGCTCAAATACATAAATGACATGTTTCAGTGGCACAGTTCACTGCACAGTGAACCTGGCATTAGTCACAGGTCAATTGTTGCAGAGATAAACGAGAGGTGCGGATGTGACTGTGTTGTTGTTGTTGTTGTCAGAGGTGTGTGTGTGGAACTGGTGTGTGCAGAGGCAAGCTGCTGCACTCACAGGATAATTGGTTGACACACGGTGACTGTGTGGATGACATCTGTTCTGAGACACGTCATCCCGCACATCAGTTATCAGCTGGCTTTATTCTAGCATGAACGCACACACACACACACACACACACACACACACACACACACACACACACACACACACACACACACACACACACACACACACACACACACACACACACACACACACACACACACACACACACACACACACACACACACACATACACACACACACACACACACACACACACACACACACACACACACACACACACACACACACACATACACACACACACACACACACACACACACACACACACACACGCACACGCACACGCACACGCACACACACATGCGTGCGCACACAGAGCGATCACTGAAGCCAAAGTTATCACAGTTGAATGTGCGCTCTCGCTTTCTCTCTCTCTCTCAATTACAATTAAATGAAAATAAACATATGTGTAATAGAGCTGTGTTACATTGCAACTTATCTTACAAAGCCATAAGAATTGTGCATTTTGCTGTCAGAAATCGAACGTGTACACATGTAAAAGGTTAGCTTGGGATACATTTTTATACACATTACAGCAAATTACTCTCTCTCTCTCTCAATCCCCCCCCCCTCTCTCACTCTCTCTCTCTCTCTCCCAGTCTCTCCATCCTCTCTCTAAAACGTTTCGAGTCGACGGGGTGAAACTCTCGGTTCTGCTTGAGATCTCTGTGTGGGAGACGTGTTTGACGTTCCGTGCTGCGGTCTTCTCAGCATCCATCTCCCGGCGTTCAGACATGCTTCTAGGGCTATTATTTGAGGAAGCTGCATGCCCCCCCCTCCCCCCCCCCCACACCACCAGATCAAGCAGAGGGGAGCGTTCCCGTCAGGGGCCTGCTTACTAGGCCTGTAAATCGTAGTTATGTTGCCGCGGTCACAAAGCTGTTTTAAAGCCGAGAACACGACTGTTTATCCCTCTATTTTTATCTTGACACATTCTGTACATGTGTATACTGTATATTGGTATATGGTTGTGTGGTGGTAGTGTGTGTTTCGGTTGGGGGGTATATTGTCTGGTCTGTCTGTGTGACACCCCCCCCCCCCCCACCCCCCCCAAAGGACTGACTCATCTCTTGTCACAGCTGGTGGCAGGAAACAGGAAGAGGAAGTGGTCACCGCAGGTCGCACTGTTGAGTCACAAGAAGAATTCGATTGGCCCGCTCTCTCTCTCTCTCTCTCTCTCTCTCTCTCTCTCTCTCTCTCTCTCTCTCCTCTCTCTCTCACTTACATTTCTCTCTTACTGTGTGTGTCTTTACGCACACACACACACCTCATACTTTTTTGTGTGGCAATCGTATCTTTGAGAGGACACATTTAAGTATTTCATTAAAATATGCAACAGATTGTCCATGTGCATATGTGTTGGATGGATGGAGGTGTGGTGCGCTTCCTTGTGCTGTCAGAAAGACAAATGTCTTCTCTCTGGTGGGGTTTGTTGTTCCAACACTATGGCCTCATGGGAACAGCAAACCTCTCAGGACCCTTTCTAGGTCCATTTTGTGTGTGTGTGTGTGTGTGTGTGTGTGTTTGTTTGTGTGTATGTGTGTGTGTACGTGCGTGCATGCGTCCGGTTCTGTGTGTGTGTGTGTGTGTGTGTGTGTATGAGAGAGAAAGAGCCCTACAGTGTACTGTAAGGTGTACACAGTGAGGAGAAACAGTTGTACTTCCTCCCCGGTTTCCAGCGTCGGTCTCCTGGTACGTGTCGGGCCCTATCAAGGCCTCACTCTTTCCTGTGACTAACTTCCAGCCCCTGGGGACTGGAAACGTCTACAGAGAGAGAGAGAGAGAGAGAGAGAGAGAGAGAGAGAGAGAGAGAGGGGAATATGTGTGTGCAAGAGAGATAAACATGGAGTACGTACATGTAATACAGGCAAAAGAAAGAGAGAGTACTGAGTACTGCTGAGTATGTGTGCTGGAGATAGCAGAGCATGAGAAATCCTGTTCTTCATTTAACTCCAAGAGTAATTAACACAACGATTTTACTGAATGCAGTGACAAAGAGAAAGACATGGGGTGGGATGGGATAGATAATTGTTTCTAATTATTGCGCGCATGTGTGTGTGCATGTGTGCGTGTGAGTCTGCGTGGTTACGCGCGCGCGTGTGTGTCTCGGGGTACATGTTTATGAGCTTTCCCCTGCCTCATGCCAGTTCAAAGAGAGCCTCCCGTTGAGCACTTTCTCGTAATGCCTAATTCACAGGTGTCGCGCACCCAAAATAGCAGATCTACAAACTCACAATGTGTCTCACACGTGACGCATTGTGAACATAATCTATATTATAGATCTCCTATTTTGGGCCTGCGATACAGTCGTATAGCAAAGTATAAATCAGGCTTAAAGCTGCAGCTACTGTAGCTGTCCTACAAACCCCACCATGTGGAACTATTAGCACTGGGAACATTTTACAGTACATGCTAGAGACACTTATGATAATCTGTAAGACAATCTCTCTAATAATATTAGTAATAGAAATTGTAGTAGCAGACGCTGTAGTAGTAGTAGTAGTAATAGCAGAAGCACTACATCCTGGGGGCTTACTATTTTGAGTTAGATGAATACCGGGTTCATGCAGAAGTTCATGTTTTCCATGCTACTACTCTGGCCCAGATCTTCTAATGCCGCCTTTTGTAATGCCCAGAAAGTTAATTAATGCCGCTAATGGTTCCAATCGGAGAGCTTCTGAGACTAAATGTAATGATTCATAATGCATACTGAGTGTCATTAGTCACTCATTATCGTTAGCCAGTGTCATCTGGTGTGAAATTCTTTCTTTCTTTCTTTCTTTCTTTCTTTCTTTCTTTCTTTCTTTCTGTTTCTTTCTTCCGAACAAAGTCCATTGCCCCAACCCCCAGCTCCATTTTTCAAGAGAAATATTTGTTAAAGCCCCCATTTTTTGGGTGTTTATTTTTATTTTTTAAGTTGACACTTTTTGTGTCACATACTGGTGTGGTGACTGGTGAGAACCTAAACGCAGGACAGCCAGGCAGGTAGTGTTCAGGGTGTTCTAATGCAGGTGAACTTAAACTGACATGATGTGACACAAAACAATGTCCGATTCTCAATTCGAAGAACGCAAGAACGGCCTTTCTTGCGTCCTTGTGAAAAACGTACTCGTCAAGTTAACTTGGGTAGAACAACAAGTACAGACAAGGACACATTGAGAAAGGGCCAATGACCCGGCAAGGGACTGACTGGGGAACAAATATACACGAGGGGTGATTACAAATGAGATACAGCTGGGGAAGACATGAATAACATAGAACTATGAAAACTAGAACATCTCACATAGCTTCTACATTAGTGCTTACTAATACTGCTAATGCAGGCTCCACAGGTTAGATGTGTGCCAACCAGGACAGAGCCTCAAAATGTCACAGTCACTGTACTGTGCCTGTCATGTCTAGGTCTTGTATTGATACAAGACCTAGACATGACAGGCAAAGTGGCTGTGACATTTTGAGACCCAAAAAGATCAGAAACTAAAAACTAAGCTAACAAAAAACATTCAAATTAAAAGGCAAAGAGGGGGATTAGAATTAGGTGGGGAAAGCGAGTCCGAAGAGGTGGGTAACAGTAGCATAGCAGTACAACTACTGTAGTTTGGGGAAAGCTGTCAAGACGAGTGTGATTGTGCCTTCAGTGTGAGAGCCTGTGAGGTGTCTGGTTCTTGGTAATGAGGTTACCTGACTGGGGTACACATGCATGGCTTTTTTTAGACCACCGCCGCGTAGCTCCAGAGCATGTGAAGCTAAGCCGCTGTGGTCAGGATGAAACGCTTCACCCAGATCACAGACAGTACAGGTCTATAATACACCTCACTACACCCCCCCCCCCCCCCCCCCCCCTCGCTGTCCTACTTTAAGAGATGTTTTCTTTTTTTTGCAGCTCAGAGCCAGTTTGATATCTTGAAACTGCGGGTGGGGAGGCCAAACTCTGTGTCGCTTGATATGATGTAAAACGTACATAGTTATACCGTATGTGTATGTGCTAATTTCGTCACGTCAAGTCCAACTTTATTCTTGTGTTACAAACTGATCGGTGTGCAGAAATAAATATGCGCAGAAAATACGATGAACGAAATAATGCAAAACGCGGTAATCATTTCACAAGCTGTGTACTGTGGGTGGATGGGGGAGGGGTTGACTTTGGATTAGTTGTAAGGACATGGCTTAAAGTTCTCAGTCGCCTCAGTCATTTGGATTCCAGCGTGTCTTCTATGGAAGCATGTTGTGCTGCGGAAATAGCCGATCTACAAGCTCTCAATGCGTCTTTTCGGTTGTTATTTTAAGATTAGAGCATTTGAAGTGGTCAAACTAGCTATGTATTCAGAAGCATCTTCCATAAAATCCTAATAGTCTCGGATATTTCATATAAAAGCAAAGGTTAAGCCTCAATCCTTAACTGGTGGGCAGTATGTAGAACAGCAGGAACAATTGTTACTAAAACATCATGAATGTGAAATGAAAGGCATAGATACGTACAGTTTGGTGTAACCCTGGCAGTATACCGTACAAACCTCTGTTAGCTACAGGTAGGTCAGCCGTTCCAGAACGTTGAGCTGCTGAAGCACAGCGGTGTGCCATGAGACAAGTCCAGGTGTGTTTTGGGATTTTGTGACAATCACCACACATTATCATTTCAATATACCGTACTGTACAGTATATAAAAAACTATACAAAACATTATGAATCATTTACTATATATCAATAATTTATGTGCACTCATTTCCCAATATAGAGGCACATTCTATACCCTATATTTCTTTCAACCTAGCATCCCTAATTTATACCTTTTCTAAAATAGTGAAAATAGTACAACGGTGAGCTTGTAGATCTGCTATATTCACTATTATACAGTACAGGTGTGCCTTGAGATTTTGAGTCATTGAGTTGGGTGATGTAATATTTAATAATTGTAGGTAGAAAGTAAAAAGTTCATCCTACTTGATGCAGACGGTTCAAGGTGCTTTTAACTTGGGAACATGACTTGCCTGCGGTCAGTGTTCCCTTCCAGATGGGCGGCCATGTGTTGCGATGTGCTGTTATGTAGCATGTTTATTTTCCCCTCTTCAAGTCCACTATCTTGCTACCGCTGAGCCACTTTCTGCCCTCCCAGGGGCTCCCCTCCCACCTCCCCCTTCCGCCTTTAGCTAAAAGCCAGGCAAAATGTGAGGATTCTTCATTTTCAACAAGTGCTTCTGAAATATCTATAAAACTTTGCCGTAAATCTTTGATGGTACCCCGGAGGTACTTTCTTCAGTCTTTTCAATGCATCCGAGCTGACAGAAAATATAAAGATGATCTCACTGGGGCTGTTTGTCTTTCGAGTATCTGTACGGGAGCTGTTTCTTCATCCCTGTGATGTAAAGATTGTACAGAGGCCTGTCCTCTCTGCTATACTGTGCTATAACGCATCGGTGAAGCATTTTTCCAGATGTACGAGGCTTTACATGGGGCTCTCCAAGGCGGAGGTGGAGTGGGAGGATGCGCCGTCAGTCACAGTGGAGGCAAACGTTTAAAGCTAATCTCCTGCTACAGACTCTGGTATAGCCCTTACAATGCAGCTATATAACGTCACAGGCTGACAGCATTTTCTGGAAATTGATGTTTTAGCTGAAATTACGTGGGCTGGTTGGAAAAAAACCAGTTTGAATGTGTCATGGTGTGAAGAAAATAATGAACGGTGTCGTAACAGTATCAGTACTGATTTGGCTCAGATGGAAAATGCAGTTTTGTGGCTGAAAATAGGTCCTATAGTCAAAGAAATATTGATGCGGATCTAGACCTGAGGTAGATTTTATAAACGCCTTCTAAATCCGTTTTCTGATAAACTGAAATGACACAGATGCCGTCCCGGATTGAAAGGTAACAACGGGTTCAACAGGTCTAAATGGGTTAAAGCAGATTTATACTTGTGCTGTTGTCAATTCACTTTCCATATTAAAATGATTTGTTCTCATCCTTAGTCTATAGGTCAGATCAAAAAGGGAAAGCTTTTTCCTTTAACTATGTGGTATCTGAAACCACAGACAGACTTCACTATATTTGGTAAAGGTTCTACTGCACTTTTAGTTGCCAACAACGCCATATTGTAGTTAGTTTGATGTTCCAGAGGTGTGTATGAATGGTTGAAGAATGGATTGAGGCATCACTCCAGTCAGTGAGGTTACTTGCTTCCGATTTATTTCAAAGTACAAACATAGTTCTTTGGACCCCAAGGTCCCTCAGCCAGCTCCACAGCCTCACGGCTTGGAGTAGCACACACAGTTAGTTACATTTCATTCCATCTTTATAGCAGTGGTCACATTTAGAATAAGTGGGTGGGGGTCAGCCTTGAAAGGTGAGACCCCACCTAGCCAAACAATAGATCACACTTTGAGTCCCTGATTCGATTTGCAACTGTATGAGCCAGGAAAGGGGGATGGAGACACAGGCCTAAACCTTCTGTCTCCCAGGTAAAACAAAGAGAATATTAATTGTACCCCCCACCCAAGTCAGGGCCAACAGTCACCTCTCTGTCTGAATCAACTCTCCTGTCTGTACTTGTGTAGTGAACATATGACTTTAGATTTGTATGTTATGTTATGAAATATACAACAACTACTTGTAGGAACTGGGAAGAGTTTTTGTCACATTTATAAATGGGTGAACACAATATGAGCTTCTGCATAATGCTGACCTTCTTTTTAAAACAACATGCAATCATATTGTATTCTGCAACAATAAATTATTTAAGCAGCAGTAACTTAGAAAAGCAGAGCATCAAGAGAGCACACACTCGTGCATGTCTGTGTACACACTAAGTTTAGAACGTTGTATGTCTCTGTAATGTGCTTGACTTTAATGGGAGCTTCAAACGGTGCGCTGCATTCAGTGATGCTAACCCATTTATGCCATGTACGTGTGACATCAAGGCTATTTGTAGCTAGCGCTTTTGCAGTCCGTACATGTATTGTATGGGGAATTCAATACAGGTACTGCATTACAAATCAAACAGAAGCCACCATGACCTTGTGATAGTAAATAATGAATGTTTAACCTGGCATAGCTATTCTAGGTACTGCTGTACCTATGTTTCAAAGTTCAGACACCAGCACCAGCAAGTACCAGCACTCTGCTTTCTCTACCAGGCTGCACCCCACGACTGACACAGCCCTGGGTAGGCAACAAGGCCTGGCGGAGATCTGCGCTCAGAGGAGCGCACTTTTCTAGTTGTTTCTCTTATTTTAGTGAGTAAACATTATTTGCCAAAAATAGTCAAATTGAGTTGTGAATTTGTAAATATCCAAATATCCAGAATAGGGATGTTAGGGTTCAATGGTTAAAAGACATGTAATATCCATGATGAAGTGCTATCAGCCGAACGCCCCTACCCTGGCCTTTGTTAACTACAGTCTACACAGTATCCAGACAGTTGTAGATCAGCAAGAGTGACAGGCAGCCTCGATCACCTGTGATAAACAGGTCAAAGGTCTTCTTCTGGTGAACCAGCTTCTCAGATAAGTAGCCTTGGGAACCGGCGGTTCCGGAGCCATGTGGCCCCTAGGTCAGGAGCCTATCTCCTGTTTCCTTCCTAGCGTGAGGCGGCTTGATGTACACTGACAGGTCCAGTCCAGGGGGTTTGCTCCGGACAAACACACACACACACTTTTGCAAACCAGTTTGAAAGTGGTTAAAGTGGCTACTTGCCTGTAGCTGTCCCATTCTAACATACATAAAGGACTATTGAACGTTCTTGGTTTATGCATGGTTAAAAACTGCAGCATCGTGGATCAAAGGCACGGGAAGGAATGAAAT
>NC_137623.1:36665935-36678435 GCF_963280865.1 Gymnoscopelus braueri
AGTGGCAGCTACCATTGATGCTTTTGTTTTGTTTTGTTTTATTTGTTTCGAACACCATACAATAAAAAAAAATTAAATTTAATTAAAAACAATTCCAACTATCTCAATGAACAATAAATCATAAATGTGTTCGAAAAGGAGCAGGAAGAACCCAATCCTTATAATATCCTACCCCCTAAATGCTTTTGAATTTTGTACATATGAGGTTTCCACTCGACAGAGACGATGTGCTTTACCACTTTAATACCGACGCTGTGAGCTGTGAACTAAGAGAGGGGGTGAGAGAGAGAGAGAGAGAGAGAGAGAGAGAGAGAGAGAGAGAGAGAGAGAGAGAGAGAGAGAGGAGAGAGAGAGAGAGAGAGAGAGAGAAAGCCAAACAGATAGATCACAGATATACTGTGGCTAATGTAGATATAGCAAGATGGCGAGACTTGATAAATGGCGGAAACCCATGTTGCAGAGAGTGAATCTGAGAGACAGCCATGGCCCTGAGGGCGCAGGAGACCTGGTGCATGTTAACCCATTAAAACCCGGGAACGCATCTGTGTAACCACGTTAACCATTATTTTATACTTTGGATATTTAAAAATAGCACATATACAAGCTACGAGTATTTCTCTTTGAATTTTTTTGAAAATGTGTGCAAATCGTTTTTTACTCAATTCAAATCTTTGCTTCAACAAATTCTACGATTCTACAAATGTCTTGTTATAAAAAACGTATGTTGCTATTATATCAGTGGTTCTCAAACTTTTTTCATGTCAAGGACCCCCACAATGATATGTATTTGTCCGTGGACCCCCCCATCTCAAAATATTTTGTTCCAGGGGCCGCCAGAAGCAAAGATGTTAGTTAATAATGTACATATTCAAAGATTTGCACAAACTTTCACGATTTTTCATAAAATAGCAGCTATGAGCTTGTATATCTGCTTGTATATCTACCAAAGAAATCAAAAAATGACACAGATGCTTTCCTGGTCCCAATGGGTTAAACCAGTGTGTAATGGACGGGAGAGAGAGGGCTAAATGATTGAGAGCATTTTATATAGAGAGGGAAATCGCCGATGAAGATCGAGGGCGATGGTGAACGTGTGTGGCATTCCAATTTAGCCCAAACATGTGTACGTGACGGAGTGCTGCTATCCGTAAATCCCAAATGCTCTAATTATGTATCATGGATGTTAATGAGCCATGGCTATGATTGGCAAACATTAGTATTTCTCTCTCTCCTCTCTCTCTCTCTCTCTCTCTCTCTCTCTCTCTCTCTCTCTCTCTCTCTCGTGTCTCTCTCTCTCTCTCTCTCTCTCTCTCTCTCTCTCTCTCTCTCGTCTAAGCCAATCAGATTTTTATTGGCCTTCTTTATGTGAATTGAGTAATGGAGCATTGTACCAGGCCAGCTGTGTTATGTCTGCATGCTTCTTCTGTACACACCGCTCAGTATCACACACACACACACACACACACACACACACACACACACACACACACACACACACACACACACACACACACACACACACACACACACACACACACACACACACACACACACACACACACACACACACAGCGCTAGCAGCATACATACCACACAAATCCCTGTCAGGAGTGACGTAGCATGCGCTACACGTACATGTGCAAGCGGAGAGTTTCCCCACAGCCTGTGCACCGGCACCATACACATACAGGTACATGTGCACGCACGCACACACACGCCACATAATTGCATCCAGTCGTATATACACATGTTGTCCAACAACAACATGTGCTATAGAGGTGCTTATAACAGTGAATGGTATTGTCCCCCTTCTGTGGGCAGTTTTCATGGAAATAAGTGTGTTCTTTATGCCCAGAGAACGAAACCCTCAATTATTTGTCACATGGCACTATACATGGAAAAACAGAGGAGGGTGTTACATTTTATGTGTGTGTGTGTGTGTGTATGTGTGTGTGTGTGTGCTTGTGTGCGTGCTTGTGTGCGTCCGTGCGTGTGTGTGCGTTACTTTTCCTCACCATGTCAACAACTGAACCATTGGGCGTTGCCTTCAAAACACAGTGTAAGGTTTACGGGACTGTTTTGCACAAAATAATCATATTTGAACCGGGGACCCCCCACCCTGACAAGCATTTGGATTGTAGGCATCACATTTAGAAAATAGCCGGACTACAAGCTCACAATGCCTCGCACCGTGAGGCGTTGTGAGCTTGTAGATCGCTATTTTCAAAATGTTTGCCTCTTCTTACGTGATATTTGACAATTTGGCCAATTTCTACATTAAGCTAATTCATCTGTAGACCCCCCAGGGAGGGATTTTGAAGTTTAGGTATTGTTGATTCAAATTTAGACTCTGTTGTGTGAAATGTACAGCTATTCACTTGATTGTCTGATTTTACATGTGAAAACTAAAAATAAACCTTGTTTAAAAAAAAAAAAAAGAATAGTGATGCGTAGGGTTCAAGTGGTGTACGAGTTTGGCACTACGACGATGTTGTGCCTCTTGAGATTGTGCAGTTTGAAGAGGCTGATAGTAACACTGTGTAAGGCCGGTGGTTTCACACATCTACAGTAGGTTGTTGTTGTGGTGGTTGAGTGAAACCTCCCCCAGAGTTTATCACCTTACCAGCTCTGTAGATTCATATCTGAGGCCTCTAGCTGCGTGTAGTAGTGCATCCACAGAGCATTGGTTCTCAAAGTGGGGTCCGGGGACCCCAGGGGTCCTTGAGGGAGTTCCAGGGGGTCCCCAGCTAACATTGATTTGATTTTACAATATAAATTGGGGTCCCAGAGATAGAAATGCCATTTAATGGGGGTCCGTAGCCTAATGCGTGTCAAGCTGGGGGTCCTTGAAATTAAAATGGTTGAGAATCACTGCTAGAGCCGTAAAAATCTTCTCTTATGGGGGGTCCCTGCATATCTTTTCAAATGGGGGTCCACGGGCTAATAAGTGTCAATTTGGGGGTCCTTGACATGAAAAAGTTTGAGAACCACTGCCATAGAGTGCACCTCAGCTTCTACATCCCCAGCATTGCTCACACAATCTGACCTGTACACAGTGAAGTACTATCATTTAACTCTGAGAGTGTGCAAATTAAACATAATTGTCAATTTTCTTTTCCAATTGTCCAATCTGTACAGTCTCGGAATAACGAATGGATATTTGTACACTGAGGAGCTATAGCATAATACATGCTGGAACACACGACGGTGTCGTGCACCAAAAAGAGTAGCCCTACAAGCTCACAACTTGTACTGTAGGTCTGCTATTTGTGCCACGCGACACCATCGTGTAACAAAGTATACGTTGGCCTTTAGCGGGTCCATTTTATTACAATTCTTTCATATTTTCTGCTTAAGTGTGCAGGAAAAGTGAGAGAGACAGGCTATATGACATTGGGCCAGCTGTGGAAGGAATGTAGCCTTATTTATGTGGTATGAGCTCTTACCAGATGAGCTCAGGGTTTGACTGAGTAGAGTGAGCGTGAGTTCAGCATTTAAATACACCGCCCTATTAAAAAACCACATTAACCCGGCTGTCCCTATTTTTAGCATGTTATTATAAGCAAAACATTTCTAAGATTTTCTTTTATTTCCCCCCAAAAAACAATTATTTTCTTCCAAATATATACTGTACAGTTTTTCTAAAAAATATCATAAAACATAGTTGATCTACAGTACAAGCTCACAACGCATCACATTGTGCGTAAGTCATGCTTGATGGAACTGTCTGCCTGAACTTGGCTCGGCTTTATGTGTGAGATATGCATAGTCATTATGCATGCACACACACACAGACACACACGCATGCACAGTGCACAGCGCACTGCGCACGCGCACGCGCACGCGCACGCACGCATACACACACACACACCACACACACACACACACACACACACACACACACACACACACACACACACACACACACACACACACACACACACACACACACACACACACACACACACACACACACACACAGAGAGAGAGTGCTCCTTTCATCTTCTCAGACACGTCCTTCATGCTGCTTTTAATTGGTCGGGTCTGAATCCCATTTGGCCCCATTAGAGCCCATAAGTTTATTAGCCTCCATCAAAGAGCTGGGGCTCACGGTCTTCCTGATTGTCCTGTTCTGCACTCACACTCTCCTCCCATCGGACCACCCGCCACCCACCCAACACTGAACGTGTACACTACTATATCAGCGCTTCTCAACCTGGGGGCCTCTGAATAATTTGCAAACACTAAGATTTCAATGATAGTATAACATCAATAATTATGAAAAAATAATAATAATGTAAAAAAAATTACATGTTTTTTTTTTTCTTTTAACCCTTTAAGACCGATTCTACAAATTTCTTCTAAATCCCAACAGTATTCTGAAAAACTATTTCTATATCAGTTTTCAAACTTTTTCATGTCAAGGACCCCCAAAATTACATGTACTGTATTTGGCCACCGACCCCCATCTCAAAATATGTTGTTCCAGGGACCCCCAGAAGCAAAGCTTTGAGTAAAAAATGTTCGCTTTAAAATAATATATATTCAAATTTGCACACATTTTCAAGATTTTTCAAAAATAGCAGATCTACAAGCTCGTAGCGCGGCACTCTGTGCCGCGCTATGAGCTTGTATATCTGCTATTTTTAAATAGCCAAAGTGTAAAATAATGCTTTTTAGCTCAAATCAAAAAATTACACAAATGAACAAATCAAAAATGACACAAATGAACCAAGATTCATGAACAAAAATACTGCACTCTGCTCTTGCTCAGCAGCATCAGTTTTATTCGAATTGACATGACGTTTCGGTCCCTCCGGACCTTCATCGAGCATCTTGATTATGCTTATCCTGGCGGGTGTTCACAAGCACTTATAAACACATGGCCAATGTGGCTGGAATGCATTTGTGTCTTTATATTGTTGCTGTCGGGCAGAAACCTCTTATCTCCATATATATAACTTTTTTTTTTGTTTTTTTGTAAATTAATGCCCTACTTGATTTTACTACATCGTCACACAAAAGCATCAAAAGCAGCAGATCTACTTCGCGACGCGTTTCGAGCTTGTCGATCTGCTGCTTTCGCTACTTTTGAATTTGAATCCTGAAAAGTTACAGTTTTGGACATATGAGGTTTACTTTCCACCCGACAGACACGATAATAGTCATCGAAGCAAAAAGAAAAACCACCGCGCTCCTCTGATCACGATCCCCCGATATGGTCGCCCCGGCATAAAAACCTGGAATATCTCCCAAGGCAGCGCTCAGCACACCGTAAATCTTCTGGCTTTTCAGACAAGTTGTACCTGCGCCACGCCAAGACAGCTGGCTGGCCTCACGATCTCACTTCCTGAGAGAGAGAGAGAGAGAGAGAGAGAGGGAGAGAGAGAGAGAGAGAGAGAGAGAGAGAGAGAGAGAGTTCCCTGCAGATAAACAGAAGGTCTAAGGATTAAAGGGGGCAGATTCGTTATGAATATTGGACGCCACACCGTTATACTGTATGTCAGACATGCTCTTGAATATCTGCATTCCAATTATAAATGAATACAATAGTAGGCCTATACAATGTTTCATTGTGTATTTTAGCACAATGCTTCTCAAACTTGTTCATGCCAGGGACCCCCAAATTGATATATATTTGGCCGCGGACCCCCATCAAAAAATATGTTTTGCCAGGAGGGACCCCCAGAAGCAAAGATTTGTGTTAAAATGTTTGCTTAAAAAAAAACCTATATATATTCGAACATTTTCTCTAATGTTCAAGATGTTTTTTAAATTGCAGATCTACAAGCTCGCAGCACGGCACAAAGTGATGCGCTATGAGCTTGTAGATCTGCTATTTTTGAATAGCCAAAGTATAAAAGGTTAAAGTGGTTAAAATTATTGTGATACTGTATTAACACATTTTGCTGGGGACCCCCTGGAACCTCCCCAAGGACCCCTGGGGGTCCCCGGACCCCACTTTGAGAACCAATGTTTTAGCACACATGATTGCATCTCTTGATTGCAGTGGTGGTAAAGTCGTACAGTTAACATTTATTGGCTCGTTAGTACATTCATGTGGCTCGCATACTGAGCCACAGTGATGAGCAGGTGTTTTTGGGCTTAGTGTGATGTTTCTGTTGACGGACACACCGAACGAGTCCAAATGTCTGTAATGACAGCTCGTTTCCAAGGTAATGTGTAAACAAGTCTCTCTTACAAGCCACAGTAGACCAGTGCAGCTACTACAGATTTCAGGAAAGGCACAAATGACACCAGGAAATTGTTGCAAGGATGGCAATAAAGTCTGTTTGACTTGAATGATATTTATCACCATGTTATAGCTACTAGTGCATTACCATCTCAAACACTGTGTAATTGCTTATTGCTGTTGAACATTAAGCACACAGTATAAGGTAGTCACCAATCCATCAGCTACTGTTTTCAATGTAGGGGCTGCAGCCCTCAGTGGGGCCGCCAGGGGGCGCCTGGGGGGGCAATTGGAAAGGAGGATATTACAGTTAATTTCAATTCAAATTCAATTTGTAAGATATTATATTGTCGTGTCAGTTTAGTCACTTTCTACCTGGCGTCCCTATTTTGGGCACGTCGTTATTGTCAAAGCTATTTGGCAATAGGGGGGACACAACCAAAGAGGCTATGGCTATTTGTCAATTCTTGACCTGGAGAAGTTTGGGAACCCCTGTCCTATACAGTACTTCTTAAAACATCAGAGAAAGATGTGTAATTTGTGTTTCATGGGGCCACAGCACCCGTTCCACTTCTGTCTGTGATGATGAATTGTGTTGCTCCGCAACCGCAGCGCACCGAACACGGGTCTCACAAAATGTGTCCCTGGGAACTTTTATATGAAGGCATAGCAGTGAAAATGAATGATTCCCCCTTTGTTTTCTATTGTTGCGTTGTCTGTCTCTCTGTCTCTCTGTCTCTGTCTCTCTCTCTCTCTCTCTCTCTCTCTCTCTCTCTCTCTCTCTCTCTCTCTCTCTCTCTCTCTCTCTCTCTCTCTATTTTATTAATAGTGTGAGTAGTGGGGATGGGAAGGCCTGGTTATGTGATCAGTATCGATTTTCGAGAGCCTATGATTAAGTGGTAAAGTCTATATATGGTGTGTGTGTGTGTGTGTGTGTGTGTGTGTGTGTGTGTGTGTGTGTGTGTGTATGTGTGTGTGCACTTCCACGTGTTAGTCAATACACGTCCCATCTAAAAGAGGAAGCCCCATTTTGAAACGCCAACCAACCGGCGTACAGGAGCCGTTATACGTTGGCTAACAGCATGAGGACATTACCGGACGAGACGCGCGCCGCGCGGCTGTCAAGTGCAGCCAGACACACGTGATGAAGAATGAATTCATTCTGCATGCAAGTCTAATGGTGCTTTCATCCCGTGTAGGTCATAGGCAGGGTCAAGGACATTGGATTTGCTGAGCATTACAGCGTGAAATTGGCATGTCGTACACTCGCCTATAATGACATTACAACAAGCTGGATCAATCAGTGCAAATTGTTGCCTTCTGACTGCTGCCGTTGAATGTAGCCTATACTGCATTTTCTTTTTAAGCGTATTAACATAGCGTTTTTCAAACATTTGAACTTTTTGGGAAAATATAGCTGATCGACAAGATCACAATACAAACCGGTATGAGGAAGTATAAAATAGGACTTAATAGTCAGGATTTAACAACGCCAAACATCATGGGATAGATTTCACAAGCCCTAAAGCAGTGGTTCTCAAACCTTTTCATGTCAAGGACCCCCATACTGACACCTATTAGCCCACGGACCCTCATTTGAAACGATACTCCAGGGAAATCTCCCTTAAGATAAGACTTTTACAACTATAGCAGTGATTCTCAACCATTTTAATTTCAAGAACCCCCAGTTTGATGTGCATTAGGCCACACACCCCAATTTTATAGCATTTTGATCTCTGGGACCCCCCAATGTATCATCAGTGTTCATTTAACTCAGAGAGCGTGCAAATGGAACCAAATGGACCCGAACGTGTCCATTTGGTTCCATTTGTACGCTCTCAGAGTTACAGACAGATAAGGGTCCATTTGGTTCCTAACTATCAATAATTTGTCTGGGGACCCCCTGGAACCCCGTCAAGGCCCCTTGGGGGTCCCCGGACCCCACTTTGAGAACCACTGCCCTAAAGCTTTGACCCGGCGTATCATGAACGTGCACTGTACACGTGAAATCAATAGTAAATGCACATTTCCTATGAGCACTGCAGTTACACATAGTTGTCACATGCGTGAGCTTAGTTGTGGCTTATTCATTGTAGTTGCGAGGTCATAATTGTTATAGCTACAGTATGACAATTATTCATAGGCCAACCACAGGAATGTACAGGTACTCTCTCAGCTACTAGGTGAATGTTGTGCTGAAGTGTTGGAGAACGCTGCCCTCTTGTGAGATTTGTCGTTAATGCAGCCGCAGTTAGAGGCTTAGCTGGCATGAAAGGAAAGATTAAATCGAGGCACCCTATGGTCATCTATTATTCTATTCTATTCTATTCTATTCTATTCTATTCTTGAATCACTGCAATATAAAGTAGAGTGTGAAAATTGGCCTGAACATTTTCTTTCTCTGCATAGTTAAACAATACCCTTTCTTTTGGGTAGTGCTCTATTATGGTTATTGGCAGGGCTGGGTAGTGGTGTAGGCATGACACAAAGTGTCTTTTAATATAAATAAATAAATACAAATATATAGGTTAGTAGTGTAAATTGTATTGCTTTCAGCCTCCGGCAAGCCAAAATAATTCCCCATTTTTTATCGTCGCTATGCGCAACTTAATGCCAGCTGGACTGGCCCGCAAATGATACTTTTAACCAGGGTTTTTCAACAGAGAGTCCTGGACCCCTATAGGGGTCCTCAGAGCTACTACTGGACCACAATGGAAACAAGCCCCTGGGGCCTTTTGTATTATCCTTTTGGAATAACTTTTGACTGTACTACCTGTACTGTTGATAATCATGTTAATAAAGTATTCAATCAATCGATCAATCAATCAAACAAACAGGGGGGCTGCCACATTTTTGTGTGATAGGAAGCCCTGCTTTTAACTGTGATTTACCCATTGGTGTTTTTGCGATATTGGCACAGCTCCGAATACCTCTTGGCCAATCACGATGCACGGTTGGAACTAGCTGTTGTTTAATAAACGTATATTCCTATTGACAGGCAAAATCAGGTACAATTCAGTATGCAATAACAATGATGTTTTCCTTCTATTGCAGGTTATGGACACACTGTCCAAGCTGTCCCATACCACATTGGCTCAACAGACTGGAATCAGGTAAGCCACCACTCATCAGCCGCATCCAGTCAAAATAATAATATTTTTGGCGGTTGTTTAATCCTTCATTATGTAATTCTGCCTTTAACCCATTAAGACCTGAGACCAATTCTGCAAATGCCTTCTAAATCAGTAGTTCTCACACTTTTTCGTGCCAAGGACCCCCAAATTGATATATATATGGCCGCAGACCCCCATCTGAAAATGTTTTGTGCCAGGGACCCCCAGAAGATTTGTGTAAAAAATATATAAAAATGTTCAAGATGTTTCAAGATGTTTAAGCTGGCAGCGTGGCACGAAGTGATGCGCTGTGAGCTTGTATATCTGCTATTTTTGAATAGCCGACGCTCTGAAAGACCTTTTTAAGTGTGCATAAGTCCTGCTTTTTATCAATAGCCAAAATCTAAAATGCCACAGATGCTCATGCTTTCCCAGTTTCAATGGGTTATTAAGAGGCCCAATTCCTGTCATTCCAGTGCGATAGCAAAGAGATTCTCTCTTTAAGGACCAACGCAGTTAGTATACTCTCATTCAAGGCAAACATTACAGTGGTCATTCGATCCTGTAGGTTTACACTCTATAAGTCTATAACGTTCGAAGGATCAGACCCTTCCTTCACCCAGGAGTCAGCCCAGCTCCTTATCCAGACATCAGTCATAGCAAAAGTTGACTATTGTAACTCTCCTTACTGGCCTCCCGGCATTTGCACTTAAGCCTCTCCAAATGATCCAGAGTGCCACAGCACGCTTGGTCTTCAACCAGCCCAAATTTTCACATGTCTCCCCCCTTCTCCGCTCCCTCCATTGGCTCCCAGTTACTGCGCGCAGGGAGTACAAAACACTGACGTTGGCCTACAAAGCAACCAAAGGTATGGCACCCCCATATCCTCAAAGCCTGATCCAACCCTACAATCCCTCCCGCTCTCTCAGATCGGCTAACACAGGGAAGCTGTCAGAACCTTTCGCTAAAACATCTGGGACAACGCTCCACACGTCCCAGACCTCTTCTCCCTTCTGGCTCCCAAACTATGGAATGAACTCCCCAATGCAGTTAGAAATGCGATCTTCCCCGTAATCTGAAGACTCACCTCTTCAGTCGCCATGCACCCGTAGTACTTGCCGTAGCACTTGCCCTAGCCTTTACGACCTTGCAGGCTTATGCAAAGGCTGAAATGTAACTTAGATAGCATGTTATGTAGACAGTACATACACACTATACGCGCAATAGCAGGTCAACAATGACCTGGCATCCTATTGTGTATAGTTTGTATGTACAGATTATACTTTTTTTTTTTAGACTGATTATAGGTTCTTGGTTTACTTATTTATTAGTAGATCACTATTTCTATGCATTTGATGTATTACCTTGTGTTGTCCTTGCTTACTGTAAGTCGCTCTGGATTAAGATTAAATTGTAAATTGTAAATTGTATACGTTTTAATTTTGTCTGTTTGTTTTCCCTCCAAAGGGCTTTCCCTACGGAGTGTAGTGTGGAGGACGAGGACATCTACAATCACTTGGAGGACCTCATAGAGTAGGTCTCCTTCTCCTCTTCTTCATTAAAGACTCTAATACTCT
Source organism: Gymnoscopelus braueri (assembly GCF_963280865.1). Taxonomy (NCBI): domain Eukaryota; kingdom Metazoa; phylum Chordata; class Actinopteri; order Myctophiformes; family Myctophidae; genus Gymnoscopelus; species Gymnoscopelus braueri. The sequence goes on from NC_137623.1 coordinate 36,676,819, forward strand.
GTTGCACGACGGTGTCACGCTCCGAAAATAGCCGACCTACAAGCTCACAACGCGCCACATGCGTGTTGTGAGCTTTTTATCTCCAAATGGAGATTTTTTTTTTACATGCATAGGTTATGTACAACAATGTGAGTTTGACTTGTTTTGCATTATCCCCCATTTTACAGACTTGTTTCATGATGTCATGCACGAAGCGGCATGAGCAGTGATTGGTCTATATTTGTCGGACATACAGACATGCATTCCCGACAAACTCCCGTTTTAGCTTTCTCAGCCTTTTGCCATGACGTGAAATCTGGCTGAACTTTATTGCCCCTTCACGGGGAATTGGGTACAATTTTATCCAGCGCTGCAGATCACACTGTGAAATGATAAAGAGAAAGATTGGAGAAAATAGAGGAAACCAGCTAATTTTGTAATTAAGAGCATTTTCTTAGGATCAGGAGCAGAATATTTCTTTGAGAGAGAAATCAGAAAGCATATACTATTCCTCGAGCTGAGGCATTGTATCTCAGATCGAAAACCTATTGCAGGTTTTCGATCTGAGATACAATGCCTCAGCTCGAGGAATAGTATATGCTTTCTGATTCAAAAACTGAAACATTTGAAAGTCACCAACATCTATAATACTGTAAGTAACAGACGGGCAGGAACTTCCAAAACCAAATTCAGACATACTTAACAAATCTGTTATTTATAGAGTGGAACTCATTATCTGTAAATATTAAACAAATCAGAAGCAAATCAAGAATCAAGAATACTATTCAAATAAATCTAATATTAATGAGAGAGACCACACAACTGGAATGTTTGTACATGATGTTTAACCTATGTTCCTATATTGTTATGTAATTATCATTGGCATTTTAATAGTGTAACTTAGGTCTAGAGTTAGACTGACGAGTGTCAGTTGTTTGTATGCATGTTGTATGTTTTTTTATGTGGACCCCAGGAAGACTAGTGACCGCGGAAGCGGAAGCTAATGGGGATCCGAATAAAGAATATAACAGAGGAGCATTTCCTCTTTAGCATTCTGTGGATTTCCCTGCAGTGATTTACCGCTGAGCTCTGCTGCAACAAGCCAGCGACCACATCGATGCTCTTACTGCTGAAACACTTTGACTGACCGACTGACTGACGGACTGGTTCCCCTCAGTCAGTCAGTCAGTCAGTCCCTGGTGTCTCTGCGCTCTGGCTTCTGTTAATCTCTGACAGCCCATAGTGCAGACAGCCCCATGGCTTCCAACTGACAAGGAGAGTTTTGAGTGGTTGTGCCTGACAGTAGCCAGGTGGAGTGGATGTGATGAAGCAGAGCTGACCACAGTCCTCTGTGGAACACGTCAAAGTATTCAGCCCCCACATCTCTGCTCACTGCATCCGCTCAGCACTGCAGCAGACACAAGTATACAGCCTAACACAGGATTTTTTCCGGTCCGATGCCGATCCTAGTTATGGAGAGTTCTAGTCCTAGTGGGTTCTCATTTTTTTTTTACATTTCAAGGACCCCCATAACTCTTGAGAGTTACAGACCTGTAAGGGTTGTGGGGAGAGAGTACGAGACCGGTGTTTCTCAAAGTTTTTAGGGACTTACTTGAAAAAGGCAGCAAGGTCGAAATG